>NW_027526335.1:107102964-107224609 GCF_048455015.1 Haemaphysalis longicornis | reverse complement strand
TACACTAAGCTGTACTCCTCTACTCTGCTTTCTCCTCCTGGAAGCCCCGATACTCGACCCGAACTTGCCACCATTCCTCCCAAGACCTCGTTCTACACTCCCTACTCAAACTTCGTCGTCCACCTCTTCCCCTCGCCTTGTACCGTGTGAGGCTCCCATTTGCTGGTCCAGCTAACCTCCTCCTCGTCTTCGATCACCCTGTGTATCTTCTTCATTGGTCCCTCCGAAATCCTTCTCGCCATCCCGTACGCCGATTCTTCTTTCTCTTCGTCTTTTCTTCAATCATCTTCTTCTCCGGCCAATCCCCCTTCGTGTATGGGATCTTCCTTTTCTCACCCCACACCTTCTTACCACATGACAGAAAGCTAGAGAAAACACCTTTCTTTCTTACTGCCTCAAAATATTCTGGTCTCATTTAAAGGTAAAGCCTATTTTTTGTATTCTTTGTGATCGAGAAGGCTTGGGATTGGCCCACAAAATTTTGACAAAAGGTGCACGTGGCGCTCTACCGATTGCGCTACGAGCAGATACGCGAGCAGCTTTACGAACGGGCCTTAGGTCCTTCACCATGACTCATTCAGATGGTGCTGCCGTCTAGGAGAGACAGAGCGAAGTAGGGCATCATGACGCTAATGAGCGCCTTCGTGCACGGAGGACGTGCTTGATTGAGGCACACTCCGCTGTGGCGTTGTTCCCATGACCGTTGTGTTTCAAGTTGCTCTTTCTGTCCGTGTCATTTCTGGTTTTGTTGTCCCGGAATAAATTGTTTTTTTGTTTTTGTTTCCTGCGTGTCGGCGTCACGTCATCTGGAGGGGTCAGGCTCGCGAACCCTTTGCACATGAAGTAAGTTCTTTTAACGTTCAAGTGCTCCTGTGAAGGCACCTTTCACTTTCGTGTTTTATCGATTCCCATGAAAGAGGGGTGAACCCCAATTTCTTTTTTTTTTCAGTGTATCGCCCTGTCGTCATTTGTCTAAAATTTTCTTTCATTGCCAGTCTTCTCGGTATATTTCGATGGTTCTAGAAATAATAATGTGTAAAGGTAAATGCTCGTAGTCAAACGCCGCGGCAGTCGCCTAGATTCACCGACAGCCGGCGTTGTACGCAGTTCCGTTGAGTGCCCTTTCTACGCTTGTATATTCTAGAAGGTTTTTTCGGACCACTAGTTCGGTACAATAAAGGTTCATTTCGACAAGTACGTCACCTCGCCTTCACTACGTGACTATATTAGCAATAAAATTCTTAAATTAAATTAAATTCTGGAGCGTATAACTTCACGTCAACTAGGGAAATTAAAAAAAGTTCACGGTGGCTTTGGCTTCTGGGTGAGGTATATATTAGTGAACCAAGATCGCCGCTCCACCTTCCTTCAGAAACGAGTTATTAAGGGCGAACACAGAAAAAAATACGTTTTTTTTTTTGGCTGGCGACACTAACCTTCACTGTGAGATGTGCCGTAGTACGTATATCCATTAATATCGACGTCCAGAATTTATGATGGGTGGCGAAGGGTCGCTTACACACAATCACGCCAGCTTGCTGTTTACATGGATCGTTGAAAGGTAAAAGAATGAGGTCTGCTTGGCAATCTTGGCCGTTCTAAGCATACAATTTGTTAAGTCTCCTTCAAAGCCGTACGAAACGCGCCGAATTTCACGAAGCAGTAGCTGTGTTTGGGCAATATTTCTTGAGGTCAGTGCGCCCGCGTATAGAAATTAGTCGTTAGGAAATAATGAAATAACCGCAATGATGGAACATCAAAAACCTCCGCAAAGACTCACTGCATGCTGCGATTTAACCGTCCACGTCAGAACGTATTTTTAGTTTCCGAAACGTTAACCAGTCATGGTCTTTTAAAACATTTTGGGTGATGTTTACTGTAAGCGCATTTTACAGAGGTGTTCAACTTCCAGTGCCCACGTGAGCCCTTTCATAGCCTGTGGTTTCATGCTTCTAATTCCGTGATTTTTATTTTCAGGGCGTGAGCTTGAACCGCAAAGCAGTTACCATGTGTATGTGCGAAACGGCGTGTGAAGTCACTTCACTGGCTATTTTTTGCGCGGTAAGACGTTCTCCTCATTTATTCCTTAAAAATAGCAATGTTGACTCCGAGGATACAAAAAGAGCAACAACATATGTTTCAATCCGGTGTGACTGGACGACCACTGCTTTGGCTTAGATGCTGGTAATAAGTGGAATCCCATAAACAAACCACGCTTGAGGCACAATACAATGTGGAACATTACAAGGGCAGAAAATAAAGCAGCTGCATGTCACCACAAATAGGTGTCTTGGGGGAACGTTGTACAGAAATTAGGGCAATAGAAAAACATCAATTACTTTTTGTGTCCGCGCAGAACTTATACAAGTTCGTTTCTTGAGTGTCAGTTCTTTTTGGCACTTCCTACAAATCACGAAAGCAAGGCCCGTCTTACAACTTCGTTTAGTGACTCGAAGCCGGCGTTCCTTCCGGCATGGTTCATGTGCATACATACCTATCGTGCCCACATTTGTTTTGAATAAAAAGAGAGCTGCGAGTTCTTGGATTAAAAGAGCACTGCGAGCACTGCGAACCATGTATTAGCCATGGTACACAAACTGAATCTGCAGGGATTATCAAAGGCGGAGGTGTTTGTAAAGGGGAGTGGGGGGGGGGGGGGGGAATGCGTGTATCAACGGACATTTTGAGCTGGCAACGTGTTTGAACTCGTGCTATTTAGCTAGCGTTGAATTTAAGCAAGCAATTACTGCACCGAGTTGTGCGCCAGGTGTTTTTATATAAGCGATCATCCTGCCGGATGTATTAGATGGCACCGTTTATGTAACTACCTGAAGAGTGGTCTTCAGGTCCACCGTAACCAAATGTCGTAGCGATGACGTGATTAAATGACTCCAATTCAGGTTCATTAGCATGTAGGAGCTCGGGATGGCGGCTGTTGAAGCATACGAGAAAACAGATGTGCTGGTTCGCAGTTTCAAGGCAAGACGGCTTATTTTCAAAAGAGGAGTACTTTGAGTGGGTCTCCTGTGGCGGGAAAGCGAGGGAACTGCCGCGGTCTTCTAAAAGAGATAGGGGGAAAATTAGGAGAGGGAAAAAATTAAAGCCACGCCACTCAATGTGAAAGCTGTCAGAAGTACAAAGCAGTGATTCGCCATAATGGGCTGTAGCGCCGTTATCAGCTCGCTGCTGCCGCCCAATGCAATTCAAATTTCCTGCCTTCTAAGAGCTCGCGCGCCCCCTGCCTGGAACTGCACCAGCGGGAGTTCTGTTCTTTTGAGCGCAGAGCACTTCAGGGGCTCGCCTTGTCGTCGTAGCTCCATCGCTGGACCCAAGTAGAGCCACACGGCGTTTCCGTCATCGCGACGCAACGCAGAGGCTTCGAAATCCATGCTGTTTATATAGTTATAAGCGTTCGAAACTCGTGAACGGCTGGCGCTTGTCATACATCTCCCCGTTGTTTCCCGCGAAGACAACTGAAGGTACGTTTGAGGCAAAATATACGTAATTAACCGGCTGCGCCCGCGTTCATTTAGTTAGGAACGTTCGTTCGGTTGGTTTTTACGATAGCACGCGAAAAAAAGTGGCAGTGCAATGCCACGCCGTGCGGGAGGAAAAACAAGCACAAAAGCAACAGAACTCCCGCTGGCGCAGTTTGAGGCAGGGGGCACGCGAGCACTGCGAAGCCGGGAAATTTGAATTGGATTGGGTGGTAGCAGTGAGCGGACAACGGCACTACAGCCTATTATGGAGAATCACTGCTCTGCACTTCCGATAGCTTTTACATTGGGTGGAAGGGCTTTAATTTTTTTGTGCCGGCTTTTCCTCCCGCGTGGCGTGGCGTTGCACTGCCACATTTTTTCGCACACCATCGTAAAAACGAACCCAATGAGCGTTTCTGACTAAATTTTGAACGCGGGGGCAGCCGGTTTATTGCAAATATTTTGGCTCAAAGGTACCTACAGTTTTCTTTGCTCTAACCAACGGGAGGTGTAGAGCAAGCGCCAGCAGTTCACGATTTTAAAACGCTTATGACTATATAAGACTTGGCTTTCGAAGCCACCGGGATACCCTGCCACAATGGAACGCCGGTTTTACTTGGGTCCAGCGAGCGAGCTACGACGACAAGGCGAGCCCCTGAAGTGCTCTGCACTTAAAAGGCCCCTCAGCGAGCAGAAGGCCGCGGCGCAGGAACCGGCCAGACAACAAAATAAACGGACCGACGAAAGGCGAACGTTGAAGATGACGAGGTAATGACCCAACAGTTAACAACGGCAGCGTCGCTAAGAAGGGACCGCTAGAAAAGGAGCATCCTTCTGTACAGGCGGGCGGTAGACGAAAGTGAAAGAAAAAGGCCCCTTCGGTGACAGCCGTCTGGGCGTCGGTGCCATGAGGCTTCCGCTTCGTGCACATCAGCCGTAGTCTCATTACCTCCGAAATCTCAGCATGGAGGATACAAAATTATGTGCTCGTAACTCAGCTATTCAAAAGCAGTGTGAGTAATTTGTACAACACCCCTAATTTGCATAAAGGGGTCTGGTAAGAACGCTCAAGAATTTTGACATTTTTAAAGATAACTGTTTGCTAGAGTGATGACCGGAATAGCGTTTTGGATGTGCTTCGTCGTGAGTTATGTTTAGGTAAAAATTGGCTGACAATTATTATACTGCCTAATGCGAAATTGGTGCGCAGGGCGAACTGGAGTATTCTGGCTGACGGCGCATACCGGCGTCGCCGCGGTTGACCACGCCCTGCGCCTTTCGCGATCCTTTCATTCTCAGTTTTCCTGCTGGATGTTTATATCCATGGCCCCTTTGTTCTCTCGGTTATCTCGTACCCGTCCTGTACTCTTAAATGCAGAGCATTTCAGTAACTCACGATGTCACCCGCGTTGACGTCCGTCGTAGTCCGCACCGTCGTTGTCCACACCCCTCCCCCTACACCATATAAAAAAAATACTATCCGGCGCCTGGTTTCGATCCCTCGACCCTGCGGGCGGAACGCAAAGTACATGGTGCTCTACCCACTGCGCCACAAAGTCGACACAGAATGGGAGGCTACGAACGCGCCTTATATCCTTGACTCATTCAAACTACGTCAAGAAGCTGCTGATACAACGCAATCACTACCACCAACTCCCCGAACACTAAACGTTAACGCAATACACCCACACCCTATGCGACGCATTTACTCGAGTCCCCCTCGCGGGGAGATGGGCCCAGTTTATTTTATTGCCCGCGCTCGTCCCGTCTCTTTCTTATTGTCTTGTCTCTCACGCGCAGTTTTTCCACCCTTAAAAAAAGAGAGGATGATTCACACCGTCTCGGCACTCCGGCCTCCCCCTCACGCGATCACCGTACTTTCATCTCCGCTTTCCTGTTCTATCTCGTTTGTCTTCGGGGTCCCCTTCATTCGCTAGGTTACGAGGGAAGACGGCCCCGGGAACCCACAGGAGGGTGCGCTTACTGCCGCGCACTGAAATGGCGCCTTCATACCTTTAATATCTGTATCCCCCTTGATATCATCTTAAGCACATGCATGCCGTGCAAGTTCAAGTTGAAAGCTTTTATATTTCGTACTTTACTTCACAATTGGTGCCAAACTATCCGTGTCACAGACGAAGAGCTCTGACCACGACCACTGACCATCAGTCTTCACGCAGGACACTGACTTAAACTTCCATAAAATTTCACCTGCACAGCGCATTTCCCCTTGCATATAGCTTCGCTGACAGGCAGGCGCAACGTTGTGATTTGAGGGTTTTTTTCTTTAGAACTCATTAGAGCTTGTAGCGCCCTCTGGTTGGCGCTCTTAGCCGGCGCCTTGGCGCCGGCTAGAAAAGACGACAATAAAGAGACGAGCGGCGCGTGCTTGGTGCGCCAGCACGCCACGGGCAGTTCGATTCCGAAAGCCTGCCACGCTGGTACTTTCTCTCTTGCGCTGCGCTGCGACCCCGCGGTTACCGACAGTGGTGACTCCGGACTAAGACATGACCGACCCCAGCAACCTCGCGCCCTCGGGACCTCTTCTGCCTGACGTTTCCTCGCGGCCGCCGGACGTCGCAGTCATACAGCTCCGTCTGCCCACCTTCGTGCGCAAGAACCCACACGTCTGGTTCACCCAGGTCGAAGCCGTCTTCGATCTGCACCGCGTCACCTCGGAGACTACTCGGTTTCGCCACTTGCTTTGCAACCTGCCTCCGGAGGTGGCTGATGAAGTGGCAGACGTCATCGGTGCACCTTTGAACGATGCTCCGTACCAGCGGCTCAAGCAGAGTATTCTGGACCGAACCACGGCGTCTGAGAGCGCGCGCCTCCGGCACCTGCTCACCCACGAAGAGCTTGGAGATCGCCGCCCTTCCCAGCTGCTCAACACCATGCGACAGCTTGTGGGCGCGAGCAACGTGGACTCCAACGGTGCACTTTTAAAAGAACTCTTTCTGCAGCGCTTGCCACAGTCCACTCGCATCGTTTTAGCTGCTGCAGGGGACTTGACCCTCGACCGCGCCGCCGAGCTTGCTGATAAAGTTCACGACGCGACTTCTCCCTCAGTCACCCCCCTCGCTTCGACAGCAGAGTCATCGGCCGTTTCCCGCTTAGAGACTCGGATCGATCAACTCGCCGCTTCCATTGAAGCGCTTCGGACGTCCTCTGATCGCCGATGCGGCTCCTCCCCACGTCCTAGCCGCCGTTCGTTTTCCCCGGGTGGTTCTTGTTCGCGCAGCCCTCGAAGCTCGGCTATCTGCTGGTACCATCGCACTTTCCAGCACCGCGCCCGTCACTGCACTTCCCCATGCAGCTGGTCGGGAAACGCGCCGCGAGATCACTAATGGCGGCAAGTGACCTCGCCTTACAACCTGGCCGCCTTTTCATGGTCATGGATCGCATTTCTGGTTTGCGCTTCCTTGTAGACACGGGTGCTGAAGTCAGTGTACTACCGGCCACCAAGGATGAGCGTACTTCTAAGTCACCTGGACCTACACTTCGTGCAGCGAACTCTACCTCTATCGCCACGTATGGTCTGCGGTCCCTCACCCTCGACCTTGGTTTGCGACGCGCCTTCCGGTGGGTCTTCGTAGTAGCCGACGTCAATCAGCCCATCCTCGGCTCCGATTTCCTCACCCACTTTGACCTAGATGTCAGCATGCGTCACCATCGCCTGATTGACAGCAAGACGCGCCTTTCCATCCTGGGCATACTGTCTACTGTCGCTCCAACTGGCATCCGCACGCTGCTTCCCTCATGCCCGTACGCAAGAATCCTCGAAGACTTCCCTGAGGTCACGAGACCCTGCAACTTAAAGCAGCCGCCCAAGCATAGCGTTACCCACCACATCGTCACGCGTGGTCCACCAGTCGCAGCTCGGCCGCGCCGCCTCTTCGGTGAGCGTCTGGCGACGGCTAAACGTGAATTCGAGCACATGCTGGAACTAGGTATTATCCGCCCATCGTCCAGCAACCACGCGTCTCCACTGCATATGGTTCCTAAGAAAAGTGGAGACTGGCGTCCGTGCGGTGATTACCGAGCGCTCAACGCTCAGACTGTCCACGACAGCTATCCCCTACCCCACATCCAGGATTTCACAAGCCACTTGGAAGGGTGCACAATCTTTAGCAAAGTGGACCTTGTCAAAGCGTATCACCAAATCCCCGTCGAGCCTGCCGATATCCCGAAGACGGCCATCACTACACCCTTCGGCTTGTTTGAGTATGTGCGCATGCCCTTTGGGCTACGCAACGCAGCTCAAACATTTCAAAGGTTCATTGCCGAGGTGACGCGCGGCCTTCCGGCTGTATTTGCGTACATCGACGACATCCTAGTCGCGAGTCCTACTCCACAAGATCACGAGCGTCACCTCCGAGAACTCTTTGAATGCCTTCAACAATTTGGCCTGGTTGTCAACGCCCAGAAATGCGTCTTCGGGACGTCCGAGCTCGAGTTCCTGGGGCATCACATCTCGGCGCAGGGAATTCGTCCTTTACCCTCTCACGTTCAAGCCGTGAAGGACTTTCCCGAACCTACCAGCCTCCGCCAGCTTCGTGAGTTCCTGGGCCTGGTGAATTTCTCGCGACGCTTCATACCCCACTGCGCCGAGCTTCTGCATCCACTGACTGAGCTTCTTCGCACAACCAAGAGCTCCTCATCCGCGATTTCCTGGTCTCCCGAAGCTCAAGCCGCTTTCAACGCTGCTAAACAAGCCGTCGCCGACTCGGTGCTTCTCATCCACCCGAGAACCGACGTGCCCACTCGCATCATGGTAGATGCATCCAGCGTTGCAATAGGCGCTGTTCTCCAGCAGAGAATCGACTCCGAGTGGCACCCGCTGGGTTTCTTCTCTCGGAAGCTCCAACCTGCCGAGACGCGCTACAGCGTTTTTGGTCGTGAGCTCTCGCCATTTACGCCACCATCCAGCAATTCCGGCACTTTTTGGAGGGCCAGTCCTTTCACGTTCTTACGGACCATAAGCCTCTGGCGTACGTTTTCCGTACGAACTCCTCCAAGTACGTTGCACGGGAACTCCGTCAGCTCGCCTATATATCGGAATTCACGACGGACATTCGGCACATCAAAGGCACCGACAACGAGGCGGCTGACGCGCTTTCACGCATTACCTCCATCGGCAGTGCTGCATCTGCTGTGGACTGGGAACGCCTAGCTCAGGCGCAGATTCAAGACCCTGAGCTGCAAGCACTGCGGGACCACCCGGGTTCCCTTCGTCTACAACTTGTGCCTCATCCGTTCGTGCCTGGATCACTGTGGTGTGACATGTCAGCGGCGGCGCCTCGACCCTTCGTTCCGGCTGCCTTTCGTCGTGCTGTGTTTCGCTCGTTCCACGACATCTGCCACCCCAGCATCCGAGCCACGCAGCGCCTCATCACACAGCGGTACGTCTGGCCGAGCATCAACGCTGATGTCCGCCAGTGGGCCCGTTCGTGCCTCGCTTGTCAGACAGCCAAGGTGACCCGCCACACGAAGACCCCAACGCAGCCTTTTTTGCCACCTAGCTGTCGCTTTGACCACGTCCATCTTGATTTGGTCGGACCATTTCCTCCCTCCCGTGACTGCCGGTACATTCTCACAATGATTGACCGCTTCACCCGTTGGCCCGAAGCCGTACCAATTCCGGACACCACGGCAGAAACGGTCGCAAAAGCCTTCGTTTCGACATGGGTTTGCCGTTTCGGCTGCCCCGGCATTGTTACCACGGATCGAGGCAGGCAGTTTGAAAGCACCCTGTTCACTTTCCTCAGCCGCTTGCTTGGCACTAAACACTGCCGCACCACGGCATACCATCCCTGTGCCAACGGCATCGTTGAGCGGCTCCATCGCCAGCTAAAATGTGCTCTCACTGCGCGCTTGGATAGAGAGCACTGGGTTGATCACCTGCCTGTAGTGCTTCTTGGCCTGCGTGCCGTCCTTCGTCGCGAACTCGGCTGTTCAACTGCTGAATTTGTCTACGGCGCACCCCTGCGGCTTCCTGGCGATTTGTTCGTCCCTACGGCCTCCTCGCCCCAGCCGCTTGAGTACCTCCAATGCCTGCAGGACTGCATGCAGCACCTGCGACCGGTCCCACCTCGGTCTTCAGACCACCGCATCTTTGTGCATCCCGACCTGGCGTCTTCGACACACGTTTTCCTCAGGCGGGACGCTGTAAAGGCGCCTCTTACCCCCTCCTACGATGGGCCGTACCGTGTCCTTAACAAGACCCACAAGTCCGCCACCATCCTCTTGAATGGCCGCGAAGAAGTCGTCTCGTTGGACCGCCTCAAACCGGCCTACCTCGAGACGCCACCCAACGAACTCCGCGCAGACATCGCAGGCATAAACACTCCACTGCTCGCCCCCAACACCAACGCCCGCCAGCCTCGCCGTCGCGTCACGTTCGACATTCCGTCTGGGCGGGGGGCCCTGTAGCGCCCTCTGGTTGGCGCTCTTAGCCGGCGCCTTGGCGCCGGCTAGAAAAGACGACAATAAAGAGACGAGCGGCGCGTGCTTGGTGCGCCAGCACGCCACGGGCAGTTCGATTCCGAAAGCCTGCCACGCTGGTACTTCTCTAATATACTGGTTCGCCCACTCCCGCGCAATATGCACCCAACGTACCACAGGGGGCGGCGGGAGCAAAGGGTGCGCGCGCTCAATAAGCGACTCCCCGTCCGACCGGACATTCTTTATGTGGACGCGGCTGACTACCGCCACTATGATGCGTATGCGGTAGCAATCATTGACCGCCCTAATGCCCCACCAGTTGACTCAATTTCTGTCCGCACCATCAATCCTGCAACGGCGGAGGAGGCGGCAATAGCGCTTGCCTTAACGCACCGGCCGACTCCCACAATTGTGATCTCGGATTCGAAAACGGCCATTCAAAATTTTGCCAAGGGGCTCGTATCCCCACAGGCACTCAAAATTCTCTCTCAAAATCCCCCCTCTACCTCAGTAGAACTGATCTGGACCCCTGCTCACGCCGGGCTAGGAGGTAATGAGGCGGCCCATTCTGCTGCTCGAGGGTTCACTTGCCGAGCCGGCCCCAGCCTCGTCCCCTCGCACGGTGCCAGATCAGCTAGAGATAGCCTACTCAGCTATCACGACATAGCGACACATTTCCGCCTCGCCCGCCGTGTATATCCCCCTGCTCACGTCAGTCTCGACAACGTGCAAGAACGCACGTGGCGCCTTCTGCAGACAGGCAGCCTCCCCTGTCGCGCGCTGCTCCATCGCATTCATCCGTCCTTATTTCCCTCCCCGAACTGCCCATCATGCGGCATTCCCGCCACCTTATCCCACACCATGTGGGCTTGTCCCAATGATCCTTTTCCCTCCATCACCTGCGACGAGCACTGGGAGAGGGCGCTGGGCAGCTCTGATCCGGAGGTTCAAGCCTCCCTTACGAATCGGGCTGCCATTGTCGCCGCCAGGCTAAAGCCAGCGGCCACCACGTCCCCGTAACGGAGCTTGACTAAATAAAGTTTACCTCCTCCTCCTCCTCCTCTCTTGCGCTGCGCTGCGACCCCGCGGTTCCCGACAAGCTAAAGCTCTTAGGCGGCCACTTCTCTGGTTTTACGGCACCGTCGTCAGTCGGTGTAACCGAGCGAGCGAAGAGAACATCGAAGACGAGATAGAGCAAGCAGGAAAGCGGAAAAGGAAACAATGGCGAAAGTGGGAGGTGTAGCACAGTATACCGAGGCCGAGCAATCCATGTGGGAAAACCACGTTTTGCCTTCTAGTGGCGCCCAAGAAAGGAGACGCAAAAACCAGGCATCCATGAAAGCAAGCGTCTAGCTCTTTCAAGCTCACAAAAAGCACAGAAGCCTAGCAGGAGGTGTGGGCTGCAAGTGCTATCGTGAGAAATTGAAATACGAACAACGGAGCGAGTGGCTTTCAGTACATGCCGCACACCCAGGTGATGGGCCGCGTACGCGCAGAGCGAACAAGTGGCGAGAGTTTGTGTCCAACGTTGATAAGGCAACAGAGTCGTTCGGCGTGTAACTGTTTTGGTTTGTATTCCCACCGTGATCGGCACCCGCTCACTCAGGAGTTATCTAACTTTAGTGCTGCGATGCGTGCAATTGGCGCGCGCAGCTATATTACTTTTTTATATCTTGCAGAGCGCCCAACGTACATAGAAATACGAGTGCCTTTCCATATCAAGGCTGGTCACGAACTCTTGTAACTTGTTCGCACTGCGTATACGCGGCATGTCAAGATGCGACATAAACAGAAAGCCACGCGCCGTGTTGTTCATATTCCGAACCCCGTGAAGTTTGCTCGAGAGGATCAAACACGGTTTACAACACCATGCTCGGCGACGGCGACGCGCTGCTAGTCAAAGCCAGAGTACCGCACCGTCTTGCATTCGCTGATTACGCGGACACTTCCCGAGACGCAGCAGCTACGCGCCGCAAACGAGAAGACTGCGGTAAAATTGCGCTAAAGACTGCACTGCGCTAAAATTTCGCACTACGGATTATCGTAATAATTACACAATTTTTAAAACATCTTGGAGGTTCTTTGCTCATATTGGCTACTTAGATCGGTCTGCTTACGTCTGAGTGTGCAGCGCTTCAGCGGCCTCTTACGTAGTTTCACGGTGCCGTGATCCCTCAGTGCAACCGAGTGAACGAATGGGCCAAAGAAGACAAACGAGATAGAAGGGGCAGGACAGCGGAGAAGGAAAGTATGGCGAAAGTACGAGGGGGAGGACGGTATGCCGAGAGGGCGCGAGACATTCTTTCCGCGGGCGACAGCCCCTAAAAAGCCATCCTTGTGGCACTCCATCCTTCTGGCACTTTTTACGCGGCCGAACCGTAAAACCTTCTCCGCACCATCGGTTACAATTTCCACTGCTACCGCACCGCAAGTCAATACCCTCCAAATCCTGGGTCTATTTTTCAACTGATGTATCGGGAGTGGGACTCTTACCGCATTTACACAAAATGACTACTCAACTGACACATATGATTTGACGCATCTGCAAACACCGCCATGGCCAAGGGGAAAAGACACGTCATATGGTCCAAGCACTTCTGACAAGCCAAATAGCATACGGAACACCGTATTCTCAGCTGAAACCTGCAGATAATTCTAAACTCGATGCTCTGGTACGCAAGACATAAAATAGCCGTAGGGCTCCTCGCCTTCGCGCACACTGAGGTCGTCCTCAAGCTCGGCCTGCATAATACTCTATCAGAAATTCTGGAAGCCCAACAAGCCAATAATTTCACGCGATTGTCTCTAACATCTAGAAGCCGCGCTCTTCTGGGATGATTCGGCGGCCACGTCATAACTCAGACAGAAGCACCCACTCGCGTTCTTCCAAAAATCGGTGCCAGCATTCAAGTAGCCCAACTTTCACGCCATATCTACCCTATTTACAACGAATGTCGACGAGCAGTGCAAATCCGCCAGCTACAGAGGCATTATTCGAGGAACCGTGACACCAAATACACCGACGCAGCAGCCTTTCGTAGACGCCAAGCCCACGCCCTGGTAGCCCTCAACACCCAAAAACCGTCTTGAAGTAGGCCGCTCTAGCCACTACCATCACAACCACAGAACAAGAAACTGCACACGCCTATGAACACCCACAGCCGGAACGGATTTAATCACAGCCACAACGGATTTCGTCCTTATCGTTGTCATTTTCTGATGGTGGCGAAAAAGGAAAGCACCTGCGTGTTCGAGATTAAGGCGCACGTGAAAGATCCCCAGGTGGTCAAAATATTCCCGAGCTCTCCACTACGGCACGCCTCATCACCTGTGTAGCGTCGGCGTGTTACACCTCAGAATAAATCAATCATCACGATCATCAATGACTCTAGGAAGCATGTCGCCACTATCAAAGAGGATGGGCTTCCCCTCAAGCTCTCAACATACAACGAAGCATACAGAAGCTACCCACCATCTCCATCGCGTGGACACCAGGCCTCGCCGACCTACCAGGGAATGAGGCGGAACACGCCCCTGCTCGTGGAATAACCGCCCGGGCATCCCAAGAAATCAGAGAAAAGCCACCGGAATCCGTCAACCACATCCCAGTCCAACGAGACGAAAGAGCCTCGTCTACCACTCCCGCAATCCATCTCTCAACACCAACGGCGCGCGGCTTCCGGGATGCCTACAAATCCAGATGTACCACAACATAACACTTCTTAATAACGCATCACCAACCGAGTACCTCTACAAATGCACATCATGTGAAACCCCCAACACCACATAGCAGCTAGTATGCGCTTGCCCCTGCCACCCAAAATACCCGTTACCTATTCTCAGAGCAGGAGGAGTGCGAGGTGAGCACCTGCTTGCCAGGGACGCAGGTTAAACTTGTGTCACGAGCAAGAGCTACTGCATCGACATTCTGGATTCGCAACACCACAAACAATAAACGCTCCAAAAAACATTTATCCCCACCTCGGATCTGGTGTTGATCATTGGACATCACCTTGGATGGGAGTACCTATGACGCATCTGTCTCGTTCCGAAGAAGTGTTACCACGATTACGGTGAACGCTGGAGTTTTTTGCCAATCTTGGGCAATTTCCCTTCGTGGGTATGCTTGGATTGAGAAACGTGCGCCGGGGACGCTGGACGGTAGGCGCGACTGCCACGCTCACGTGCGCGTGCACTCGGAAATGTCTTGGTATTTTTAACTGCGGACTCAAAAAATAACGATTTGCATGTGTTTTACTGATAATAAATTACTTACCATATATATATATATATATATATATATATATATATATATATATATATATATATATATATATATATATATATATATATATATATATATATATATATATATAGCGAATCAGAATAGGAAATGAGGGGCTCGTTGACAATAAGACAAAAATAAAGTTTGGCAGTCAAGAAAACCTCGGAAAGCAACGGGGAGAATATGGTAGATCATTGAAACAGATAAAGAATTTGGAAAGAAAGAAAGTGGAGAAAAAATGCCCGCCAGTTGGGATCCTTCTTTCCAAATTCTTTATCTGTTTCAATGACCTACCATATCCTCCCCTTTGCTTTCCGAGGTTTTCTTGACTGCCAAACTTTATTCTTCATATATATATATATATATATATATATATATATATATATATATATATATATATATATATATATATATATATATATATATATATATATATATAATCTGGAATGTCGAACCGAAGCAAATACCGTTTCTGTTACAGATCAGGTTCAGTGCGTTCCTTTCGTACCAGTTCATTCCGGTTGGAATGAATCATGGGGGCGAACCGGTTCGGGAACAGAATCGATGCGTTGAGTTAAGATCGAAGTATAAAAAATGTTTTATACTTTGAAGTGCCCATAACCACACAATACAAACCAAAATAAAACTTACTGCTTTTTCACAATAACAGCGGTCTGTTTTCAAGGGCAAGCTTTAAACGACTAGGTCAGATATAAGTTAAAACATATTAAGTAATGGCTGCTCACCAACACTTTTCTCGACCAGCCCCTATGCAGTGCTAGGGGTAGAGTTCAGAGTATTTTCTAGAGAGATGGGACGCGTGTCACTGCTAGACCTTTTTAATTTAGAAGAAAGGTTTGCGTATAGCTCCTTGACATAACGTATGGGATATCAGAGTAAGTTTGCAGGAAATAAACTTCTACTTAGTAAGAAAATCCCAAAAACGGCTTTGGGTCGCATACAGGTTGGACCGGTCGCCCAAAATACGAGACGTCTGATTAGAACTCCACAAATTATAGCCGCCAATGCCGCTTGCCTTTTTCTCTCGATGCCATTCATTTTTAAAAGAGAGTTAAATGATTTATTTTGACTTCGAAAGAAAGGTTTAGAATTAAAATTACAAGCAGGACTCACCTTCAGAAATTGTGAAATGTTAGGTCCTGCTTTCGGCATCTTGACAAATGCTACATATTTCAATATTTTAGTATTATTCATCCTGAATATTTATTTTTCGTGCCAATACTAGTTTGTGTAAAATCAACACTTTATTTGAAATATTTTCTGCATTCAGTGCAAGTAAGATTTCTTAAGAATAATTTTTGAAGCGAATGTAAATAAGCCATTTTTGATTTTTCAAACTTTCAGAAATTGCTAGTGGTGTTCTTTCATATACGCCCCAAAAACATGTT
This sequence comes from Haemaphysalis longicornis, assembly GCF_048455015.1. NCBI lineage: Eukaryota > Metazoa > Arthropoda > Arachnida > Ixodida > Ixodidae > Haemaphysalis > Haemaphysalis longicornis. Next base: position 107,208,992 of record NW_027526335.1, on the reverse strand, counting down.
GCATTATATGTATGGTCCTGTAGCTACAAAGGATATGTGATCTTGTTGGTCGTATGGCGGTGACTTACTTGAGTGGTTTGTAACAAAGTTATGTCGTCAATGTTAGAGGGAAATCGTACGGTCCAGACTTGTCCGCTCTACGCGTCGGGACCAACTAACGATTGCACGAGGCACCGCGGCACTCTCAGCTGTCGCAGTGATGGCAAGTGCAGTCATGCAAATGGCCGCATAAAGGAGGTGTGTCTAAAGTGCAATATACCGCCGCATTTTGTGCTTGTTCGATGGCTGGAGGAAGCGAAAATGAGCACAAATGATTCCTGCAAGACGTGTGTGCCAAATAACCAAAACCTAAGCGATAGGGGTTTTATTTTTTTATTCTCTTGCGAAGAAACTTCTAGAAAATGTTGCTTGTTCAACGTCCCAAATCTGCGTCTGTGCTATGACACTCACCATATGTTTCAGGGCTGCAATAACGTTTGAGTACGGGCAGTCGTTAAACAGCATCGAAGCATCAACATACCGAAGTTTTTAGTACTCGTTTATACATCATAAAAGCAGCCGCCGGGAGGGGCGATCGAACACGCACCGTCGCCAGTGGCTCAGCCACGGAATCACTCTGCGGTAACACTTGTCGAGTATTTACACATTTTAGGAGTAGGACTCCTCCAAGTAAATTATGCAATAAACAAAGAGACACGTTTATAATGTGGCCGTCCATCATTTCGTAGTGGAAGGATCGTGCAGCCCGGGAATACACCACCGATGGTGAAGTGATCCCACTTTCCCGCACGAACGCGCCCGACCTCAACATTTCCCTTGATAATAGGTGCAACGCCCAACTATCTCTTTGCGCGCTTACCCGACGGGTCTACCTCTCTCCTCTGCCCTAACCAACCAGCGAGCCATCATCGTCGCCTTCACACCGGTACCTTCTACACTCACAAAATCCTCCTCCACATTGTGCCCACTGTCTACCCCCGCGAAGGCCAACACTGCGCCCCCCTACTCACCATATCCGAGGCGGTATATCTTTATCCACACTCCATTAACTAACCCGCCTTCCCCACCCCAGAGCAGTCGGTGACTTAGCTGACCGGCCGGACCTGGCCATCCAGAGGGTCTTCGTTTCACGGGCAATCGAGCCGGCCCGGTCAAGAGGCATACTGCACTAGGGACGCTTCACCACTACATTTATCACTTTTTTATTTTTGCTCCAATGAAAGTTTACCATCCAGAATACGCGTGGTGGAGGGGAAACAGCCCCGCCGGTAGCATAGTGATCATCACACCAGACGCCTATTGTGGAGATCGTGATTTCGGATGCCACCCGCCGAGCGTTGTTTCTCCACTTTCTTTCTGTCTTTCAAAATTCTTCTTCTGTTTCAATGACCTACTGCATTCCCCCCTTTGCTTTTCGAAGCATTTTTTACTGCCAACCCTTATTTCTGTCTTTGTTCAACGAGCCTCTCACTTCCGATTCTGATTCGCTACATGCATATCGAGGGCCTCTGTTCTGGCATTCTTGGTGCTATTGGTAGATTTAGAGGGTTCAGCACTGGTCGACCACTCTCGACATGTCAAAGACACTCGAGTCATGGCATGGGGGTTGAAAAGAAGGTGCCCTTCATCCTGAATATTCCGAGTGGCGCTGTCTACCACTCCCAAGCGCACGAAACAAAAGCACCTTAACGTAAATACCCCAGAAAGTGGAGGGGAAACAGCCCCGCTGGTAGCGCAGTGGTCATCGCATGAGACACGTATTCTGGAGGTCGTGGGTTCGGATCCCACCTGGCGGACATTTTTTCTCCACTTTCTCTCTGACTTTCAAAATTCATCTAGTACAATGACCTACCGCATTCTCCCCTTTACGTTCTGAGGCATTCTTGGCTGCCAATCCTTATTTGTGTCCTAGTTTAACGAGCCCTTCCCTTCCCTTACCCCGCTGTTACGTTAGTTACTGTTGCGTTTTGCTGGCTGTTACGTTGTTTGTCATCGGTCCCGGCATATCTCCCACGGGATATAATGTATTGCGAACCCCGCTGCAACTGTGGGACCGTTCCCGTATGATGCGTCGCAATGTGACACTCCGAAGCCGCTTGGGCACCGCCACTTTGGCTTTTCACGAGTCTTGGCCAGGCTTCGTTACTGAACTTGCTACAAGAAGCCGCAAGCGAGGTGGAGATGCCGTCACTACATGGCCATCCGTCGAAAGTGCTTTCACAATCATCACTGTGCATACAACGGAAGTTTCACTTTGGAACGTAGGAAATGCGTGATGTTAGCGCCGCCGCACTGTTATAATGGTGCCGTGCAGCGTTTTTAGATTAGGCCAGTTAGCAAAGGGCGCGGCATTCCAGTACCGCGGTGAGGGCCGGTGCTGCCGCCGACCAGTAGGTGACGCTGCGGTGGTGTTGAGATTGGTCTCGACGCGTCGTCTGCTGCTCCTTCCTTGCTACTGTGGGCGCATTCAACACAACCCATACCATCACTTGCGCCAGTTTCTCCAAAGCTGGTTGTGTCTGGGGACTTGCCAGGCACCACAAGCTTTGGAGAAGCCGTTGCAGCAGGGTACCTCCCTCGCAGACACGTCGCACCTCTATGTGACGCTGAAAGTATTGCGGCCTTTAAGGTTATTGAGAAACGAGTGGTTCTCACGAGCGGGCGAAAGAAGCGGAAGCTTCCAGTCTCGATTTTTTAGACGTTAGCCTCACATTGCAGAAATAAATGGTTTTTGTTCAAGGCGCACTGCTTCCGTTTATTTTGCGTATCACGACGCCCGTGTTGGCGAAGCGAGACGGTCGGAACGGTGAGCGAGTGGTAGGGAGATTTCCCCACGGCCGATTTTGTTGTCGAGCTTCACGAGTATGCTGACGGGGAGCGAGTAGTACAGTGATTTTACGACAACTAACACGACTTGACGCCCGTCATAATTGCTCTTGGCAACACTAAATGTTCACATGAATATGCAAAAGACTGCCACATTTGGCGGAACGGGCATTGACCAAGTTGGCAACAATGGAGCTCTATATAGGGGGTGGAGGATTGAACGACCCCAGTTGGCTCCCGCCCATTGCGTGGCTTCCCCCACTCTTACGTTTTGCCGGTTGTTACGTTTTTTTGTGGCCGGTGAAAAAGCATATATATATATATATATATATATATATATTTATATATATATATAAAGACAGAAATAAGAATTGGCAGTCAGGAAGACCTCGGAAAGCAAAGGGGAGGATGTAGTAGTACAAGTTAAAGAATTTCGAAAATAAGAAAGTGGAGAAAAAATGCCCGCCAGGTGGGATCCCAACCCACGACCTCCAGAATACCGGTCTGGTGCGATAACCACTACGCTACCGGCGGGGCTACTTTAGCCTCCACTTTCTGGGGTATTTAAGTTCAGGTGTTTTTGTTTCCTGCGCTTGGGGGTGGTAGCCAGCGCCACTCGGACTACTCGGGGTGAAGGGGACCTTCTTTTTAACCCCCGGGCCGTGACTCGAGCGTCTACGACATGTATAGAGTGGTCGACCAGCGTTGAACCCTCTTAAGCTCCCTATGGCACCAAGACGGCCAGAACAGAGGCCCTCGCTATGCATGTAGCGAATCAGAATTGGAAATAAGGTGCTCGTTGAAAATAAGACAGAAATAAGAATTGGCAGTCAGGAAGACCTCGGAAAGCAAATGGGAGGATGTAGTAGTACAAGTTAAAGAATTGCTCTCTCTCTCTCTCTATATATATATATGTATATATAATATATATATATATATATATATATTGTAGCAAGGATAACGAGCAGCTCTTAACGCCATCAGCTCATCCGGGTATGCGCCACATCAAGAAAGAGTGCCATGCGATCGTGGCCAATCTATGCACGACGGTATGCGCGCATGCTGGTAGCGGTGGAAGAAGAAGTACGGCTGAAGGTGCTTGGCGCGTGTGTTCGGCCATCGTCGGAACGCTTGTACCTGCGTTAGCCTTGCTTCTGCTCCTGCCAATAAACAACGTTCGGTCTACTACCGGAGGGTCAACTATATCCCTTACAAGTGGTGGAGGTCAGGTGTTTCGGTCCCATCCTGGAGCTACGCAACCGAACGCTGTCCACGATGAACCACGAATCCGTCCAGCAGCCTTCGTCGGCGGCACCAACCGTCATCTGCTCGGGCGCACTGCGCGAGCGGGATCCACCCAAGTTCAACGGCACCGACGGAAATGATGCTGAGGACTGGCTTTCCATGTTCGAACGTGTGAGTAACCACAACCGATGGGATGACAAGAACAAATTGATCAATGTCCCTTTCTCTCTCACCGGCCTCGCGGAGACGTGGTGGAATAATAACGAATCCCGCAACAAGACGTGGTCCTCCTTCCGCTGTAACTTCATGGAAGTCTTCGGGCGCCCTTCGTTGAGGAAGCTTCAAGCCGAGCAGCTCTTACGTGTGCGAGGACAGCAGGCTGGGGAGACGTTCACTAGCTATATAGAGGATGTCATCGACCTGTGCAAACGCGTCGACCCCTCCATGGCAGAAACAGAGAAGGTCCGACACATCTTAAAGGGAGTCGATGACGACGCCTTCCAGATGTTACTATCCAAGGACCCCCGAACTGTCGTTGACGTCGTCCGCCTTTGCCAGAGTTTCGACGAGCTGCGCAAGCAGCGAGCCCTCGCACGGCAGGCTTGTGCTCGGGAGCAGCCCATATCAAGTGTGGAGGCAGTATTTGAAGGGGACCCTGCGCTGTTTGCGCGAATCAAAGATTTGATTCGGGAAGAGGTGGGCCGCCAAGTCTCCCTCCTGCCCTACATCTCAGACCCGCCTTCCACCCTGGCGCCTTCGCTTCAGAATGTCATCAAGGAAGAGGTCGCTGAGGCACTACCATCGGCTCAGCATAACCTGCCCGTAGCTGCGCCCCTGACTTACGCCTCGGTAGCAGGACGGCTATCGCACCAGCCTGCTTCGTTCTCTCGCCGACCTGTTGTATGCCCACCTGCCGCTTCCTTTCCTGCCGCTTCCTTTCCATCAGCGCCCCGTGCTCCAGCTTCATTACCAGCACGACCGCCGATAAGCCCGGTGAGCAGTCCCCAGCTAACGGGTGCGTGGCGCACGCAGGACAATCGTCCGATTTGTTTTGCATGTGGCACGCCAGGGCATGTCGCTCGCTACTGTCGCCGCCGCATATTGCCGCCCGTCGCCAGCTATCCCCAGGCGCCTTTTTACGCCACCCCTTACTTTTCGCCGTATGCCGCTCAACCAGCGCCGTACAATTTGCCCCCTGAGCCGACTGACCGTCCAACTTTCGCTGGCCGCCGTTCAGCTTCTCCACGTCGCCGTTCAGTGTCTCACATGCGTCGCCGCCCTACTAATGCCGAAGAGGAAACTAAAAGCCGCAGTTCCGGAGGCAAGAACTGCGTCGCCATCGAATCCTAGAAGTCCTCATTTCTCGCCTAAAAATGTTATCGACGTAATTGTGGAAGGTGTCCCTACCATTGCTCTCATCGACACTGGAGCCGCTGTTTTGGTCATCCACGCCGACCTCTGCCGCTCTATTCGAAAAGTCATGACGCCCCTTTCAGGACTCTCGTTACGCACCGCCAGTTCACAGCCCATTAAGCCGCTAGCCGCTTGCACAGTTCGTGTCGTCATCCAGAACAATTCCTACACCATTGAATTCATCGTGCTGCCAGCTTGCTCTCACGACATCATCCTCGGGTGGGACTTTCTTGCCCACAATAACGCTATCATTAATTGTTCCCGTGCTGAAGTCGAGCTTTCTTCTGTTCTTTTCGACGGTTCCTGTAATGCCGCTACAAAATTACTCGTCGCTGAAGACACCGACGTCCCGCCCAGCTCCTCCGTCATCGTGCCCCTGTGCTGTACCTCTGTCCCCGACGCCACTGTTTTGTTTACGCCTTCTGTCATTTTCTTTCGCCGCAAATGCCTTCCACTACCTTCCGCCGTTTTGGCTGTGCGTGATGGCGCCACCACTATGTTGGTGACCAATCCGTCAGCTACCCCGTGCGCTCTTCTACAGGGAGAAACACTTGGCTTCGCAGAGCTTGTAGATGCTCGTCTAGTTGTTGACGTACCAGGTGATCTTTCTCATGTTGAGACCAGTGAACTGAGTGCTTCTCCATGTTCGCCCGGGCTATTGCCATCCGATGCCTTTGCCCACTGCATCGACGCCAATCTGGATGCAACTCAGCGAGAACGTATTACTTCATTGCTTCCGAAGTTTCGTTCTTCCTTTGATTGCACGCAAACCTCGCTGGGCCGCACGTCTACTGTTACGCACTCAGTCGACACAGGATCATATGCTCCACTTCGACAGCGCCCATATCGTGTGTCTCCGACAGAGCGGCGAACCATTGAAGACCAGGTCACAGATATGCTTCAACGAGGTGTTATTCGCCCCTCGAAGAGTCCGTGGGCTTCACGAGTGGTTCTGGTTAAGAAGAAAGACGGCTCTATTCGGTTTCGCGTTGATTATCGCCGCTTGAATACCATCACAAGAAAAGACGTGTACCCTCTTCCGCGTATCGACGATGCGCTGCACTGTCTGCAGGGAGCGGAATTTTTCTCGTCACTCGACTTACGCTCCTGGTACTGGCAAGTTCCCATGGCCGAGGCTGATCGCGCAAAGACGGCATTTGTAACCCCAGACGGCCTTTACGAATTTAACGTTATGCCGTTTGGGCTTTGCAACGCCCCCGCCACGTTCGAAAGAATGATGGACAGTCTCCTCCGTGGCCTCAAGTGGAAGACGTGCCTCTGTTACCTGGACGACGTAGTCGTTTTCTCCCCCGATTTCGAGACACACCTGATTCGCCTAGAACAAGTCCTGACTTGCCTTGCGAACGCTGGGCTGCAGCTAAACCTCAAAAAATGCCGCTTCGCCGCACGCAAGCTTACCATCCTGGGTCATGTCGTTTCCAAAGACGGCATCAGCCCCGACGCAACAAAGCTTCGAGCCGTTGCAGAGTTCCCGAAGCCGACCACACTGAAGCGCTTCGGAGCTTCATTGGCCTCTGTTCGTATTTTCGACGGTTTGTTCGCAACTTCGCGACCATCATTTCGCCTCTTACCAAGCTCCTCGGTAACGACAGCGGCATTTCTGCTTGGTCACCATCCTGCGACGAGGCGTTTGCGACACTGCGTCGTTTGTTGACATCCCCGCCTATATTACGGCATTTCGACCCGTCGGCCCCCACGGAAGTGCACACTGATGCGAGTGGGATTGGCCTCGGTGGCGTGCTCGCTCAGCGGAAATCCGGCTGTGAGGAGTATGTTGTTGCGTACGCAAGTCGGGCACTGACGAAAGCAGAAACAAATTACTCCGTCACAGAGAAGGAATGTTTGGCCATAATATGGGCGCTTGGGAAGTTTCGCCCGTACTTGTATGGCCGCCCATTTGACGTGGTGACCGATCACCACGCGCTTTGTTGGCTCGCCTCCCTGAAGGATCCTTCAGGTCGTCTTGGGCGGTGGGCTCTTCGCCTGCAAGAATATGATATCCGCGTGGTTTACCGTTCCGGCCGTAAGCATTCGGATGCTGACGCACTCTCCCGCTCTCCAATCCCGGCTGACGTGTCTCACCTTGCCACAGCGGACTGTAGCTTCTCGTCGCTCAGTGTCACCAACATGACTGCCGAGCAGCGTAAGGACCCATGGATAGCTTCCATCATCGGCGTCCTGTCTGGTCCTTCAGCTACCGGCGCACCCAGAGCACTGCGGTGACAAGCCTCTTACTACCAACTGCGTGAAGAGCTCCTTTATCGTCGGAATTACAACTCGGACGGTCGGAAGTGGCTTTTGGTTATCCCAAGCCATCTGCGTGCCGACATCTGCTCCGCCTTTCATGCCGACCCGAGTTGCGCGCACGCTGGCGTCCTCAAAACGTACGAGCGACTACGCCTACCTTACTATTGGAGGGGCATGTATAACTACGTGCGGAAGTACGTGCGCTCATGTCCGGAGTGTCAGCGTCGCAAATCACCGCCTATTCGCTCTACAGCCCCGTTGCAACCACTACCGTGCCCCTCGAAACCCTTTGATCGTGTTGGAATCGATCTGTACGGGCCCCTGCCTTTAACGGCTGCCAGTAACCGGTGGATAATTGTAGCGGTCGACCACCTCACAAGGTACGCCGAAACAGCTGCCTTGCCGGCATCCACGGCTCGTGACGTCGCCAGTTTTCTTTTGCGTCACTTTGTACTTCGTCACGGAGCGCCTCGGGAACTTCTGAGTGATCGTGGCCGCGTTTTCCTATCGGACGTTGTGAAAGCTCTACTCGCCGAATGTCACGTTGTTCACCGCACGAGCTCCTCGTACCACCCGCAAACCAATGGGCTCACAGAGCGCTTCAACCGCACCCTGGGAGATATGCTATCAATTTACGTGTCGTCGGATCACTCCAATTGGGACCTCGTACTTCCGTTCATAACGTATGCATACAACACGGCTACGCAGACAACCACAGGATTCTCTCCGTTTTTCCTACTTTATGGACGCGAGCCGACCTGTACACTGGATACCATTCTGCCTTACAACCCTGACGCCACAGAATTTAAACCGGTTTCGCAACTAGTGCAGCAAGCCGAAGAGTGTCGCCAACTCGCCCGTTCCTTTACAACTGCAGACCAACAGCGCCAGAAGCATCGCCGTGACGATTTCACCACCCCTCCGACATTTGAACCCGGCTCACATGTCTGGCTTTGGGTGCCCTGCCCGACACCGGGCCTGTCCTCTAAACTTGTCGCCAAATATCATGGCCTTTACAAAGTCATCGCCCGCACTTCGCCCGTGAACTACATTGTGGAACCAGTCACCCCCTCCTCTGATCTTCGCCGCCGGGGGCGTGAAACAGTCCACGTTCAACGACTGAAGCCCTACTACGACCCCCTGGTGTCGTCCTCACCCTAAGTCGCCAGGATGGCTCCTTTTCACCGGGAGCGATTGTAGCAAGGATAACGAGCAGCTCTTAACGCCATCAGCTTATCCGGGTATGCGCCACATCAAGGAAGAGTGCCGTGGCCAATCGTGGCCAATTTATGCACGACGGTATGCGCGCACGCTGGTAGCGGTGGAAGAAGTACGGCTGAAGGTGCTTGGCGCGTGTGTTGGGCCATCGTCGGTACGCTTGTACCTGCGCTCGCCTTGCTTCTGCTCCTGCCAATAAACAACGTTCGGTCTACTACCGGAGGGTCAACTATAACCCTTACAATATATATATATATATATATATATATATATATATATAAATAAGGGTTGGCAGTCAAGAATACCTCGGAAAGCAAACGGGGGAATGCGGTAGGTCATAGAAACAGATGAAGAATATTTTGAGTCAGCAAGAAAGTGGTGAAAGAATGCCCGCCGGGTGGGATCCAAACCTACGACCTCCAGAATACCGGTCTGGTGCGATGACCACTACGCTACCAGCGGGGCTGTTTTCCCACCTCTCTCTCTCTCTCTCTCTCTCTCTCTCTCTATATATATATATATATATATATATATATATATATATATATATATATATATATATATATATATATATATATATATATATATAGTCTGGAAACAATAAACTCACACAGAGCGCGAAAAAATAAGGTAAGTGGAGACAGAGACACACGAGAAAGACATTAAGACAAAAAATAAAAGTTTACTGACATTTCAGGAAGGGGACTTCCTTTCTTCAGAGTACAGAATAATTTGGTTTCAGAGTTATATATATACAGAAAATGTAGCAAGGGCGGTGGCAGGGCAAGAGAAGGGAGAGTTTGTACAATTGGATCATGGTTGGTGGGCAGCAAAAAAACGAAAGATGTGGAAGAGAGAGCGGGAAAAGAATAAAAACAAATAAGTAATTATAAAAAGGATATTAAGAACCCACAGTTACGTGGTACAAACATGGGGAAAACAAACGGAGAAAAAAAATAACCAGGTAATTCCCCCCTCCCCCGTGGCAACAGGGGTGAAAGAGGGGTAAAAACAAGATATGCCCATGCACGTGTTTGACATCTGCAAAAAAATCAGTCACGCGGAACGAAGCAGGTCCAAAGAAGATATGCCCATGCACACAAAGGGCAAACATCTGCCCATACACACCCGTTCTAAGAATCAGGGTAAGGTCATTGAAACATGAGACTTGGCTTCGGTTGGTGGGAGGCAAAGGTCGCGCCCAAAAGCAGTAGGACATGTTTCTACAGGAAATGAGTACAATTGGTATACAAAGAGCGGGGAAAAAAAGACAAGGTCAAACAAGTCATGAAAAGAAAGAAAACAGAAGGCAGGTGCACGCGTATGACGCGCCAGCGGGTGATATGCATCTGGCCGGCGCATGGTACCAGTTCAGGGAACGCCGGGGCGGTTAGCAACGAATATTAGAAAACAACAGTACAAAAAAAAAAAGAGGACAGGAAAGCAATCACACACGCTGGCGTACACAAATTGATTACAAGGTGAGAGTATCTAAGCTGACAAAGGTACTGCAGCCTTCTACCCAGAACATAATGTCCAGACTTTGTTTGTCAAATTTGGTTCAGTGAAGCGATTGTGCTAAAAAACGCGGTGCTAGCACGAAACTATACCCATCTACGGGAGCTCGCCAACTGATGGGAGGATATTATAGAGAGAAAGAAATGAACCGGCATAACACTAGCCTGAGAAATGCAGCCGAAATTTTAATCGGAGGAAAGACACGTTAATTTCCCATAACTTTCACTGATGCCAAACGACGCTGACTTAAACCTATAGATGAGGTAGGACTCACGCACCTTGCAATCGTGATGCGTTTTAAAACTAGATTCAAGAATTGTGGCCTTCAGTTGTTCAAAAGAATGACCAGGAGTGTTAACATGCTTTCATAGCGGCAAAGAAGGGCAGGTTTTTGCATGAGAAAGGTGATTGTTAAACCTCAAACGAAAGAGTGTTTCAGTCTCGCCTATGTATTGTTTGCCGCAGAGGGTGCATTCCAGCGGGTATACGACGTTGGCGGAATCACAGTTAAAGTTCCCTTTTACATTAACATAATAGTTTGAAGCTGTGCTGGCGGCGCGCTGTGTGGTGGTCATTTGTGGGCATACCTTACACCGTGGTTTGTTACAGGGCATGCAACCAGTAGTCTGTGGTCGGCTGATGCTGGATTTAGTGAGAACGTCGCCCAAATTTTTGCTGCGTTATATTCTCTTTAGGCGTTCACTTTGAGCAAGGATATTGTGATGTTTCCTTAGTATGGATGCAACTTTCGGAGGAGAGGCCGAATGGGTCAAAACGAGGTTGTTTGTTGATTGGTTTTTGGAGCTTTTTTTCGTAGAATGTCGGTGCGGTTCAACTAATTATCTCGTGTAATCGCATCATTGATCACCTGCTCTGGGTATTTTTGATTCTTCTAATAAGGAAGATTCCCGCTTCGTGTTTGTGTTATTCACGTATGTTTGTGTGTGGTATCGTTGGCCATTCGTAAACCCGCTTTCCACTTTCGACATATATGCTCTCTTCCGAAGCGACCGAAGCCATCATTCCCGTAGAAGACTTGCCTCGAAGACGAAACGTCGAAATAAACCCTCCGCAGTTGCTGTTACCGAGGTTTCTTACTTTGTATATATACATATATATATATATATATATATATATATATATATATATATATGATGTATTTCAGGGTGTCGAACCGGAACCAACCGAACCGAAAAGCGGAACCAAACCGCATTTTTACCGGAACTGAACTCGAACCCAAGCCATTATTTTTTGAGCTGGCTGAACCCAAACTGGAACTGAACTGAAAAAAGAAATAACGGTTTCCGGTTCTCGACAAAACGGTTCGACCAACCCCTTATGGATAACTGGTGGTAAGTGTAAACGGGGGCTTCTTTCTTTCACGCGCCATCCACTTCGCAATCTCTCGCTCACTTTTACCATTTCAATGAATCAAAACAATCCGAACGGGCTCATCACAGTCACAACATGGTGACAATTTGATTATTTCATTGATTGTGAGGTTTGCTAATGCGCTGACGCAACGCAGGCGATGAGGCGCGCTGGAGTGGAGGGCTCAGGAATAATTTTGACCACCTGGGAATCTTTAGCGCGCGCCGATATCTCGAACACACGGGCGTTTTCGCGTTTCGCCTCCATCAGAAAAGCTGTGGCCGCGGCCGGGAATCGAAACCGCGATTTTGGGCTCAGCAGCACGACGTCTTAACCACTCAGCCACCGCGGCTGGTGAGGTAAGCGAAGATTCGTGTCTATTCGAAATTTTAGAGATTGTGTTCTTTCGAATTGGCAGCTGTGTCGAGCGTTGGGCGCTGTACGTTTGGTTTCCCTGATTTCTACTAGCGTCTTTGGTAGTCTCTTGTACAGGTAAAGCTGCTCATCACAGGCAAATAAAACGCCATGTTGTGTGCGCGGGCATGTGTTTGCGCGCTTTACGTGGAAGTTTTCTTTGCTGATTGTTTGCAGTGGGGATGCAGGCAGCATTCTCTCTTGATTGTCGCAGTAAGCCCGATAACGAAGGGGCCGGAGCCCGTCGTCGGCGATATTTTCCACCGCGGCTTCTTATATGCTTGTCCAAGAATCCTAAATGGACCCTGAAAACGAAGCCCTACCTTGCCTTATTTGAAAGATCTGCCTTTGGTGACTTGTCAAGGACGTTGTTTTTATAAGAAGTGGTGAGAAACAAAGAAAAAACTTTCAAATTTTCTGCCGCCCAACATCAGCAGTGACGTAACAAGGAGGTAATTCAGGCAAAATGGGCAAGGTCTTAAGTCATTATTAGCATCCAAGCAGTACAATAAAACGAAGCAAGAGGCGCCAATTGATAACACATTCATGTCTTTTAGCGGTGGCTTCATGTAGTCTCTAGGACGACAGTAGGGGGGGGGGGTGAAAAAGAGGTTGGTACAATTCCTGTTACACGTGCCCTAGATGACAGTAGTATTGCAGCTAATTTTAAAAAACCACTACTTCGGGTGAAGGAAAAATACTTGAGTTTTAGGATGAATTTAAAGTATACAAAACTGATTTTTCGAACCTTGCTAATTATTCAGTTGTGAACCGGTTCGCGAACCGGTTCTGGGATTGAACCGGGGATCGGGGATCAAATTAGTCGAACTGGAACAGAGCTGGAACAAAATAAATTTACCTGAACCCAAACCGTAACCGAACCCGTACTTTTTTTCGGTTCGACACACTGAATTGTATATATAGCTAATCAAAATGGGAAATGAGGGGCTCATTGATTTAACACAGAAATAAGGGTTGGCAGTCAAGGTAGCCTCGGAAGGCAAAGCAAATAATGTTGTAGGTCATTGAAACAGATGCAGAATTTTGAAAAAACAGAAAGAAATCCGAGAAAAAAATGCCTGCCGTAATTTGGAGGTCGTGGGTTCGGATCCCTCCTGGCGCGGGCATTTTTTCACCACTTTGTCTTTCCAAATTCTTTAGCTGTTTCGATGACCTACCACATTCTTTTCATAGCCCTTGCTAGGATTTCTTGACTGCCAACCCTTATATATATATATACATATATATATATATATATATATATATATATATATATATATATATATATATATATATATATATATATATATATATATATATATATATATATATATATATATATATATATATATATAGTGTAAGTAAAGAGTCGGGTACACAGCAAGAACAATAACAAACAATGTTTACTTACGTAGCGGCAACGGGTCTTGCCTTCATCAGAGCAAAGTTACATGATTTTGCTCATGTAACTTTACTCTGATGAAGGCAAGTCCCGTTGCCGCTACGTAAGTAAACATTGTTTGTTATTGTTCTTGCTGTGTATCCGACTCTTTACTTACACTATTTCTGCGCGCTTTGTGAGTTTATCTTTCTATAGATTTTATATATATATATATATATATATATATATATATATATATGGAGAGAGAGAGAGAGAGAGAGAGAGAGAGAGAGAGAGAGAGAGAGAGAGAGAGAGAGAGAGAGAGAGAAATAATACTTTGGAGAAGGTAGCAGCCCCAGACCTCTGCCAACGTTTCGACAAGGAGAGAAGGAGGCACACTGTTTTATAGATACAGATTGAGTTGGAGAGAGAGAGAGAGAGACAGAAACACTTTATTAAAATCGGGCCCTGTTAGGCGGGGCGGGTGGCCAGCAGCCACAGCTGCTCAGCGACCTTGGCTGCTCTGTCCGTCAGGGCTTGTGCGTCGCCAGGTCAGAGCAGCCCAGCGCCGCCTCCCATAGCTCCGGGGTGGTGATTGGGGTTAGGGGGTCGTCGGGACAGGCCCACATTTGGTGCTGCACAGTGGCCTTCGCGCCGCATGATGTGCAGTTGGGAGAGGAGAATAGGGAGGGGTGAATACGGTGAAGGAGAGCTTTGTTGGGTAAAGATTCTGTTTGCAGGAGTCTCCAGAGTCGTTCTTCCGTGTAGCTGAGGGAAGGGTGGGCGGGGGGGGTTATCGGAGGCGAGAGAGGCGGTAATAGATGGTGATGTCGTGGTAGCCCAAGAGGCTGTCACGAGCTGACCTGGCTCCGTGGGAAGCAATGGGGCTGGGGTATGCCCGGGAGGTGAGCGCTCGGGCCGTTGCATGAGCCGCCTCATTGCCTCCAAGCCCAGTGTGGGCAGGAGTCCAGATCAGTTCTACTTGGGTGGTGGGTGGATTTTGCGCAAGACGTTTTAGGGCCTGGGGTGAGATGGCACCCGCAGCAAAATTTCGAATGGCCGTTTTCGAATCGGATAATATGAATTCAGGGGTTGGCGTGTGCGACAGGGCTAGTGCGATTGCCGCCTCTTCCGCCGTCGCAGGTTCCGAGGTACGAATTGTAAGGGAGTCGATTGGGGGGGCGTTGGGGGCATTAATGATCGCCAGTGCGAAAGAGGTCTTGTGCCGGTATTCGGCGGCATCTACGTACACCGTGGCGGGCCGTACGGGGTAGCGTTCTGCTAAGGCTCTAGCTCGTTGCTCTCTGCGGCGCTGGTGAATATGAGGAAGCATATTGCGGGGTAGGGGACGTACTTTGAGGCAGGAGTGGGTTTCAATGGGTATGGGGAGTTTAGGATCTCTAATAATAGGCGCATTTAGCTGTAGGCGTTGAAGGAGGTGTTT
Organism: Haemaphysalis longicornis; assembly: GCF_048455015.1. NCBI lineage: Eukaryota > Metazoa > Arthropoda > Arachnida > Ixodida > Ixodidae > Haemaphysalis > Haemaphysalis longicornis. Next base: position 107,193,894 of record NW_027526335.1, on the reverse strand, counting down.
GCCGGGGTTAGTTTTGGCTAGGCGGCTTAGTTGGCTCATCCGGTGCGCCTCTATCAGCTCTTGGGCCGTGTTGTACACCCCTGTGTCTTCTAGTCTGGCAGTGGAGGGGCGGAGGAAGGGCGGAGGCCTTCCCCAAAGGCCTCAGCCTTAAAGCTATTTGTTCCCTTGGAGTTCTCCACCCTCAACTAGAAGCTAAATGGCAGGACACTTTGACGCATGCATCGCTTTCCCTTCTAGAAATTCTCAGAGAGCACTGTGACAAACAAGTTAGTGTTTTAAATGAGCAGATTGAAATCATTCCACTCACTGAGCAAGAGAAAATTGATCTGGATGCCTTTAGAGACCGTAAGGAACACGAGGTGTGCAAGAAACAAAGAAATAAATTTGAACGTGACCAGCTCCTTTTGCCTGACACACATTGCACCAATAAACCTCCTGTCCTCGCTAAGCCTGTAGACGTGGCACTAAATCATCTGACGTCCCCCGCAGACACATCACAATCTGCTACGGCAGAATTTTTCCCTCCCGCTAATAATCAAAATCTAGAATCTAGCTCCCACAGTAGGAGTAGCAGCAACCAGACACCTGTTCCCGAACAGAATGTTGTATCCACCTCCCCCGTCACGTGTAACAGCAACGTTACAGATATTTCAGAAACATTATCGGAAACCGAAAAAATTATCCTAGAACGAGGCCTCACTTTCTGCCCTACCAACAACCACGTGAATGAATACGAGTTACACAAGGATCTCACCGAATTTTCCCGAAGAATGATGCCGAAGGAATTCTTTTCCGATAAGCAAGACAATAGTGAAATCAATGACCGCGCACTCCGTGCACCAAGCACTTGGACGCCAGATGCCGAGGAGTCTCCAGAACTAGATTTGTATATAAAATCAGTATCAAAAGAAATATTAATCTCAACCAAGAAATCAAATAAACACAAGAACTTGACCCCCTCAGAAGAAGTAACTCTAAATAACCTAGCAGCCAGAACGGACATAATCATTAAACCTGCAGACAAAGGAGGTAGCGTTGTCATCTCACCAATGGAAAAATATAGGCCTATAGGCAGCTTAACAACCATGGTCACTACCAGCCTTTAGACCATGATCCTACCAACGAATACAGTCAAACGATCCTTCGCACTCTCACAGATCTGCTGGCCGGAGAATTAATCACCACAACAGAACTAAACTTCATGAGACCGACGAACAAGCAAGCAGGACGTTTCTACCTCTTCCCCAAAATTCATAAAGTCCCCACAGAAGCGTTGTTCTCAGCTGACATTTCGGGAAGGCCCATAGTTTCTAACAACAACACCCCCACGGAAACATTGTCTGTGTTTCTGAATCACCATTTGGCAGACATTCCGACTTCTCTTCCTTCATTTGTTAAGGACACCCCACACTTCTTCCGCATAATAGAAACAATAAACGATGGTGGGCAAATACCCAATGACGCCCTTCTGGTCACGCTCGATGTCTCCGCCCTCTATACGAACATTCCACTCACCGAAGGAATAGAAGCTACATCAAAGTCCTTAGCAGAAAACCGGCACCAGCATGCGTTGGAAGTCTACATTACCTTACTAAAAGTAGTTCTAACTCTCAACTATTTCGAGTTCGACACATCTTACTACTTGCAAGTTTTTGGAACCATCATGGGCACTCCTTTCGCACCCACCTACGCCAACATTTTTATGGGACAACTTGAAGCTTCCCTCTTAGACTCTTTCCCCCTCAATCCGAAGGTTTATCTTCGATAGATAGATGACATCTTCATAATTTGGGAGCACAGCCGCACAGCCCTAGAAAGTTTCATTTCGCATCTTAATTCTTCGCATCCGACCATTAAGTTCTCATGCCAGTACTCGGATAAACAAGTGAACTTCCTAGACACCACTGTTATTCTTGACAATGGTAAACTGAAAACCACACTTAATAGGAAACCAACGGACAGGCAACAGTACCTAGACTACACTAGTCATCACCCACGACACTGCAAACAAGGTATCTCGAGCCACTAAATAAGCTAGCTTCAGAGTAACGTCACTAGGGTGCGACGGCGGCCATTTTGGTGGCAGTCGTCAGTGTTGCCAGTTTCATGAGCCCAGTTGCAGCCGACCTTGACAGGCGGCATTTGTCCGGGCGCCGCTTGGCAACCATGACATGTGTGTTTATTTTTCGAGATGCGCGCCGGCGCGAAACAACCAGTACAGCAGGATCAGGCTGAGTTGCGCTGTAGCCACTAGTTATGCTACGCTTATCTAGTGGCTGTTGGTTTCGCTAGGCCACAAGAGTTTCACTGCATGTGTGATCTGACTACCATCATTTAGGGTTTGTTAGTTATCGCATGGTAAAAATGAATAATGAATGGTTGAGCAAGCGATTACATTCCACGGACGTTTTACGAGCGGCGTTTAGTTTTGTGTTCAACTTTGTAGCTGTTTTGCATAACAACGAGTCGGTCCTTTACCGGCCATTTCAACTAAGGCGTGATAGCAAGCCTGTACTTGCAGCTACCGTTCACCGTACGAAAGTTGATTGGCAACGATACCGATGGAAATGTGTATCTTTGTGCATAGTTGTCAAACGTAGAGTCACTATGTTTCTATCATATCGTAGCTTATTCAGTGTCTGAAATCAAACGAAACGCAATCATAGCTTTACAGTGCTTGGTTTGCCCCTCTAAATGCGCGCCTTCGCGGTGAGCGTCTCGCTAGAGCCACTAGATAAGCTTATTTAAAGGCTTTAGGTTTCGCCATGACCACAAGACGCGAAACACGCCGCTGTAGGCGATTTCCGCCAATATTTCAACCCGCACCTTCTAACTTTGTTTTAGTCACCATACTGTCCATACTGAGACAAGTTAACACCACTCCGCCAATAGTGAAAGCAAATTAGATTTTGCAAGTGGTCATCACTTATTCGGAAAAAACTAATTGATTAACATGGCCATCTTCAGCAGAAAAATAAATGGGCCAGCATTATTTATTGCCATCCGAATGAAGTGCCTTATTTCTGCAGCCTTTCCAACAAAAGAACACACAAACAACTAATCAACACAACATGCATGAATGAAATCTTTATTTGAAAATATGCAAAATGATGCATTAATCACAACTCACAAGGACAATGAAATGTTTATTACAGTGGTATGTTGGGCAGCATAAACCAGGGTCCTGAGTAACACCTAAGGTTATGTAGCGAACAGGTTTAGTTGTACGACAGGTATTATTTTTGAAATCTAATCACAGACAAACTTACTTTGGTTTTCCAAGCTGCTAGCTTTATGTCACACTTAACAACACTTGCAGTTTATTAAAAGAGAGTGTGCTGGAAACCGTGATTAAAATGCATTGTAGAGCCCCTTAATGTGGTTTTATTAGTTTGCTGCTAATGCGAAATACTAGAATTGTGTAGAAATTTATTATTTAACCCCCTTTTCAGTCAGTTCAATCGGCCAATTTGTTACAATTCGAGTTAGGCTTTTTAGTGGCTCTAGGGTCCCCTACCCCAACTCCAGGAAGTAGCAGCACCTTTTTTTTTGGGGGGGGGGGGCGGAATATAGTAGCAATTTTTAAATATGTTTTGAGTGTAAAAAAAGCTCGATCAAAGTTTGAATTATTCAGAGCCTACCGTAGTTTAATTAGAGTTTCAGGATAATCATGATCCAGCATAATCTTTCATTGTGGATTAGTGTTCTCTGTTTTAAACAAGCAGTAGCAGGTGCTGGTGACTGCACCTGCAGTGTCACGACTAATAGTGTGGATTTTGAAATTTAGGGTTCCACAGCAGCAGGTTAGTATGGTTTAAGTTTGGAAAGGTTTTTTTATCGTGGCGTTGGTGTTGTTACTCTTTTTTTCACGTCGTTTACCTTTCATTTTGTTTCAGTGTTTACCTTAACGATTCTCTTTTCTATTGTACTTTTTATGTCCGGACTCTACTGGCAGCATTCTCTTGTTTTTACTTTTTTTTTCAACGCTTCTTGTTTGTCTTCTTCCTGCTGTAACCCTAATGTCTAATATTCACCACTCATCAACGTAGTCACCCACCATCTGGTGTAGCAAGCCTTGTCCCTAGCAGGGCTGACCTCACCAGTTCACATTAAAGAGCCTTCTCTCTCTCTCTCTCTGTGGCTCGTACAGGGCAGAAACAAAGCGTACAACGACCATTATAAGGTCTCACTCCTGGAATTAAAACAGGAAAGCATTTATTTTGCTGTACCTATGTATTTAGTGGCTCCAGCTGTACCCTTAGTGTAGTACTTCTTTCAGTTTTTTATTACAATATTTGAGAGGACATACGAGGGAGCTGTGAGCAGCAGTTTCGCTATGCAGCACTGAATGTAGCCTTTAGAAAGGCTGTTTTGTTGCTGTGAGGGGTTTCGTTGCTGTGGAAGGTGACGATCTAGCGGATCTGAGCGGCGGCAGCTCTCATGCCAGCACTTTTTGAGCCACACTTCGGCTTTGCCACTTTTGCCTTGCTACTCAGCTTCCGGAGGGTGATTCTCATCCGCAACATTGGGAAGGCCGCCGTCAAATGCTTCGCCAGGTCATGGCAACGAGGGAAGTCGCTGGGCAGTTGGTGAGAATCGAGGGCAACCTTTGTGATGAGAGGAAGACTGGCTTTGAGCACCTGGTTCTCATAACTGCGGAAGGTGTTGTCGGCGTGCTCCAACAAGGCGACCACGTGGCGTGATGGACGAACGAGAGGGTTCGGTTCGCCTTCTGCACGGTATGACTTGAGGGTCAACAACCGGTCGTTGTCCTCCACCGGATCAGCCTGGAGGTACTCCTTGCAAGTTGTGCAAAGTTTGCGCCGCCTTGACACGCTGCGAGCAATGTAGCCGGACACGTACACCAGGGACTCAATCTCCACATCATCAAGGGGAAGTGGGGCTTCGTCCTCGAAGATGAGGTCCTCTTCGGAGGGCCCATCAGTCCCAGAGCGGTCAAGATTCTTCTCTGCAGCAGCCTTCTTCACTTCGACGAACTCCAGGAGGTCAATGCTGTCGTCGATGGCATAATTGCCTTTACGGCTGGGCCTGAAGAATTGACACAGCATAATGAGCCGCAGCGTCAGCCTAAACTCCACGGCCCTGGGCACCGGATTTCGGAAGCGCACACAAGAAAAAAGGTTCTCCAGCGCGTCCTGAGTCAGCCGGCACAGAAGAACAAATCTAAACTTGTACACGTTCAACAGCTGGTACTGAATCTTCAGGGCACTCGTTGTCGTGATCAGTACACCAGTTTGAACAGGCTTGAACTGGTCACGCTCACTTCCCTTTCGAATTGTGACCCGTGCAAACATAGAGGCAAACTCCTTCAAAAAAGTGACTGCCTCTTGATGCGCCTGTGGTTTGAAGTGGCTCATTGCAGTTCCGATGTACCTTGAGGTCAGCAACGAAAACCACTTGAAGACTTGCTCCACAAACCAGGCTGTGGTAATGGCTTTGTCTTCGAGCTGCCCTAAACTAACAAGCACACGGATTGCAGCGTTGGTGTTTAAAAAAGGAATCCTTATTTTATCTATTCCACACTCATCTCATTTTAGTTTTCACATTTTAAGAATCGATGAAATGTGTGCAGGTGTCGTCATAATTGGAACAAGGATTTGTGAAATTCACAACATATTTGTCTTACTGGCTTTATGATTGTTGCGACGGATTCAAAGTCTGAGAACGCGACGAAGAAAAAAACCCTGCAAAAACGGGAGAATGGACGAAGCAAAGCGATAAAGAAATCCTATTGTTTTCCTTTGCACTCGAACGAGTAGTGGCGTTTCTCGAACGACGACAGCGACCGAAAGAATCAAAACATCTTCGCTACTACAAATTTTTTGGTGCCGAAACCCGGGATCTGGAAAGATGACCGAACTGTGAGTGCATCGGCGAGCAACAGGGATCGACTACTCCGTTGAACGTGGACGACGATCGGCATGGAGCTACAGAAAAGAAACGAAAGAAATGGGTTGAGAGTGGCAGGCAGAGGAAGTTGGCCAGGCTAATGTTTGACAGCGGCAGCCAACGCACGGAAAAGCTGTCACAGGAACTCAACTGCAAACTTCTCGGAACGGACATTCTGGTGGTTGGCGTATTCGGAGGTGAAAGCAAAGAGCGCACATTTGGGAGGGTTCTGGTAACCTTGAGAAGCCGACTGAATGACCCAAAAATTGAGGTCGACGCGCTAGAAACGCCTACGATCTGTGAGCACAACCTTCCCAGCCCTGACGAAAGCATTCTGACAAAGTTAGATGAGATTGGCCTCTCAGTTGGGGACGATTTGAGTGGACAGAGCGATCGAGACGTTGACCTGCTGCTGGGATCCGACCACTACTGGACTGCGATGACCGGATGGATCCACCGACTGACGGAAAGTTTGACTGCGGTGGAATCCGTATTCGGATGGGCGGTCCAGAGACGAAAGGGGTCACGCACAAGCAGAATGAATTGTTCCCAAGCGATCGTGCTGAAGGCAACGGCGCCAGATCTCGATTCTTCCTCGCTTCTGAGGAGCTTTTGGGAGCTCGAAAGTGTGGGAGTCACCAATGTCTTGGATGACGACCCTCCCGGGGAACATGTTAGGCGCAACTTTGAGGCCACTATCACTCAGTCAAATGGCAGATACGAAGTTGCCCTTCCTTGGAAGGCTGACGTGAGGCTCGCCGACAACAAGCAGGTGGCGTTAAACAGAATGGAGAACGTAAGAAACTGTCAAAGAACAAAGGTTTCCTGGGCACTGACTTTGCGAGCCCACTGTTAGAGGCAATGGTGTCACGCGTAATGCATATATAGTGCTATTCACCTGTGCGGTCACGCGAGCTGTGCATTTAGAACTGGTACATGGCATGACAACTGCGAGCTTTTTGTTAGCTTTCCGCAGAATTGTGTCCCGGAGAGGGCTGTGTCGCGTCGTGTACTCGGACAATGCTTTGACATTCAAGCGCGCCACCAAAGAACTGCTCGAACTGTGGAACGTGTTGCGACATCCAGACGTGATTGACCACTTTTCTAGAGCAGGGATAGAGTGGAAATTCATTGTCGAGCAGGCACCATGGTGGGGAGGCTTTTACGAAAGGCTAGTGCGTTCAGTGAAAGGGGGGCTGAGGAAAGTGATCGGGAGGAACGTTTTGGGTTGGCACACGAAGTGGCCACCATTTTGACAGAAGTGGAGGCGGTGATAAATTCTCGTCCCCTCACGCATGTATACACTGACGTGGGCGAGGGCACCCCCTTTACACCGGCCAGCTTTCCATTTTTCCATTTTTCCATTAAGATTTTTCCATTAACATTACAAAAGGAGAAAAATGGCCACAAGGAGGAGGGGAGGATACAGCACTCATAAGCTTTGGGGGGGTGTTGTGATCCCCCCTCCCCCAGCTACAGCCCTGAGAGGTATTAGTGAATAAAATCCATAGAGGCTACCGCTTAAAACAGCTTTGCACTGCAAATGTATGACATGCTCACCAAGAACGGATTCGAGCTGTTGTTCCAGCTTCCTGATCTTCTTTTGCTGGAGATCAAGCTTGCGCTTCAGCTCAGCCACGGTAGCGTGGTGTGGACACTGATGCTCATTGCAGAGCACCTCCTGGGAAACAATTAGGGATGAAACAACTCATTTATCTGCCAATCATTGCAAAAGCTACCACACTGCGCTATGTAAATGACATTGGCATTGTGAATGCTTTTAACATCAAAACTACAGAACTACACCCAGAATTGGTCTCGACCAATTTTTTTTCACCACCGTCACGCCGTTGCTTTTGAAGCGGAAACAGGAGGTGAGACTTCATGACGTCATATCCTACCAAAGCACCCGGATGCTGTTTCTCCACAAGCGGTGAAAGTCTCGTGAAGTCTCACTCCGAGCGTGAGACAATAACAAGAAATCGTTGTCGCCGTCGCTCGATGTCGCGTGCAAGTGTGAACAGCAACGGTAGTGATCACTTTCGCTTTCGTCGCATTGCTTCGTCGCAAGTGTGAGCGGACTTTAAACCTGGCATTCAGCCACTGCACGTGTATTGGCTCGTTCTTTGGCACTGAATGATACGATGCTTGCTTGCCCTAAGAGAAGTTGGCAGGATTATCCGTTGTATCCAGCTGAATGAGCACGATGTTTATTATCGATACTGATTCAAGTGCATAGCCCGCCCCTCGTCAGGAACGATTTCAAGGCAATAGCGCAAAGCTCTTTCTCACTCAAACAGCGTTATGTCAGTCTGTGACCTTCATTGACATGCTTTACACTCCGAAAATGGCACACATGGATTTACGAGGTGAACCACCCAGTGCTGTCCCACTTGTGCATTTCATCTCATCAAAGGATCCGGTCATGTTAAGTAAACTAACTATTGTATCACCGTAAAACTAATTTATAAAGTGGTGCCGGAATGAACACTTATGGAAACACAATGTTCAACTAAGGGTAGTCACAGTAGCCAATGTTCGTGGTAGCCACGCTTCCTTGACGCATCTCAGTTTCCGCCGCATGGGGGAATTAAGCCGCGTATGCAGAGAGCAATGCTGAGGTACGTGCCCCAGGCAACCCTTTATTTTCCTGTTTCTTAGTGCGCCTCAGTGCCCCGCACGAAGGAATCCAAACTTCGAAGTTTCTAGAGCTGCGTTAATCCCCTACCGTGTATTTAAAAGCCAACTCAGAAAGCAGAAAAGCATTCGCGGTAGCCACGCTTTCTCGACGCATCTCAGTTTCCGCAACTAAGGGTGTCGATTATCAACTCACATTCAATTCATGTACTGTTTCATACCTTGTTAAGGGTCTGGGTGATCTCCAGGGACTCGTCTAGATTGTCTCTCAGCATGGATGCGCCAGACTGCACTGCAAGCACTAAAAAATTCATGTTTGTTCTTTAAGATATGTACAGAGTAGTAAAACATCCTGAGATGACTCGACACCTATACAGGTAAGAAATGTATACGTAGTCAACTCATTTTCTGTGGGTTCCCTCCGGAAGTTCAATTTTTTTCTCACCAGATTCATCAGTTGGGGCTGAGGTATCCATCGCAATGTCGTCCAAGTTGGCAAAGCAGGCACCTGTAAGAGTATTCCCACAGTAATTCCAGTTACAAATCGAAACACTCACAGCTTCGTATCTTCAGTCTAAAACTGGCACTTACCCACGTCGTCTAGAGCAGGACCAGAAGTCACTATGTCTGCAGTGCCCCCATTAGCGGCGTAGATTCACCAGGAAAGGCACTCCAATGTTGCAGGCTTTCTGCATGGCTGGTGGTTACTAAAAGCATGAAAACTGCACTTTAGACACGCTAGTTGGCAAGTCCGAGCGGGCATGTTGCTGTAAACTCGGTACGAGCTTTTTATACCTGTTGGAGTAGACATCTACTGAATGAGAGAACTCAGCTAATGAAAAAACTTACCTCTCTGCTTGGAAGAAGCTGAACCTTCAGCTCCTGTCATGTCCACGTACAGCACCATCGGCTCAAGCGTCTCCTGCCATTCCGTGTCCCCGGCAGAAAGAAGCTGACCTCTTTCGTCCGGCTGGCCTGGGACTTCTACAATGATCACCGGTACTGGCTGCTCTGATGTGCACAGTGGATTGTCTCTGGCATCTGAAGTGCATGAAGCAGATGGGAAAGCAGTATTCCACATTTCATGCCCGCGAAGGCTAAGTGCTCAATCTTTCAACAAAATTAGCTGTGAACTATATACTCAATCTGGGCACATACAAATGCTCCATCTTTACAAAAATTAGCTGTGAACTACATACCGGGGCTGTGCTCTGGCTTTCCGTAGACCTTCGCTGGGATGGTTGGCACTGCGTTCCATTTGAGAAGCTTCCGACCGTCTGCCCTCTTTGTTTTGAACTGAGTTTCCTCAAAGTGATCCTTATAAAAGACAGCATATAAGGCGAAAATTAGCACCAGATGGCACGGGCAAAAATATCTGAAGTCATTTGCTTGCACATTTACTGCCAGCAAATAAAACAAGAAGCAGCTGTTACGGAACGGCCAGCGCCGCAGTACTTCCCCGCATCACTCCTCGGCTGTGCGGCGAAGCCACTGTGCGCCTTTGAAAACAGGCGCCACCATGTCGGTGACAAGTTGCGACAAGCCGCGTCAGACGCTTCGCTTTGGGCGCATTTCAAAACTTCGGCGGCTGCCTGCGAGGCTCGTCTCCACGCTCTTCAAGGACACAGAGGCCCCACGAACTCAGCAGAGTCCTCCTCTCCCCTCTCCCGGACTCATGCGCCGAGGCTATGAACGGCTTACGAACTCTGGAAAGAGCGTTGTGTGTATCTGTGACGTTCGTTGCGTGTTGCCGCTTGTTTCGTTTGACCATTACCGCTTTTGGGTATAAATAGACCCCCGCAAGCGTTGTAAACCATTCCTGTTAGAGCAGCGAATCGATGTTGTCGCTCTGCTCGAGTCCTGTATTGTAACCACGCCCGTCGGGGCATTGTTCTTTGGCTTCGGCTCACCTCTCGCTATGAAGTAAACAGTTACGTTAGCCTACGGCTTCTGGACTTCTTCACGGCTGCAACAGCGGCTGGCCGCTCGCATCATACCCGCTACCACTCGTATGTCGGAGGCCACGGAGATCGGATCGCGTGCCCCCGCCCGGTCGCAACACAGCATAGCTTATTTTAGTGCCCCGAATGGGGGCTAGGAGTAGTAGAATGCCTAAGATAATTTAATTGAAGGTCTTCTGCCCCTAATGAGAACTAAACATTAATGCTACACACCCTCGCTCTTATTGCAAAGACTCGAAGCCAGAAAACACCCAATCACTACATTTCCTGTGGGCCACTTTGCCAATGGCACTTAATTCTGGTGCTTGTACGCAATGACAGGCTGAATCAGTTATGCTCCGAGCTGTCACCGCATCACTCGAACATTGCCCTTTCGCTACGAAAACAAAACGACAAATATTTGATTTCCCCTTCTACAACTCATACCAGGCTACGGCAGGTCACTTATCCACTAACGGCAACTACCGCTTCACTTAGCACCCCCGAAAGTGCGAAGACTTAACTTCAGGTCTTAATTATGACTGAGTGAGGCTAGAGCCACGAAATAAGCTACGCTTCTTCATCTAGTGGCGCTAAGTAAGGCAACCAGTATCGTAAAGCTCACGAGACAAGTTGGTGTCGCAGGCCTAACCGCTCGATTTACAAAACAGCAATATATTTCCAAAGTAAGTCTTCCTAGCTGTATATGTTACACTCGTGGCTGAAAAGAACTTACCTCGCAGATCTTTGAGTACGGTGTGGGCTTGAAATCCTCGCGATTGACTATTTTCAGCCAAGCGTCGAGCCGCGCAGTGTCATTCTTCCCCAGCGGGAAGCGCAGCATGCGTTTCCCACCTTCCGGCAGGTTCAAACAGCCAAGTACCGAGCAGCACGGCATCGCTACTATGTCTTGGGCATAAAAACTCACTCCCAACGCATCACACAGTCGTAATCCAGCCCGAAAATCACAATTTATCCAAGAACGCGCACACGCGGCAACACGGTGGCACCAAAATATCAGCGCCCATGACTGTCGCGGGGTAAACAAATGTCACGTGATGCGGGTCGACCAATGGCCGCTGTCGGCAGCAAAAACAATGAAAGAAAAGAGTGCCGATACTCTGGAAACTTCATCTAGTGGCTCTAAAGGTATCTTTGTAGGACAGGCTACCAGACTAAGAAGAGTATGCAGTGATAACACAGACTATATAAGACACCTGAATGAACTAAAGTCCACCCTGGCAAGCAGGAATCACCCGGTCAGCTCGCTGGATATGGCTTACGAAAGAGCATCCAAGCTAGAAAGGGACGAAGTGCTCGAGCAACAACATCCTGCGGAAATACTACCCCATTCTAGCCAGTAATGACCGACTTAAAAAGACGTTTCCGGAAGTCCCAAGAGTTACCTACAGAAGAAACAAGAACCTTAAAGACATTTTAGTGCATGCCAAAATTAGCGCTTCCCAGGAACCAGTCATCAGCCCTTGCCTCCGCCCTAGATGCAAGACCTGCAAACATCTGCAGACGGATTGCATTGTCAATAGCACTGCCAGCCAATACGTTCACAAGATTACTTCAAGCTTCACTTGCAATTCTTCTAACATTGTGTATATGCTAGAATGCTCATTCTGTCAAAAGCAGTACATTGGAGAAACGAGTCAACCTATGAACTTACGCCTGAATGGACATCGGGCCGACACTCATAATGGTGCCTCCATAGCAGTCGCGCAACACTTCAACCAACCGAACCACAATTTCGATGATCTCAAGCTCTATATCCTGCAGTCAAACTTTAAGCCTCCAAGGGACCGGAAATACAGAGAATCGTACTTAATCCATAAATTCAACTGCCTGGAGCCGGCTGGAATCAATGCTCCGAAAGGCAGCTTAGAAACCTTACGGCATCTGAATCGAACAGAAGAATAATGCTCTTATAAAAAGTGGGCATCTCCATTCGCAATATTCCTGCCTGCCCATCCCCAATGCTGATACTTGAATACAATTACTGTGCTTTTCTCCCCCCCCCCCCGTTTTTTTTTTCCTGTGTTGCTCCAAGCCGATTTCGACATACCACGCGCACACGCCTCCCTTGGTCTTCGGAGTTTCGTCTTACTACCTGCTTTACACACACAAAAAAAACAGGAAATACGTCCTTGAATGTACCGCACAGCTCCGCGTGAGTTGCAGCCGCGCATACCCCTTCGATTCTTCTGTGAACACTGACCTCCGCAGTCGGAATTCTTCAAACTATACGGGCTGTTGCTGTTTACGAGTTTTCTCTCTTGCACACAGTTCAGTAACCTTGTAATTACACCCCCAAGACGCCCCTCTCGTCCCCGATCTTCCCGGAAGCCCCCTTTGAGGTCGCCCGGCCCCATCGCAGCCCAGCTTAAGCTGTTGCCCCCTGTTTTCTCCGACTCTCGGGTAGTCTTCCCTCTTTCTCTACTGCGGGGTCCTTTCACAAGAACCACACCTCCCTTTCTCTCTCACTATTTCGCTCCTTTCAACCGACCGTTGACCCACTCTGCTGTCCTCCTTCCGGCCCCGCTTTTAACAACATCCCCCCGTTCTCTCCAACTCAATCTGTATCTATAAAACAGTGTGCCAGAGATGAGCCCTGATGCCTTGAAAAAGACAAGTCTCCTTGTCAAAACGTTGGCAGAGGTCTGAGGCCGCTACCTTCTCCAAAGTATCATTTCTATCTGGTGACCATCTTCAAAGCCCTCTCCTTCCCTATATATATATATATATATATATATATATATATATATATATAAAATGACGGGCTCAGTAAATTAAGACAAATAACAGTAGGCACTCAAGAAAGTCACGGAAAGCAAAGGAAACATGTCGTCAGTCGTTTTAAGTGCGAATGCACTTCTTAAGCGAGCCTGAAGCGTCCGCCGCCGTCCGCATAGCAACAGCAACGGGTGCGCGCGCTCCTCGTCTTCCTTGGCAACGGGGGGAGATGGGCGCGCGCTGCCTGGCCGCTGACATGGCACATACCCACGTGGGGGATTGGCCAGGAATCGGGCGTGAGAAGGGCTAATGCACCCGCTTAAAGGAGTACTGACACGAAATTTCAAAGCTGAGATCCGCTCTAGCAATCAAGTACAACGACAACACAAATAGGTGTCTGTGAATAAATGCATCTTTCTTTCTTTGTAGTTGTGTGTGTGTGTGTGATCTCTCTTTCGCGAACATTACCGAACCGCGCAAATTCAACTCCTGCATTCGCACTTTCACATTCTTCCCCTCGGGGAAATGCGGGGAATTTTTTTTTGTACTTGAAAGAGATTCACATTTTTTGTTAGAAAGTAAGTGGAGAAGAACATGCCCGCTGAGTGGGATCCGAGCCCAGGACCTCCAAAATACGCGTCTGGTGCGATGACCACTAAGCTACCGGCGGGGCCGTTTTCCCTCCACTTTTATGCTAAGATAATTGTTTCCTGTGTTTGGGTGTGGCAGCCAGCGCAGCTTGAACTATTCGCGGTAAAGGGGACGTTCTGCTTCTACACTTTTTCTTTAAAAGAAATTCGCATCTGTTGCAAAGATAATAAACGAGTTACCACATTTTTCCAACGGCTTTCCTTGAGTTTTTTGACTGCGTACACGAATTTATTTCTCTCTCTCTCCTCTCTCTCTCTCTCTCTCTCTCTCTCTCTCTCTCTCTATATATATATATATATATATATATATATATATATATATATATATATATATATATATATATATATGTATATATACAGAGAGATAGGTCGGCAGTCTACAACGCGAAAGGAGGCATAGGGGTGTTAGGTTTTTTTTACTACGGTTAGTGAAGGTAACATTTTTTAAAATAAACATATAAACATAAGAAAGAAAGAAAGAAAGAAAGAAAGAAACACAGAAACAAAGAAAGAAAAACCCACGCCTTTCGATTAAATCTCGAATGCCTTACCAATTCGGCTATCTGGGCGACTGTTCGGCTATCTGGGCAAAACCTTAATGTGCAGTCTTTTTTCTTCACCAGTACGACCGGCGCTGCCCAGGGGCTTTTCGATGGCTGTATAATGTCGTCGCTCAGCATGTCTTCCACTTGTGTCCGGATGGCTTCCCGCTCGTGTGAAGACATGCGCTACGGCGACTGTCGGGTAGGTCGGGCTCCGTCATCCGTTATTATTCGGTGCTTCGCTAGAGGTGTATGACGTAATTGTTAGACGAAAAACACTCGCTGTAGCAACGCAGCACAGCCAATAATTTTTTTCCGTTTTTCTCGTGCTAGCGCCGGGTTAACGTGAAGGGTTCCGGAAGCTTTAACGTATCTTCCGATGCGCGTTGAAAGTCGGCGACCGCGATCATGTCACTTGCCTTTTGCGTTTCTTCGAGGAACGCAATTGCAGCTCCCTTGTTTAAAAGCTGGTACTCCTCGGTGAAATTAGTGACCAAAACGATGATTGGCGTTTCTTAAAGTGCGCAATGCCTCTTGCGACGGAAACACCACGGTCGAGAAGCAACCTTTGGTCACTCTCTACGATAGCGTCGACGTCAGGCGCAGCATCTTCACAGTAGACCGTGATCATCAAACTTGCGCGGGGTGGCACGGTGACATGACAACCATGTCACCCTGCCGCGAATCATGTATGGGTTCGCGGTATTTACTAGAACGGTATATGACGCTTGAGGGTCGTAACCAGCGCCACTATGACTTCACGGGGAGAAGGGGACCTTCTTTTCAAACCCCGGGGCGTGACTTGAACGTCTACAGCCTTCACAGCAGAGCTTATGCAAGGAATTTTACGCTACAGCAACACGGATCACCGAAAAACGACAGCGTAGCACTCCCAAACGAACGGACTTACGGAACGTCTGAACAAGACGATCGCGGATATGCTGCCTATGTACGTCGACGTTGAACATAAGACTTGGGACTAAGTCCTCCCGTATGTCACGTTTGCGTACAACACGGCTATCCAGGACACTACGCAGGTGACACCGTTGGAGCTTGTCTACGGAAGACGGCCGGCTACGATGCTCGACGCCATGCTTCCGCACGTCGAAGACGACGACCTCAACGCCGACGTCCAAGGATACCTCCGACGTGCGGAGGAGGCCCGCCAGCTCCCTCGAGTTCGTATAACGGACCAGCAACTGGTGGATGCCGGACGCTACAATCTCCGACGCCGAGACCCCGAGTACCACCCTGGGGACCGTGTTTGGGTTTCGACTCCCATCCGAGGACGCGGACTCAGTGAGAAGCTTCTGCGACAGTATTTCGGACCCTATCAGATTCTATGACGTGACGGCCAACTTACCTACGAGGTGATCCCCGATGGTTATTCCGGAACATCACGACGACGCACGGGGCCCGAAGTCGTCCACGTGGTTCGCTTGAATCCTTACTATGCAAGAAGACGGACTTTTTTTTGTTGCTTCTTCGGACTGTTTTTTTTAGCATCAGGTCGATGCACTCTTAGAGGGGGGGGTAATGCCCCGAACCATGTATGGGTTTGTTTGTTTTTACTGCCCGGCCACGCCCGGCTCTGTTATCAGTGTCCCAAGCGAAGCGTATCTTCCATTCTTTATTTTTATGCCGCACGGGCTATCTCGTTCAGATAAGCAGACGGTTTCGCCCTAACGCCACTAGCCCAGAATAACCTTCTTTGATCTACAATATTCTGGATGTAAATCGACGGTTAGAGAAAAACTCGCGCCGAAAGATAAAAGCCTGCAAAACCGACGCCGCGGCATTCCGAATCGCCGACGCTCGCTAATGCACGTCACTTTGTTGACTGCTGCTTCGCCTCCTGTGCACTCTTTGAGTTGTTAGGGGAGCACAAGTTCGCTCCATTAAACTTGTTTTTCTTGAAGACGACTGCGTCATCTGACTTCGTGGCAATATATAGAATTAAAAATATAAAGAACAAACGTGTATTCCTCAGACAGGATGCTATAATTGGTAGCTGACCAACTCTAAATTCTTTTGTCAGGGCTGGAACGTGCTAAATCTTGTACTAGACTTCTTGGATTACCAGGCAGGTGAGTACTCAGGATTTCTACATTTTGACTTTGTAGTTCCCACGGCGTTAGGGGTTCATCTGCATGTACGCCTTGCTATTTTCTATACCTATTAAGACAAGTGCCCAAGTTTGAAAGTGACTGCCTGATTCATGAACGCTGTGATGAAACTGCTGCGCCCAAGAGGGTCCACGAGGATGGCTTGGTGGGCTAGTTGGTGTGGCATCATAAAGCCCACCAAGCCATCCTCGTGAATTTCATTTCGACTTCTCAGCGCTTGTCCTGTCTTCTCTTCCTTGTGTGTCGTCGTGTTCGTGCGCTTTTAACCCTTCAAGAGGGTTTAAGCTTTGGACGTTTATCCGTATCATACTATAGGAGATAATATGGCCGAAGGTTATCTCCACAGGTGTTGAAAATTTCAACCCTGAGAGCGAAAAAGTGCTGACCTAACCTAGTAGCTAATCCACATTTTATCGGAGCTCCTTTAACATATTATTCTGATTTTTATTGGTGTTATTATTATTAGGATTTATTATTAGGAATTATTAGGATATTGGCAAATTACGTGTGTGTACAGATTTTTTAACGCGTGTTCAGCACGTTATTTTTTACACTCAGTTTTTTCCGTACCTTGACGAAACAGCGCAGGATAAATAAGCACGCCCCAGGGGTAACGGTCTAAATAGAGTTGCATCATGGTGGCGACCTTCTATTAGAGCAGTTCTTGATTTTTATCGAATCGGCCAAACCTCCTGTGGAGTGTGACTCTCCATTGTCACTCTCAAAAATTAACAGCCGCTCGTGCAGGTTAGTGAACGGAACCAGTTTGTCCAGTTGAGTAAAGATCGCGACAGACTTCTCCCATGCAGGATGGCTGTCTTCGTTGGCGTCTTTCCCCATCCGAAAGGGATTTCAGCCAACTGGCCAAACCGCTTCTGCGCACTCACTACCACAGTCCCTGTTATAACAGTTAGTTTGCCTCGTTACGAAGAGAAAGCTGTTTTGCCGCTTCGTTAAAATAGAAATCGAATGCTTTATCTTGCTAGGGGCTGGTCAATTGGCTGCTACCTTGTTCATGGGAGCACCATCTCGAGCTCCCCTGAGCTTCCCTGCTCCATTTGGAGCTCCCTTGAGCACAGCATCTGGACATTTGGACATAGCTCACGAGTCCAGGTGACGTTTTTTTTCTGGGAGGGGGTGAGATGTCATAGACCTTCGTTGCAGGTTTTGAATAAAAGAAGAGTGATATTTCCAAAAATAAACGAACAGTCCGCTTTGCGTGAGTCACATGAACATTCCTGTGGGGTTAGGGAGAGCTAGCGCTATGACTCTTTCCTCGGCCTTGTCTGACTGCACGTTTTGAAATAGGGGTCATTAATGTACTTCTCTTGATGGAGTTTGGCAGCCATTAAGATGGAGTTTGGCAGCCGTTAAGAGCCCGGTGGGCAAAGGGCCCGCATCGTCCGTGTAAAAAACCGTAAATTCAGGACGTATTTTTTCTCTAGAATTTTAGCACTAGCTTTTCTTCTGTCATAATGGGTGGAGGTGTTCATGTTACAGGAGAGAGGGAGTGCGATGATACTATGTACCTAATATTTAGGAAGCTTGTGGATAGACTCTTAAATGAAAGGTGATTAAAATGAAAACGTTTAAGAAGGCGTCATTGAGGTCTGGACTGCGCAAGCGTGGGGTATTGGTTGGTCATGTGTGTCCCTTTGAGTTCGGAGAAGGAATTATGGATGCCAAGGGCCCTTACTGTTAGTAGCAGAAATTGAGAGGTACCGAGCCTCTTCTGTGGTCTTCCTAATCATTTGATCTGTACCACCAGTGGCTCTTATTATGGGTAGGTAGGGGCAGTAGTACAGCAGGAGGCCGGTAACGAAGAAGACATATGTTAGCCTAAAAGCATCATTCGGTTTACGCCTCTGTGCTTGTTTCAGAGTCGGCGGATCATATGTCCAACCAAGTCTCCTACGAGTCTCAAGTTGATTATCACAGATTTCCACATTTGATTTGCCTTTAATATAGATATTGTTAGGCGAATTTTTAAGGCGAAAGTGTTTTATGCCGGGGTACAGAATACCCCGCCGACGTCATATCCGCCACAGCAATGCAATCGCCAGAAAAAGCTTACTGACACGGCGGCGCTAGGTTTCGATCCCACGATCAGTCGGGTCGCAACGGGAGGTGTGAGACGCTCTGCCAACTGGGCTATGATCTCACGCCAGTTTAGCTCTACGAACTCGCCTTATATCTTTCCTTATAACAATATTCAGATGGTGCTGCCGTCAAGGAGAGGTGAAGCGAAGTAGTGTGTAGTGATGCTAATGAGCGCCGATAGTTGGTTGGCGCTATTGCTGCGGGTGTGATGGCCTCGCGAAATAAAACTGTTGCATTAAGGCAGGAAGGCAACGACGCCTACTGCCGAATGTCGCGTTCCTGACTAAATTGGTGTGACGACAGACATGCCAGCGGGAAGCGGAACGCGTTCACGCATGCACAGCCCAAGTTGCAAAGTCTGCCTCTCGCGTTCCACAAGGTGAGCTTGTCGAAATGCAACCGTCTGCCGTGCACGACATGAAGCAGGGCCGAAGTGGTCGCAACTTTGCAGAAGCGACACATCAGCAGGACTTAGCTCTCCAAGCACACCCACAAGACAGCTTCCGACCCGCAAATCATGCCACTTTCGCTACAGCGGACCGTGATTTCACCAAACGATTCGGTGACAACCCATTCTGTTCCGTTCGCACGGTCTGCGAACGCCCGTGGTTTCAGTCGGATTTACGCAATGCTCCGGCGCGTGTAATCAAGTGTCTAATGTTGATGCGTCTAACGGCGCCATACCGATGAAATATAAAGAGCTATGTACAAGTTCATATCGATGCACAGTGAACATTCAATTGCTCCTCTGAAGGCACATTTTACTTTCGTGTTTAGCCGATTCGTACGAAAGACGGATCAACCACATTTTTTAACAGCGTTGACTGGAGCCTCTCAGAGCATATTTGTAGTCGTAGACTCAGAGGGTTAGATACAATCAGAAGGTAAAAGTTAGCTGGAGGACAAAGGCCGCAACTTTCTGTGTAATTAAAGACAATGGTAGTGGTTTCTTGTAATTTATATTCTACAGGGTGATAAAAATTAATTCGACAGGTTTTTTTTTAAAATATACGCTTAGATTTATGTAAAGGTCACCTCTACAGGGAGGTTACACTCCCAGGGGACGCAGAATTACGTGGTAATTATATTGATGTCGGTGGCGTAATTACTAAAATTGAATGATTACTTATTAGTGGCTGCAGTAACCAGCCATGTCTGTATTCAAAAGTTAGACGCAATCGTGTGTCTACGCAGTTTCATTTGGCAGAATTCTTCTAGCGCATTCCTACTGGGAGATATCGAACTGCGAAGTTGAATTGTCGATTGCATGATTACGCATGCAAGACAGTGAAGACCGGCGGAAAGCTCCGCCCCTTTGTTCTGCGTTGCTGGAGCGGTTCCGAGTACTGTAGATTAAGATAACGCCAGTCAAGACTGAAAGGGTGCCAGTTATCACTTTTGCCTATGCCTCCATCCCGTTGTCAAGCTAAACACCGTACACAGCAGGCACGTCACAAAAGGGAGGAGCTTTGTGCCGGACCTCACTGTGTTGCATGCGTAATCATGCGAACGGCTATTAAACTCCGCAGTTCGACATCTCGGAGGACAGATGCGGTAAAAGAATTATGTACAATGGAACTGCGTAGAAACACGATGGCGTCTAGCTTTTTCATGTAAACATGCCTGCTTACTGCAGCCACTAAAAAGTTAATTCTTAAATTTTAGTTAATTAAGCCTCCGAAATAAATCATTAGCGCCTCATTCATTACCGCCTCATTCACCGACATCGGTCGGTGAATACAACCTCTGTCTACTTAACTTTGATCATCCTGTATATCCCCCACGTTGCCAGTTGATGTCTATGGTGTTACATCATCCGCACAAAGGCATGATGTTCTGGAATTTCGGTCAGTTTTTAGTAGGTGAGGCATAGATATGTTTAAAAGGAGTGGAGAGAAAAAAGCATGCGAAAAATTTGCAAGAGTAGTTTCTGGAGATGCCTCGTAGCAATTTTAAAGGGGAGTCGTGGACAACAGAACCCTTTGGGATTTTTCGCGTATATATGAACAAGTGATCCGGCTTTTTGTTTTCAATTTCAGGGAGGGCTTTGCTTTTGGAGAGGGAGTGTTTGATATAAGTAAAAGTTTCTGAATCACAATTTGCGGAGCTTAGATTGGGACGGATACTGCTGTGTTTAACATAATCAAAAGCACCCTTGAGACCAAGGGCTAGAACACCTTTGTTGTTGCTTGTGATATGGGTCGGATGGATGATGGCTAGCTTTAACTGAAAAGCAATATCTCGTGCAGACAAGGGTGGACGGAAACCGTGCATTGTATTTCCAAAAAGCCCAAGATCTATGAATGGGGATAATTGATCTCTGACCATAGTTTCCATGAGTTCAGTATCGCGACAGGTTAAAGAAATGGGTCTAAGGTTGTTAATAGTGGAGCTACAAGACGTTGCTTGGTTGGATTACAATTAGTTTATTGAGGCGAACTTGTGCCCTGAACGTAAAACAGCGATCGCTTCGAACGTCTCCCCAGGAGCGTCTGCCTTCAATCTGGCACCGCCGTACGAGCGCGCATTCCACGTGGCTTCGTGGAACGGCGCCACGAGAGCGTGCTCCCAATGGCGGGGGAGGCGCCTGGAGGGCCAGCTTTCTCCGCGGCATTGCTCCACTCATTAGCAGCATCGTCCCGATGCTGTGGGATCTATAAAGTGCGACAATAAAACCAGAAACAAACAGAAGCACAAAGGAAAAAATAGAAGCAAAGAAGGAAATGTAAACCCAAAGAGGTGCAAAAAGAGCTAGTCTAACAAAATAGCTCATCTGTGTCCTGTACAATGTAGTCTTGAATGGATCTACCGGACATAGCATGGTTTCATGCGCACGACATGCTCGACTTCTTTGCAGGGTGATTGTCGGCCTGCTGTGGAGCGAGAACTGCGAGGTACAAGTTGATAGGTAACGTCATTGATTCGGCGGGTCACTTCATAAAGAACAAAATACCGCTGCAGCAATTTTTCTGAGAGTCCACGGCGGCGGATTGGCGTCCACAGCCACACGAGGTCTCGTGGCATGTACTTTGTAGCTCGGTGGCGGAGGTTATAATGTCGCGCGTCGCTTTCCTGCTGGCCCAAGCTGCGATGCCAGGCCAGCTGTCGTGGCTCCTCAGCCCGTTGAATAAACTCTTAAACTTCGCTGTCACCTGAGTCGCTATCACAGAGGGGACGCATGGCATCGAGTGTTGTCCTTTGCTTGACTTCCGTAGACAAGTGGAAAGGGTGTTATCTGAGCCGCCTCTTGTACAGCCGTATTGCATGCGAATGTTATATCCGGCAGAATTTCGTCCCATGATTTGTGCTCCACGTCGACGTACATAGATAACCTGGCAGCCAATGTTCGGTTCAGACGTTCTGTGTGCCCGTTGGTTTGTGGCTGATATGCGGTGGCATTCCGATGGTGGCTCCCGGTCAGCGTGAGGACGTACTGCATCAAATCGGCGCTGAAGGCTGTTCCCCTGTCTGTAATATTAACTGCGGGTGCGCCGTGGTGTAAAACAATCTCGTGCAAAAAAATACTTTGCCACTTCTGCTGCTGTTCCTCGAGGAAGAGCTTTGGTCTCGGCGTACCGTGACAAATAGTCCGTTGCTACTATTATACAATTGTTTCCAGAGAAAGACGTTGCGAATGTCCCGAGCAGGTCCATGCCAACCTGGTAGAACAGCGTTTTTGTTGTTTCCAGTAGATGAAGTAGTCCGGCCGGCTTCAATGGCGATGTTCTGCGCTGCTGGCAATCATGACAGGTCTCCACGTAGTGTTGCACTCTCGGGAGAAGCCTCGGCCAGTAGTATTTTTGGTGAATTCTCCCGTACAGTCGGCAAAACACTGGTCTATAACGCGCGAGTGGTGTGCTCCGAACAGCGCGGGAGACACTTAGCGATAACGCCTGGTTTGAGACCGGTAGAATGTGAGCAGGCACGACCAGCATCAGAGCGATGGCTGTTTTTCTCGTCACTGATCCCGTCGCCTTGGCTTGCTTACGTTTTTTCGCCGTGAGAAGCGCTGCCTGCGCTGCCGGACCGGGAAACAATAGTGGAGATTAGCGATTGTCAGTAAAGCCTTGGCTGTGTTTAACTACGTGCAACGCTTAATTTTCACTGCGCCCCACGGAAATTAGACAAGATTCCTTTTTTTCTGTGTACGAGAGAACGAATAACAATCGCCGAAACCGCATCACTGCCGGTGTTCTAAAGGGACTAGGTATCGGTGCGTGATCGTTTGCACAGTGCATTAAGTATTGTGGAGTTAGCCCGTTAGCAGTGACGTGCAAACCGACCCCAGAAACCGGGAAGTGGTGCACGCGGTACTCATGCAGCGTGTATTGGCAGAAGGATGGCGCAAGGAACAGCTGTACGCCAATGCAAATGCAGACGAAAAACTCGCAAAGAGCGCGCTAGGGTGGGTTATCTCCGCCCTTGTTTGCCAGCCCGGCAGCCCAGGCATGCATCACTTATTTCGGTCACAGAAGGTATAGAAGCCAAGGCGACGGGCACAGCGAGGAGGAACATGGCCACCGCACTGATACGGGCTGCGCATGCTCACATTCTACGGGTCTCAAACCAGGCGTTATCACTAGATGTCTCCCTCACATTCCGAGCACGCCGCTCGCGCGTTATAGAGAAGCCTTTTGCAGACTGTACGTCCGGCTAACACCTAAGTGACCTGCTGTTGGCTCATCGTGGCCGGCCTGTAAGATTTCTTCGCGAAGCACTGAGGGTACGACAAGAACGAAGGCCTCTTTGCTGCTGTTATGATCCTTTTTGTGTAGTATATTTTCGCGGAGGCAGTAGTATGACAATCCAAAAAAAAAAACAAAGGCGCGCGGCACGTCAGTGCGTTTTCCTTGAAGGTATCTAGCGAGTGGGCCTAGTTCCGGGTCCTCAGACTGTAGGTCGACCATTTGGGATGTGTCTATTGGCCCAAAAAGTGTAAACTCTTCATCGTGGACTCTGCAGATATCGGTGCTCGTGACAAGCAGTCACCGTCGCTGTGCCTCGTTTCAGATTTATATACAACAGTTATGTCCTATTTCTGAAGCCAAAGGCTCCACGGAGCCAGTCTACTCCATGGGGTTTTAAGGTTGGCGAGCCAGCGCAGGGAGTGATGATCGCTGACTGCTTTAAAAGACCTGACATAAAGGTAGGGCCTAAATTTGGTGATCGCTCAGACGACGGCCAAGCATTCCTTCTGGGTGGTGGAATAGTCTGCTTCGTCTTTTGAAAGGGTGCGGGTCGCAGAGGCTTCGAATCGTTCGGCGCCCTGTTGCCACTGAACAAGTACAGCTCTGAAGCCAACATTGCTGGCATCAGAGTGAATCTCCGTGCCAAGGATTTCGTCGAAATGTGCGAGCACTGGAGCTTCCTGCAGCCGTCTGCGTCAGTGATTTCCCTACACCCTCCCCTAGGGGGTGTGTAGACCCCCCCTAGTTTTTTCTGGACACCCCCCCCTTGAATCCCCAAATTTCACTCTTGTCAGTCCTTGTATGAACCTTGTTCAGTATCGATCTGCGCATGCGCGGGCTGCCCGTCTGCTATTCTTGGCAGTAGCCTCGGGCAAAATAAACAAAAGTGCGCCCCCCGAGCTTGCTGTTAGCGTTGCACGTATTTATTTCCTTTTTTTCGACAGCTCGTGGCAAGTTCGTATGTGCACACAAAAAAGGCTTTCAAAGGAAAGGGGCAAAGTGGTTTAAGGCTGACCACGCTGCGAGCTGTACAGTACAGTATAGGGATCTGTACAGTAGCCGGGACATACAGGATAATGCCGAACGAGACAGTAGTTCAGAGGAGATAGACATCCCACCAGTAACGACCGAAGAAGTAAGGAAGGCTTTGAAAGAAATGAAAGGGGGCAAAGCACCTGGTGAGGATCAGATAACAGCAGACCTCTTGAAGGATGGCGGAGAAATTGTACTTGAAAAACTGGCAAACCTGTATACGCAATGCCTAATGACCGCAATGGTACCGGAATCTTGGAAGAACGCGAACATCATCCTAATCCATAAGAAAGGCGACATGAAGGACTTGAAAAATTACAGGCCGATCAGCTTACTGTCAGTCGTCTACAAGGTATTTACCAAGGTAATCGCTAACCGAATCTCTGCAACCTTAGATTTCAGTCAACCTAAAGAACAAGCAGGGTTCCGTAAAGGTTATTCAACAATGGACCATATTCACACGATCAATCAGGTGATAGAGAAGTGAGCTGAGTATACTGAACCCCTATATATAGCCTTCATAGATTATGAGAAAGCATTTGACTCGGTCGAAACCCTAGCAGTCATTCAGGCATTACGGAATCAGGGGGTAGATGAGCATTATGTAAGAATACTAGAGGATATCTACAGTGGGTCTACAGCTACCATCATCCTCCATAGGGAGAGCAATAAAATACCTATAAGGAAGGGTGTCAGACAAGGAGACACAATCTCTCCAATGTTATTCACAGCATGCTTACAAGAAGTATTCAGAACGTTGGATTGGGAACAGGTGGGAGTAAGGGTTAATGGAGAATACCTCAGTAACCTCAGATTTGCTGATGACGTTGCCTTGCTAAGTAACTCGGGGGACGAATTGCAAAGCATGCTTTCCACACTGGGCGAACAGAGTAGAACCGTGGGCCTGAAAATTAATATGCAGAAAACTAAAGTAATGATCAATAACCTCGGGACAGCACAGCAGTTTGAGATAGGTGGCGAGGAAGTAGAAGTGGTAAGCGAATATATCTACTTTGGCCAAGTTGTGACCCCAGATCCCAACCATGAGGCAGAGATAATTAGAAGGAGCAGAATGGGGTGGGGTGCATATGGCAGACATTCCCAGATAATGAATAGCAGCCTACCATTGTCGCTGAAGAAGAAAGTGTATGACAGCTGCATCTTACCGGTACTCACCTACGGGGCAGAAACTTGGAGGCTCACTAAGAGGGTTCAACTTAAATTGAGAACGACTCAGCGGGCAATGGAGCGGAAAATGATAGGTGTAACATTAAGGGACAAGAAGAGAGCGGAGTGGGTCAGAGAGAAAACTGGTGTTAAAGACATATTAGTAGAAATTAAGAAGAAGAAATGGACATGGGCAGGGCATGTAATGCGAAGGCAAGATAACCGCTGGTCATTAAGGGTAACAGAGTGGATCCCTAGAGAAGGCAAGCGTGGCAGGGGGCGGCAGAAAGTTAGATGGGCAGATGAGATCAAGAAGTTTGCGGGGATAAATTGGTCACAGTTGGCACAGGACCGAGGTAATTGGAGAATAATGGGAGAGGCCTTTGCCCTGCAGTGGGCGTAGATAGGCTGGTGATGATGATGATGACGCTGCGAGCACATTGCTACCAGCCAGGGAGTAGCGAAAAGCGCTACGGAAGCTAATCCTGGCGTTTTAATAAATCGGGAGCGTACAATCGGTGCCTGATTTATAGGTGCTGCATAATTCGTGTACTACCTAAATATTGTTTCAAGAACTCAAATTTCGTCACTGGCCCTGGTAACAAGTTCTAAAATGTCCTTATACGTTGAAAAATGGCGAGAAATTAAAAAAACTGAATACGGACCTTTCATGGTACAAAATGAATTTCTCTAAATTTGTTTTTTTCTTAGATTAAATAGAAAGCACCGCCTCTCAGGTGTATATATATATATAAAAAATGGAAAACGTACGTCACGGGGATGAGCGTTTGGTTAACAGACGTCTATTATATAACAGGTGGGATAAAAACACAGCTTTTCCAGTTAATGAAACCCCCCCCCCCCCTCCCAGAGCCATTGAGACACCCCCCCTTGATTCGATGCCTGGGGAAACCCCTGGCTGCGTAGTTCCTCAAAGGAGCGCTCTTGCTAACTTAGCCATACAAATGGCACGTCTTGCCTTGCAACCCGTGTAAGAGCTTCATCGATCTTCGAAAAATCTTTCACAAACCGTCTGTAGTACGCGCGGAGGCCTAGGAAGCGTCGTAGAGCCTTCTTATCGGTAGGTCTGAGGAACGAAGATACCGCGGACGTTTTGTCAGGGTCTGGGCGGATACCTTGTTGGCTGACTATGTGGGCGAGGCATTCAAGCTCTTCAAAACCAAGATGACATTTTTCATTCTTTATAGTGAGATCTGCGGATCGAATTGTTTGTAATACACCTTTTAGTCGTATGAGATACTCTTCAAGAGTGGTGAAGAACACCACCACGTCATCTAGGTAAACTAAGCACGTTTGCCACTTCAATCCGGCAAGGACAGTGTCCATCATCCGTTGGAACCCTGCAGGAGCAGAAGACAAGCGGAAGGGAAGAACTCTGAATTCATATAAGCCATCAGGGGTCACGAAGGCCGTTTTCTCCCTGTCCCGCTCGTCGACTTCTATCTGCTAATATCTTGATTAGAGCTCCAATGATGAGAATGTTGCATTCCGAAAGCGGTTTATTGTGTCATCAATTCGAGGTAAACGGCAAAGGTGTCGATTTGTCCCACTGTTCAGTTTCCGGTAGTCCGCACAGAAACGCAATGTCTTGTCCTTATTTCTCACCAGGACTACGGGTGATGCCCAGGGGCTTTTTGATGGCTGGATGACGTCAGCCGTGAGCATTTTTCGTACTTGTTGGCTGATTGCTTCAATTTTGGTGATATTCTGTATGGGTGCTGGCGTGTTGGTCTCGGGAGCCTCGTCGTAATGATGCGGTGTTTCGTCACGGATGTGCGGCTCACACGGGATGATGACGCAAAACACTAAAAAAAACTTCAGTTGCAACTCAGCTCCAGTAGCAACTCCTTCTGCGCGGAGTTCGAGTTGTGGTTGACTTCTACTGGAGGAAGCAGCGCACCTCCGGCGAGGTGCTCTGACACTGTTTCTTCCAACATACAAATGCTCGCTGCGTCAGCAACACCCTCCATGAAAGCTAATGTCGCCCATTTGGCGAAATTTTGACACTCTGTGCCGAAGTTTGTCGGCAGCACTGTTGTACATCTGTTTTGTAGTTTGACGAATCCCCTTGCAATGCAAATGCTCTTGTCAAGCAAGAGAGTGACGCTTCCTTCTAGAATTCATTCGTAGTCCTCAAAGGCGTCGTCTTTTATAGGATAATGCATACTGGTTCGGGGAGGCAGCGTTATGTTGTCGCTGATGACGCTCAAGGTAGTGTCCCGTCGGTCGTGGATATCGTTAGCTACCGCTCTTTTCGTCGAGAAGCTGACACTGGGTTTGTGTAGATCGATGAAAGCACCATTCTCTTGTAGAAAGTTCATTCCGAGGATTAAGTCCTTTGAGCATAAGGGAAGCACGATAAAATGTCCGCATTCTGTGAAGACCCTAAATTTAACGGGTGCTGTGCACCTTCCGGACGGAGTAATGAAGTGGCCACCAGCGGTGCGAACCGGTGGTCCTGTACACTGCGTTAGTACCTTTTTAAGGTTAGTAGCCAATGACTTGCTCATAACTGAACGATCTGCTCCGGTGTCAAACAATGCGACAATTTCTTGCTCGTTGTTAACCTGCACAGGTATATCGGAACAAACCACTGCGTCGTCGGTTGGACGTAGTCATTTCCTTTGAGGGTCCTCAATGCTTGGAAGGTCATCGGCCTCACCTCCAGAGGTCGCTGCTCTCAGTTTTACCAGGCGGAAGGGCTCGGAGAACGGCACCGCGACGATCGTGACGGGCTTGTTCTCGAAGAGGGGCGTCGAATCGGTGATGGTGTCACGTCGTCGCTGTGGAAATCCATTTCGACGTTCGGCCAGGTAGCTTTTGGTTTCGGTGGGGCGCTGACCGTACCTTGGACGTGGGGCGTCGGGAGGAAACCCACGAAGACCAAGTCGTCGGTAGGGACACGCTCTGTATATGTGGCTTGCCTCCCCATAAAGAAAACATAGGGGTAGGTGATCCGGCGTGCGCCAGTCGTCGGTCTTGTGAGGTCGCCTTGCCTCATCACCAGGCAGCATGGAGCGGGATCTGAGGCCCAATGTCACTTGAAGTGTTCCGGCGGCAATTGTTGGGGATACTTAGCGATTCGACTGCCTCAGGGCAGCCGTAAATAAGGCAACCTGGGTCTGTTGTTGCAGAACCCCGTACGGCTCCTGCGGCACACCATACTGCCCCTGTGGTGCTTCACACGTCTCGGGCGCTCCAACAGCTTGCCTGATTTCGCGTTGTATAGCCTCCGCGAGGGGCATGGAGGATTGAAGCTGCTGGACTGCGTGCAACTTTTGGAGTTCCTCACGGAAGATCGACCTGACCAACTCCCCGAGGCCGCAGTGTCCTTGTTCCACTGAAGGGGCGTCGCTCGACATAAAAGTTCTGTACCGGCTGTAGTGCCTCGCTCTTTGGAGTACTGATATTTCAATTGCTGTGGCCTCAGACAGAAATGCGCTGATGTGCGGTGGCGCATTGTGCACCAGCCCAGCAAATATATCCTGCTTTACACCTCACATAAGGTGCCTCAACTTCTTTTCCTCAGACATAGCTGGGTCTGCGTGCCAAAAAGGCAATCTATGCCTTCTATGTACATGGTGACGGTTTCATTTGGCCGTTGGTTTCTAGCTTAAAGCGCCGACTTAGCTCGTTCCCGTCGATCCATGTAGGCGTACGTGGCCAAAAACTGCAGCCGAAACTCGTTCCATGGCGTCAACGTGGCCTCGTGGTTGCCAAACCACGTGCGAGCTGAATCGTCTAAGGCCTAGAAGACGTTGTGCAGCTTGTGTTGCTTGTTCCACCCATAAAAGTTCGCAACGCGTTCGAATTTGCCCAGCCAATCTTCCGCGTCTTCGAAGGAGTCTTTATGGAAAGATTTTGGTGTGCGGGGCTGGTGTACCACGAAATAGGAAGGTGCTGTACCGGTGCCGAAGGTCACAGTGCTCGCGTCCCGCATGGCCACAGCCGTATGTATGCTGGTCATGGGCTGGAATTCTACCGGCAAACAAGGCAGTCGCCGGCTGGTTCGCTCGTGGATGGGTGTCAACTCTGTGGCTGAGTTTCTTGCGGGGCCTACACAGGGGTGGACGTAGAGCATGGATGATTGTACCCCGCACCTCTACTTTGTAGCGACAAGACCTTGCATTGTGGGATTACAAGTACTTTATTGAGGCGAACTTGCGCCCAGAACGTAAAACGCGTACCGCTTCGAACGTCTCCCCACGAGCGTCTGCCTCCAAACCAGCGCCGCCGCACGAGCGCGCATTCCACGTGGCTTCTTGGAACCGCGCCACGAGAGCGTGCTCCCATTGACGGGGGAGGCGCCTTGTGGGAAAGGTTTCTTCGCGGCAATATTGATGGGTTTGATCGATTTGGGACTAAACATGACGACGTAGGACTTCCAGTCAATCGGTAGCGGATGTCCATCGAACATTAAATTTATGTGCTAATGTAAATGTACACACTAGGTGTCTGCGATGTTTGCCAGACGTTTGTTCGTAATAAGATCACGCACAGAGGCAGTCGGTCTGCGGATCTTGGTGAGTGCTGCTTTGAGTTTGTGCGGCGTGAACTTAGCATCCATCTTGGTATGGTTTCCCTGAGTGAATGTATTCAAGCCCTGTAGGGCCTTTAGTCCGACAAATGAACTGGTCACATGAAGTGTTGACGACATCATCGGTATTCTCTCCGCAAGTGCTGGCTGTATTGATAAAGATGCCAAAAAGGTGCCAGGTACTTCTGCTACCTATTTGTTTTTCCGCCTGATATCATTTTTCCACCTTGTTTGAGTAATTTAACTCGATAGCATACTCTTAAGCTTCTTGTATAAAGGTGATATCACGTAGTGTGTTCCGTGACCCGCCGCGGTGGCTCAGTGGCTAAGGCGTTGCGCTGCTGAGCACGAGGTCGCAGGTTCGGTCCCCGGCTGCGGCGGACGCTTTTCTGATGGAGGCGAAAAGCAAAAACGCCCGTGTGTACGAGATTTCGGCGCACGTTAAAGATCCCCAGGTGGTCAAAATTAATCCGGGAGCCCTCCACTACGGCGCGCCTCATGCCTGCGTTGCGTCGGCGCGTTAAAAGAGTACTGACACGAAATTTTCGTGTTACGTTTTTTTCGCTGCTATGCGTGCCTACCAGCCCACTAATCATAGAATGACAGATTAGACGGTCGAGCGCAGCGTAAACATTCATTTACGGCGTCGTTTATTCGTGCCAGTTTCGGTTTCGACTGAAAAACGCCGAGCGGCCGCCATAACAGGATGTATCACATGACGTCACGATTTTTGCCGCGTCGCTGCCTCTCTGGAAGCGCGCGCGAGCGAGCGCACGCGCGCGCCCCCAGACCGGCCGAGGTCTTCGCCGTCCCCACAGGCCCGGGCAGCATGACGTCAGTCCCAAAACCATGACGTGTACACATGCCCGAGCAGCGCGCGCCAACCACAGCCAGCGCATCGGCTTTGTCACGGGAGCCCCGACGTCGGCAGTTTGGGACAAGTAGCACATGATGTCATGCCGGCCCGCTCTGGGCTTTCTCGTGCGGGCGAAGAAGAAAACGGATTTTAAATATGTTTCGCTGAACTGTTGCTGTTGAAACTTGCTGGGAGATATCTCCTGATAAAAAGGAAGCGTTTTACATAGTTATCACTGCTTTGAAATTTCGTGTCAGTACTCCTTTTAATCCTGCAATCAATCAATCAACTCAGCGTGGTGTGTTTCGTATTATGTTTTTGTCATTTCCAGTGTTCAGTGAGATTTGTTCTTGCTTTCGATATGCGGAAGGGACGATCAACTAAGAGATGATTGTCAGCACACTAATGTCCTCTGTTTTATAGATATTGGTAGAAGGCTGTCGTGGCAGTGATTTGTGTGCTCTGGACACTTTGGAAAGCCTTCTGTGGAGGAATTTATTTATTCCTGAACTTGTTCCAATCCGTGATTTGAGCAATTCCCACTTTTTTCTTTGATGCTTTCGTAAAGGAGTACGTCTTAATAGTGCAGTGATCCCTGCCTAAATTTTCCCCAGTGTTTACCCGTTTGGCACTTTTGATGTTTCTGATAAATATAGTGTCTGGTCAGTTATTTTTATACTTGTATGGTTTGTCGGGTCAGTGAAGAGAGTAAGGCCGATGGCCGATGAATACTCGGGAAGGTTTCTCCCCTGACTTTCTCGTAATGGTATCCCCATTGGCAGCGGGGTACATTGATACCCACTAATATGATACAACGGTTCCACGTTTGCTTCTCTAAGTGCCTTGCAGAAGATTTCGTTGAACGTAACGCGAGCGGTACGCGGAGACAGTATAAATTTTAAATGTTACTTGACGATTCCTCTCTCTTGGTTGAAAGGATTTTGACCTTTGTATAACTGTGTTCCGCTGCATGTTGTGATCTATCGCTACTGAAGAGTATCATTTGTTGACCAGTTTACCTGTGGTCGAATCTTTTTGGAAAGAATTCAGGTTCCAAGTTGCGCGTTCAGGTGAGTTACTTGTAATGCTATAATTCTCGGTTCAGAAGCGAAGGATGACGAGAAAAGTTTGTAATACGAGCGGTTGTTCTAGCTCTTAATGCCTCTGCAATTTCATTAAAGGATTGAAATATTTTCGAGGTTTAATTTGGATATTTCTGAAGGTACAGTAGACTCTCGATAAACGGAAATCACTTAAACGGAATGGCCGCTTAAACGGAACAGTTGCCTGGAATTTGGTCGGTTTTGTATTCAGATAACGTAAAAAAACTCTCGGTAATCGGAACTAAAATTTCCGCATCACCAGACGGAACCAGAAATGGAACTTCTTGTGAAATCCACTGGCATGAGAATCAGCTTTTTAGGGTTCCGGCTGTTTCGTTCTTGTTTTTTTTCTTCCTCCATGCTTTTTTAGCCTTGTTGGCCTCGTAAGCCTCGTCTCGTAAGTGGTTAGCCATGTTAGCGCAACGAATGAAACATCGCAGTTCTTGTTCCAGTCGTTCGGTCTCGATTCTAGACGCCGAGGCCACAGGGCTCACCTCCTGTCGCCTTGTTCGTGCCATTGTTGTGCTATTCGTCCTTCATTACCACGTTGCCGTCTTCTAAATTCGGTGGCTCGTAAGCACTCGCGAAGTTGAGGCCTCTAGCCTCCGTGAAGATGCAGTTGCAAGGACTCAAACAAAAATAATTGACGCATTTTGTAGTGCACAGCGACTCATTGTTGCCAAATCAACTTTGTGAATGCTGCGCCTACGCTTCTTGTAGTTTTCTTGCTTTCTGAAAACTATCAGCTACAGTCACTTTCTAGTGGTTTGAGTTCCATTAAATGCCCTTAGAAGTGTGTACGCACATAAATTTGCACCTTAGAACATCTCTCTCAGAAAACGGAACTCCTGTTAAACGGAACTAATTTTTCCGGTCCCCTGAAGTTCAGTTTATCGAGAGTCTGCTGTATTTTTATTCGGCGGGGATGAGACCTCCATAGGTCGTTGAATAGCGCGCTTTGTTCTGTTGGTGATCCTGTCAGGCGCTGTGAGAACGGTCGTCAATACGCTGTATTAAACCAGTCTTCAATAGAGAGCATGATTGGGTCGGTAACAGCAGGAGTTAGACATTAGGTTATGTTTGTGAGGTCCTGTTGTCAAATGGCTCCGAAAGCGGCTCTGACCCCTTCAAACATTTCGCGCACTAAAGGTTCCTCAAAAAAGCGTTGAGGTTTTTTTATACGATTATCAACATGAAATATTGGTTTTGTTAGGGCAACTTTTACACCTTGTGAGGTTGAGAAACTTGATTGGCTGAGATGAATCTGAGGCGACCGAAATTCCATCCATCTGAATTACTGGTTTAGGGGTGTGTCTGATTGAGTGATTCGCATAATTTGTTGAGTCCTGATTCGGGTTCCATAATTTTCAACAGAGGTAATCATTTTGTTGCTTTGGAAAAAATTCCTTTTTTGTAGAGAATTCAGGACACACTCTCAGTAGCTACCAAGTAACTGAAACATACACATCTAGCCACGGGCTCTCCTGCTCACCACAAGCGCAAGCTTTTCCTCCTTTTGCCCTACACACACGGCACCGCCAGTATCTCGATTGCCCTCGGTCCATATTAGAAGGAACGAGGGCAAGTGCGTTAGTGTTCCTTCTCTGTCACTACTTGACAAGGAATTTCAGTTTCTTATCCGCTAGAAGATTGTGTAACTTCTTGGATGCTGAATTTTGTCCCGTGCCACAGTGTTTTAAAGATGTTACTCTGTTGTCGCTCACACGCTTTGTCCGTGTTATCTGTTCACGCGATAGTATGGTTATTGTGTATAAATACGTGCTTTCAACTTTAAGTTGTGAGTTCAGCGCTGTGCGTCGTCCACTCTTCCTTTTTGTCCCTGTGTTCCTTGCGCTGTTTTTTCACCATGAATCTTAATCTGCACCAACTAGCCCAACTTGCCGTCTTACTTCAGTACATCTCGATTACCGCCTAGTCAGGCAACACCATTCCTACCGACGACACCTTCAGGGTGCTTGATCTGGAAATAACCTGGGCACTATCCGAGACCTCGAACGTGGCGCATGACATATCAAATAGCTTCAAAACATAGGGGTGTCAAGGAGGGCAGCCTCATGTGACTCATACTAGCTTTTGCCCTGTCTCGAACAGCATACTCGACCCTCTTCCTAATCATGAAACTCAGCAAACAAAAAAAAAAATGACGGCATGATACGCAAATATTTCAGGGTGGCCCTCGGACTCCTTCCAAAAACATACAACGACCATACCCTTGCACTGGCCGGGGAGGCGGTCTCTTAGCCCTCAACCTAGCGTCCGGGCTAATTGTGGTACTTGCGCCATATTCTCCCCTGGTGGGCGAGCCTGGGGAAACATTACTGCGTTGTTATTGCCCTAGCAACGGCGCCGCCGTGTTGGCCTTGAAGGCGTTACAATTTTCATGGCAACTATGCGAGGGGGCGCAGCTTGCGTGGGGGAGAGGTGATGGTCTCCCCTCTCATGGATTCCTCTCCCCCCCCCATTCTCTATTCCCACCCGGCCACCGCCGCCGCCGCCCCGCTGCCTCCACCGGGCAAGCACCGATCCGACCGGCGCGAAGCTACGCTGCCCGGGGTACGCGGCTTGGGCAGTAAAGACGCCACCTCGAATATCACTTCGGCACTTTATTCGCATTACGTGTGCGAAAGCGACGTGCGGCGCGAAACACCGATGCCAAATACAACACAGACAAGGTTGTCTGTCATCAAGCACAGCACACGCACGACACAAGTCCTATCCTTCAGCTCAGCTTCACGTACGGCATACGAACGAGGTTCTCACCTTTTGCTAACAGCACTCATTAGAAACTTTGCGTTACGATTCCTCCTTGGCGTCCCTTTTGCAGCACCGTAATATCCGAGGGAGCACACACGACAAATCGCCCACTACATGAGACGCGCGTCGGCCTCGAGTCGCTGCCTCGCCGTGCGGAAGCAGCAACTGCGGTGACCGTTTTCACGCATGCCCGCGTGCGCCCCCCCATTCGCGCCTGAGAGAAGCGAAAAGAAAAAAAATGAGAGGAGGAGTGTTTCCCCAGCGCCACTACCTCTAGGCGCGCAATAATAGAACCGAAACTAGAAAAGGCAGCTTTGGCCTGGCGCAAGCATTGGCCGGGCGCAACGCACCGCCCAATTCGAACAACTCACTATGAGTCGCACAGGTGGGCACTTGATTATTTACTGAGGCATTTCACCACCCACCTGTAACTAACAGCAGTTTGTAGGCATTCCCCCCTCCATCCGCCAGACGCTCCGAATCGAACCTCTCCTGCGACACATGCCTCACGTACACAATGAGGCTCGCAAGGCTCGCTTGCGCGGAAACCTGGAAAAAGCTTACTATAGAGGCCCGCGCCCTGTGTACACCGATGAGGCAACCTAGCCTATTAGAGCACAGCCGGACTCGACTCTGCTCCTTCAGCGCTCCCCTTACGGCCTTCGCAAAACCGGCTCGGCGCATGGGATTTTTTCTGACGCGTAGTTGGAGGGGCATGGGGGCACCACCACCTCACCGCTAGCTCTGCGTCGCCGCGTCTCAGCGCAAGGCAATAGGAAGGCAGCTTGAGCGTCGACAACATCACCAGTGAGCTTTCGTGGTGGCATTTCCGTATGAAACGGGGCAGTTAAAGGAACTTCTATGGCCAAGAGTTTTTTGTTATGGTAAATAAACGACACATATGCAAGCCAGTTGTTTACGCAATAAGTTCAGAGCAAAGTTTTTCGCGTATGTACTATATTTGCTTGCAACATTCCTGACTTGAGGCGCACCGTGACACAAAGTTTTGTTTTATGCCCAGCTTTATACAACTTTGCGAAAGAAGCATATGAGGTATGACAATACCTGAATAAAATAGCGACACACCCCACAAGAACTGCCTAATATAGACGTGTAAAACGCACAAAATTGCACAAAGGAAGAAGGAAGACGACAGAGACAAGTGCTATATTTCCAACAAGCATTTAGGGATGCGGGTTCGATTCCTGGCCACGGCGGCTGCTTCTCTGATGGAGGCGAAAAGCGCAAACGCCCATGTGTTTGAGATTTCAGCGGGCGTTTAAGATACCCAAGGGGGCAAAGTTAATCGGGAGCTTTCCACTACGGTGCGCCTACTCGCCTGTGTAGCGTCGGTGCATTAAACCTCATAATCAATCAATCAGCATTTGCTCGTGAAAACGCTCATATATTACACAAAAACGCGCACATGAGCGAAATATTAGATTCCAGATTCCACAGCGTATATAACCAACTGTCAGGCGACAAAATGACAATATATTTTGACGCAGCTCGTGTTCTTAAGTACAGATAACAACTAGGCAACAACCGACCACTGTGTGACACCCGGTACCACACACACAAAAAAAGAAACAAAAAACAAGGCAGAGAAAGCAGGGTGCAGCCGTTTGGATTATTCAGGGGCAAAATGCGCAATTTATTTGGCCGATAAACCCCATGACGGCATACGTATGCGAGGGGGACCAAAGCGAGCCATCTAAAACGTCGCAACGGTTTCTCTGGCGAGCTGATTTTTGTGTTTTGCTATCCCCACAGTCTCATTAAAGAGAAGAATGCATTCGCATTTCCGGCAATGTCAACTGAGTGGCAGTGTGCGCATTGTTCACGTCCCGCAGATTCTCGCGCAAGCGCACGTTCAAGCATCGCGATGTCTGCGATTCTTGTGACCGCATATTAGGTCTACGATGCAATGCAAAGTTTCCCACAAGTCCGCCCTAATCTGCACAATATAGTCCCTCAGGAAACAAGGTATGAATCACCAGTCCTTAAAACTAAATAGGGTAGAAAAAATACAAAGGCAGACTAGTTGTCCAGTCTGCTGCAACTATAATGATCCCATTTGTAATTTACGGATTAAAAATATATTCCTTGTGAGCTGTGTTCCTACGCCGCTGTGGGAGGTTTCCCGGTTGATTTCTCGGAAAAATTGGCGAGGCCTGGATATTTATATACAGCGTGGCAATCCTCATTGACAAATCAGAAATCCGACTGTTGAGTGGATAGGAGTTCGATGATGAGGCGTCAACTGACCAAATAATGCTAGCTTGTTTGAAGTGAACAGCACTGCGATAAGGCTCTCACTAGGTTAATGTAGTGATGCCAGGTCCTTGAAATGAACCTGCATAACACGAAGCCATTTCTCCGCAATGGGTTCGATCTTCAGGACATCTTTGCATGGCGCCACGATTACTTTCCGCTGCTATGCGTGCTGGCCAACGTTACCAGGTTAGATGCTGGCGGCTTATTGGACATTAGTCCATATTCATCTGAGGATGTGCAACCGTGCACTTACCGCGTCATAGATTGTCACACATGTGGCTGTAACCGGCGTGCGGCGCACACACTGCGCCTGTGACCGCGCTTGGCGGCGGAGCAACAGTGGGCTTGAAGCGCCACCCCAAACTTGCGGCGGCAGGCAGCAAGACGCCCTAATGCGAAGGCCGTAATGGGAGCGCAGGAGGAGGAGAGTCGAGTCCGGCTGTGACCAGAGCGGCCGCTGTAGCCACGTTGGTTGACTCGACCCAAACCCGTTCGCAGCCGCCTCTTTATTTACGACATCGCCCACAAGAGGAGAAGAGATCGCCATGGCGTTGGCTATGACCCACAGTGCCCACCTTAAAACCACTGTTATCTGGGACTCTAAATCGGTCATCCTAAAGTTTCTCTACGCAAGAGTTTCTTCGGCAACTTTATCTGTCCTTTTGAATCCACAGAAAATCCGATCCCGCTCTTTCACTCTCGTATGCGCTCCCGCTCATATGGGCTACCTAGAAACTAAGCGGCCCGCTAAGCTGCTTACGCTGTGGTCTTCCGAGGGCACGATGGTGTCGCCATTGATAGTGGCATATTCACTCCACAGTACACACTGCATACCTACGGGACATCTTCGCTATTACTTTTGTGAGCCTACCACTTTTCACCTCCTCATCCATCTCTATCCCTACCTTTGGCGGTTGTCTACGTACCACCAGCTCCAGGCCTGCTCCTTCTCCACCCCTCCCAATATGTCGGCGACCTTTGCTGACATCTGCTAGATGCATGTTTATATTGTCCTGTCGCTCACGCATCGGGATCCCACATATTGTGGGCCTTTGATGGCATCCAACTATCCAGGTACCGATCCGATCCCAGTTTCTTTACCATCACGAGCGAGGAGTGCTCGGAGGCCGCCCTGCGTGACCCAATACCCCAAGTCCATGAAGACCTCCCTCGTTTGGCCGACGGCACCGGGCCCCTGACCAGAAGAGCCCTGCTACCCCACAGACCATTGCGAAGGCGTCGCAGGCTGTGGCTAAGTAAATTTATTCTGTACCGAGCACTCCTACAGAGACACCCGGGCTACTGCGGCAACGACAACGCGACACTAGATAGAGACATTGAAACATGAGAAGTACGAGTGGCCCTGCAGAACCTCAACAGATTCGCCGCCGGTCCCGACAGGGTGACTAACAAGGCACTTAAGAATCTCAACGACGCGGCCATAGAAGCCCTCACGCAGTTCTTTAACAAATGTTGGCGCACCCGACGGCTCCCCAAACAGTGGAAGACAGCCAAGACGATTCGCATCCCGAAGCCTGGCAAACCACCCAATATAGAGAACCTGCGAACGATCTCGCTCACTTCGTGCGTGGGAAAGGTCCTGGAGCACGCCCTGATGAACAGGTGGCAGCGCTACTTGGAAGACTCTGCACTCTACTCGAACTCCATCTTCGGGTTTCGGAACAAGCTTGGAACACAAGACGCTATGATCCCCCTAAGCACGAAATCATGGACGACGCAAGGTGCACCAGGTACAACGGACGTATACTCGGACTCGAAATACAGAACACATTCGACAAAGTCCGCCACTCCGCCATCCTAGCCCAAGTCTCCCGGCTCAACGTGGGTCGTCGGGCATACGATTACATCAAAGACTTCCTCACGGGCCGGACCACGAAAATTTGCGCGGGCGACCTGCAACCCCCAGAGAACCAGCTCGGCAGCGTCGGCACCCTCCAGGGATCGGTGATCTCCCCGCTACTCTTCAACCTCGTGCTGATCGGCGTGGCCAACCGACTTGCGCGAGTAGCGGACGTCCGACACAGCACCTACGCCGACGACGTCACGTCATGGGTCACAGGAGAGAGCGACGGTCACACAGAAATAACGCTGCAAGAAGCATTCAACGCCATCGAGGAGCAATTGCGCGCGTCCGGACTCGTCTGCTCGCCATCCAAGTCAGAACTGCTCGTGCTCCCGCCGAAGGGAGCGGGCAGGAAAAGGAGGCATATGAAAGCCACATACGAACGCCCCCGGATAACTATCCGTACGGAAGGAGGACAAGTCATACCGGAGGTCGAAAAGAAACGAGTGCTCGGACTGCTTATTGAGCGCAATCGCGTCAACGGCGCGACGGTCACCAAGCTTGCAACGAAGGCGGCCGCAGGAATGCGCCTCATCAGGAGGGTATCTAACAGACGAGCGGGAATGAAAGAGGAAAGCCTGACTGGCCTCGTCCAATCCTTCGCAATTAGCCACATAGCGTATGTGGCTGCCTTCCACAAATGGCGACCCTGCGAGCGCACCAAAATTGACGCCAGCATACGTAAGACATACAAGACAGCGCTTGAGCTCCTATGGACGAATACCGACGAGTTCACGGCCCTGGGCGTCCACAACAGTATTCCGCGGTATCGGGCAGACACTGAGCTGTCGGCTGATACTGTCCGGCAGCGGGACTTCGCTCTGTGTCCTGTCCGCCTTGGGCATAAGGCTCAGAGTTCGTAACATGTGCCGCCCAGACCTCGTTTCGGAGAGTTGATCGAGTTGTGTCGTTCACTGCGCTTCGGCTATTTCGTCCAGGACCCGAGCACAACAAGATGCGACGACTAGCAAGAGCCAAAGCCCTCATAGACCACCATGCTAGAGGCAACGGCGCCGTCTACGTGGACGCGGCGGGCGGAATATCAAGACAGCAATGGCGCTTACGTGGTGGCGGTAGTAGAAGCATCAACGAGAGTTACAAGGACTGCGGCGAGCAACCATGCCAGGAAAGCGCACCACGCGAAAGTGGCCATCGCCCTAGCCGTCGCCAACCCCAGCTGTACGACGGTCTTGTACGACTCTCGAAGAGCGGTACGGAATTGCGCCCAGAGCAGAGTGTGCAGTGAGGCCGCCCGCATCTTATGCAGGGCTGAAGACAACGGGCGCACC
This sequence comes from Haemaphysalis longicornis, assembly GCF_048455015.1. Classification (NCBI taxonomy): domain Eukaryota; kingdom Metazoa; phylum Arthropoda; class Arachnida; order Ixodida; family Ixodidae; genus Haemaphysalis; species Haemaphysalis longicornis. Next base: position 107,153,641 of record NW_027526335.1, on the reverse strand, counting down.
AGCGCTGTGGTAATCAAATAATTCCTCGCCCACATGGGGAACACCAGATTGGGACAGGGGAACGCGAAGCGAACCACAACGAGACGTCCAACACAGTCGCGCGAGGACTCACCAATTGCGTGACAGCACGCCAGGTCGACTCGGGGTACGGGACGCTCGACAACACCAAAGACACGATGACCAGCTTCAACGACATAGTGAAGTGGTACAGACTGAACAGACGAACTATGCCGCCCCATCACCCGGGACTCAGCCTTGCTGAGGCAGTGTTATATACACAATTGCAGACGGGATGCCTGCTCACCCGGTGCTTGCCAAACACATTTGCCCCAGTGTGTACGACAGTGATGTGTGTAGACTGCGCAAAAAGGAACTAGCCACGCCACCTCACATCCTTTGGGACTGTAGCGTAAATCCGCGAAAGGCCACCGAGAAGACGACTATCCCACTGCCGCTGGAGGCTGCGACGAGGAGGTATGACAAGGACACAACTCAAGGCCGTCCAGCAGGTCTAGGCAGCCCTTGAGAAGCAGCGACCGGGCGAAGCTGCGGGGGAAGGGGGCGCAAGCCTTCCTGGACCCGTGGACGGAGCTCGTGCGCAGACCTCAAGAGATGCCCGGGAAGACGCCCAGGCAGCGTCACGGTAACGGCACCCCTCCTCCATATGGAGAGAGCCTAACCGAACTGCAGGCGATTCAATAAAGTTCTCTCTCTCTATCTCTCTCTGTGCGTGTATCTGTCTTTCTGTGTGGCTGTCTGCCCCTTTGTAGAAGAATTTTGTCGGGGTATGGGGAGGGAGAGGGAGGTGTAGGTTAGTCGGAGGCACCTGTTTCCCAACTTCTCAGCTCAATTTCATCTATGGAAGACTTCAGGCTTGAGGTGGGGATTCATGATTTCGGTAACACGGTACGGACGCCGAGCCTGTGGGTGCCAGTGCATGTAACTGAACGGGTTCGCCCCAAGTTTCCCTGGTTGAGTCTGGTCCGTTTTTTTTGCTGTACAAGGGTGTCCAAAAAGGTTCCTCTAGTGGTTTGACACAGATGAGGGTGCTCCTGGCTTGATGGGTTTGCTGTATTTGTCTGTCCCTCGCTCCGTGTCCTAGCGCGGAGGTTTCCTTCGCAAATTAGGCAAAAGGGAGCACATAAGTGGTCTGTTGGATCTCTTGAGGTGGTCTCAACTTGCAGCGCACGACATTGACACCTGTTCACCGAACTGCAAGGGCAGATGTCTTGGCGGCGCCCATTGTGCGAATTTGTGGCAGGCCGGAATAGTTTTTTTTAAAGGCGCACCGGGATGCCTTCGTGGTTGTAAAAGATTTGTCTGGGGACCTTCTTGCCTTCGAATGTGATGATCGCCACTTTGCTATGCCGAGCTTCCCCACGGAGGCAATATCTGTGTGGTCATCTTATTTTGGGTTTGAGAGATGAAGGATCAATAATAATGGCCCCCTTGCAACTTCACACGACCCCTTGGCATGGCTGTGGAAGGGGCGAGGTTGTACTCTGATCCTCAGGTTAATATCTCCATGTAGTCTTCTGGTAGCAGCGTCAGTGTAGTGCCCGCATTCGAACCCGGTTTGGTTCCATATCGGCAATAACGAGGGATCAATTTCCCCATAGTCTTATAGAAGGGTTTCTCTTGAAATTTGACCTTAACCCGTCACCACGGTTGTTTGAGGTCAATCGTAGCACATGGCTTCACAACTACGATGAATTCTTCGGTGCGAATTCTCGGTGTGTGAAGGGGATATCATATAGGTGTTTTGCTTGTATTAATCCTGATCGCAAAATCTGTGGCTTTGCCAAGCTATGCGGGCACAGCTGTTTCTCTTGCGATTTCCCGGCTGCAGCTATCCGTCCCTTGACTTGTTTTTCCTTTGCGTGATTTTTCTACGCCATATTGATCATGAATTCGAAATATTCTTCAGAGGGTGGAGGGACCTTATTTTGCGTGGTATCACTAGGTATAATTTGCGCTGAGGCCGGTTCGTAGACCCTAATTGCCTGAGGTTACGACATGTGCGGCCTCGCCGCCGTTAGGCTTACATAGTAGTCATCAGGCGAAAATTTTCAATTGTCCGTAGGTTGCCAAAAAATGAGCCACCTAGGTGATAGTGGTGTCCACCTGTTACTCTGAAGTTTTCGGAGACAATGGCGTGAAGCTTTGCAGGTTCCTGGTTGAAGTTAATCCAGAAGAGACAATAATGAACGTGTAGCCGAAGCGAAACACGTCTAACTGTTCAAAATCCCCGCATGTGCTCCAAAGCACACAGTATAGAGGCATCCAGAACGAGACGATGGCGGTGTCCTGAATATTCGACTCGTGAACATCTTTTCCCTCATTTACCTTGTGTCGAGCACCACCGTGTCAGTACCCCTCCATCGGCTGTAAGTGGGTATTTCCGCCGCATCAATAACATTAGCGCAGCTTCAATGGCTTAACGTCATGAAAGCTGATGTTAACAGCGAAGGTGCCCGGCGTTCCCCAACCGTAATGCTAAGCTTCACAGAACTTGTCAAAGGCAGCAGATAATTTCCTGTTCTCGCCAGTTGGTGTTCCACTGACTGCGCCATCTACTGGAACCTTTTTTTTATTTTGAACTTGATACATTGCGACAAATTGGCGCAGCGAGCACTTTTCTTTTTATTTTTCATGGCGTATTTTTATTTGCTGTCAAAATATAAAGAAACCATGCATTGAAATTGTGGCGGCGCCCCAGCAGCTTGCGTCGTCTGCTGCCGCAAACGGGCACGCTCCAGGAACGATGACGCTGGGGCTGAGCCACGAGTGGCGAGTGCTGACCACGCGCTTGCGGTGCGCGCTGGGCACGAGCGTGGAATAAAGCGGGGCCTCCAGTTTGGGTCCACGGCGCTGTAGCGTGCAGACGTGTGTCTTCTCGTCTCTCTGTCGCCGTCGCGACAAAATAAAAGAACAGTGCAGATATCAATTACGTATTCATGTCTTGCCTCGAGCATTCTTAATGTTTTCTTTTTGCTAAACAATGCTGACAAGTATTAACATTGCCAGAAGATTTAGTAGTTTACAAAAGATTTGGCTATACAAGTGTAGACTTCAAGAATTTTTTACATTGCTGCATGCGTGCTCGGCGCTTGCTCTACGCCACCTTACATGCACCATGTTTCACGAAAGCTTTGTCGAAGAACAGCTTCAGTGTTAAAAAACGTACTGAGGCGCAGCGTTGTTGGGCTGCAGACGGGACACGTGCGCAAAGTGGCTGCGGGAATGAGCTGCCGATCTGTCGTTAGGGAAAATTTCAGGGTGATATAATTAACCTGTCGTAATATCTCAGGTCCGGGATAGCCAGGCAAAGTGTTCAGCACAAAAACGAAGGTGACGAGACGGTATGCAAAGCAGAAGGAGCGTGCCGGTTGCACATTGTGGTCGTAATTGGTTGGTTGCGAGCATGCCAGCACTTGGGACGGCTACAGGTAAGCTGGGGTGCGTGGTAAGCGCGAGTGATAACTTCGTCTCGCATACTTGGGGAACGGGGTGGTGGCCATTGGGAGCAATGTATCCAACGGCAAATAGAGTTACGGCAACTGAGAAGGTAAAATGGGGAGTAACCGCAATACCGTGGCAAGCGGAGATGTACGGAAATATTACAAAGGGTTATGCAGCATCCCATTCTAGACGATTTCGTGAAACATGGAAGACGAAATGACTGCCGGTGCACTACCAGTGTAACATAGTGGATATCGAGGGACGGGTCTAGAAGAATGGGAAGGCTGATTACGCGGTGTAGGAATGAAATAAGGAATTTCGGGGTCAACGAATGGGCTCGAGGGGTGCGGGTCAGGAGTGGTTGGAGGTCTATGAGAGAGGCCTTCCTCCTGTAGTGGACTTAGTGGGCTGTTGATGATGACACGGACAGCATATGCGTGAGTCCGGTTCAGTTTCTCCGTGAGCCCATTAGTTTATTGAGGATATGCGGCGGTAAATTTGTGCTGTGTTGAGCATGAATGAAGGATGCCACCGATAACGCGGACAAGACACAGGAGCCGTAGCCTGTTTGATGTTTTCGGATGGCGCCATGCTGAAGTGTATCATGGGAGAGGAAGTCGGCTACGTAAGCAGCCGAGTGGTTGGTAGGGCGCGCGCGTTTGCGAAGCAGGTCGCGTAGCTGCCCACTTTTTGCCAGGCGTGAAAGTTGAAAATTGTCTGAGTAGGTCCAACACGAGGAGATAGAATGGATGACTGGGAATGTACAATGGGTGCAGTTCGGCACTATGTAGACCAGCTGGATTGTTGCGCCGTTGAGAGAAGTTTGATGAAGCGGTACGGATTCGGCCAGAAAAATCGGCGCATGACATGATCATACGTACGGGCTGCACCCAAGAAGGTTGCAGCCATAGTTACAGAACACCTAAGCACAGGCGATCCGGCAGAGTTACCAGAAATTCGCCTGCAGCAGGGCGAATTTTTGGCGGTAGGTAGAACACCGTGCTGAAGAATGAACAAGAGGAGGGGTAAATCGAGGGAGGTCGAGTCGGATTTTCGATGATTCATGCTGCGTAAGCATCGCCACGCTGTTCGTGGACGAGGTTCTGGTGGTTAAATTTAATGCATTGCAATTGGGACCATTAGCTTCTCCGCGATAAACCGACAAGCAATCGGCGTAGTGGTGGAAGCATGCAGATTTATACGCGACTGAGAAGGAATATCTTTTCCACTACGAAGCGCATCAAAAAAGCCTGCCTGCCTGCCTGTTACTTTTAAATAGAGAGTGAACGGAAAGCCGAAAAAAGGAGCAGAGCTATCACAAGCACCGAAAATGTTTATGAAAGAAGACTGTCCTCCAGTCACAACTTGAGGAACTGCAGCGGATACACTGCTTTCTACTGATGAGCAGCAAAGTTGGCGAATGGATGGGTGGACCAGATTTGTGGGCCTACAGGGTGCGAGCAGGGCATGGGAGCAATTTCACTGCCTGCTGCCACGGTAGAGGAAAAGGATTTTAGTGCGTAGCCTTCTTTGCCGAGTACCCCCAGAGCCCGCGCCGTCTAATGTACTGCATTTGCTCAAAAATTTACATTTTATGGCAGTACTAACTGTAATCTTATGATAATGTTAGTAAAACAATTTGTCGCACAGAATTTTGAAAAACAGAAAAAATCAAATTTTCACCAAACGACCTGAAAATCAAAAATATGCATCTTATAATGTTCCCAAAAACTAAAGATAAAGAAAATTCGCGATAAACGTTCAAAATACAAATAAATAGCGAAGAAGAGAAAAACCGTGTAACGCCTTGTATTTCCCCCAAAACCAGATTTCCTGATCCTAACACCTTTAGTCGTTATAACAGCGTAAATTTAGATACTTGATCAAAAATAATAACAGAAACCGAAAAATTAAAACTTGAAAAATAAATGTTTTACAAAAATTACCTGACAAAATCAAAAATCTGCATCTTACACCTGTCAGAAAAAAAACCGAAGGCTAAACAAAAAATGTCCACCAAGTAACATTGTAAATCAATTAAAATAGCGTATAGAAAAAAAATAACGCATTCGGTTTGCTTCTACGCATGAAAAACATAATAGCGAAGAAAAGGCAATTCATCGCAACAACAGTATAAATTTACATCATTGAAGAACAGAAACAAAAGAAAACCTAAATGGAAAACCTAAATGGAAAACCCAAAAGAAATGGAAAACCCAAAAGAAAATGGAAAACCCAAAAGAAAACCTAAATGGCCGACTACCAAGCCTTCGCACATATTGAGGCTCTTGCAACAGCTCCTGATCCATCGTTTGTGCAAACAACTATGCCGCAGCACTTCAGTGCACGGCACTCCTAATCCCGCCCAAATCAAATTGTTGTATTTTGCGCTTCAAGTAAAAACCAATCATTCTTATCTAGAAGGCATTCCAAATGGAGCAGCCATGTGTAACCAGCACATATTGATATATCTAACACTGATAGTTAGACACTGATATAGCTAACTCTTTTTATGGCCCGAGCCACATCACATATAAAGGTTGTACTGTATCGGGATTTCAAGATCTTGTGAATAGGGAATGTGAGCGTAGCTGGCAGGACTCTTGTTACGTGCGTCAGTCAACGCATAAAACTGCACACCTTCCGGTGTCGGAGCCCGAATTAGGTGCGTATGACCTGCCATGTGACCCAGGAAAGATTATCTCCTGCAGGTGAGAGACATGGTAAGCATCAGCCAGCGTACGCACCCATACCAGCGCAACCTTGAAATACATTCGTTTCGAGTCAGATGTTTAAGCTGATTACAATGACAGGGTTTCGTAGAGTCGTAACTTTGAGACATCGGGGTGGTTATGTCGCAAATTCATACAGCGGCGGTAAGCCGGGGGCCAACACATGCACTGCCGGTACCGAGCCATGTTTATTTCCCGTAGACTTAGCAGGCGGGTCGAATGGTTTTTTTTTTGCTAGTCCTCCTCTGAATCCGGGGCAGAAATCGCGCCGACAGCAACCCTTTTAGCGTCCGTGCTATCACACAGCGTTCTGTTTATGCATGGGGAGCGTAGCGATAGTTTTGCAACAGCAGCCGTGGTGCACCTAACTCTATGGCCGTTGCTGCTGAGGGGCGCTAGGCCTACTCGGCGACCGTGATGAGGCGCTGGCCTGAACGCCGCATCAATGCCTCGGTCGTCGTCCCGATCCGGCTGGTGTGGAGATGGCGGCGAGGTTGGCAGCATGCCCAAGGTTACTACGCTTCAAGACACTAAAGTAAAAGAAGACGACGAACAACGTAGCGCACGATTGGTATCAAGCATCTTCCATCTGGGACGTCCACAGAAAGTTCGCGCAAGTAGATTCCTCCTGAACAGTACATATCAGCGGTACGCACTGAATTGGTTGCCCTCATTTGCTTCCACCGTGATGTTTTACTTGACGCCTCACTCACTCGACTGTAATCACTTTAAAAAACCTTCTGTCATTAGAAGCTTTGACCGTCTTCTGGCTCGATCTATAATTCTGTTAAATGCACGTTCTTGGCACATTTCATTTGACACCTCATTTGCGAATGTGCGGCCATTTTAATTCAAGCAGTTTCCTACACGCGCAAAAAACGTACAACCAACTATCGGCCTCACATTGAACACCTTTTCTAAGCATCAATTTTCCGCCGCTCCGATTAAGGCGCGTTCACACAAGGCCCATACGACGCCAACGACGACACGATGGCGACGAGGACGAGTCGCGACCCGTCCGCCAATTGCCGAGTTGCCAGACCGCGTAGTCGTACTACGCCGACGGCGACACAAACACGTACGACGATGGAAAGCGCGTAATGTGACTGGCTCGTGGACAGAAGACGTCGACAAAACTGGTCGGCCGACCGGTCGCCCGGCGTATCATCGGGAATTGATCGAGCAACGGAAACTGCGCCCCGACAACATTCGTGCCGTAATGAATACGGCTCTATTTTGTTAGTTCACCGACAGCATTCGTGCCGTAATAAATACGGCTCTATTTTGTTAGTTTTTAAAGTGTAATAGGCTTAGTGGGGTCCATGAAGCTCATACAAGTCAACACCAGCGCTAATGCGATCAGTATTTTGGTTCTACGACGCTTCGGCGAAGTTGCATGCCCCGGAGCTGGAAACTGCATATGGGTGTGCGGCCGGCACACTAGTAGAAAATATAAGGTCAGTTACGTGCGCAACAAGAATTCTCGGGGGTAATTTGGAGAATAAGCAATTAATATTGACGAAAGGTTTTAGCGTGAACCGTAAAACCAAAGCACGGGAAGCACTATTCCTGGCCTGCGAAATCGAAGTAGCAGGCGGGCACGCATATTTTTGCGAGCGCTTTCGAAAAGCAGCGGAGTATATGGCGATCAGCTATGGTGGGGGCTTCGGGGAAGCTTACTGCGCAAGCGCTATTTATGAAATTTCTCTTAACCAGCCAGGAATTCTATAAACCAGCTAGTAAACACCGATGCATCAGACACGAAGGGTGAGACTCCATGTAGTAATCATCATAAGCAGCAGCAGCATAATCATCATCAGCGGCCTATCTAGCCCACTACAGGAAAAAGGCCTCTCCCATAGATCTCCAATCTTGTCCTGTACTAACTGCGACCTCCATCTACTACACTGGATATTTGGCAGAGGTGCATTATTTTTGCGGTAGCGCAGTGCTGTCCAGCATCGCGCGCACTCGATCAACGTGCCGGGTCCATTTCCCGGCAGGGCCTATTCTTTTAAATGCGAATGCATTTCTTAGTCGGGGGTTGTCGTGCGTTGGCCGGCGTGCGCCTAACAACAGCTGTGGCGCGCCTAGCAACCGGAGCACATGGTAGCTCGGGCGGGAGTAGCGGAGGGCAAGGGGAGAGGAGGAGCGTGCTCAGCGTGTGAGGGCGCTCGCATCGCGTAGCTCGGGCGGAGTAGCGGAGAGTGAGTGGAGAGGAGGAGCGCGCTCGGGCGTGTGAGGGCGCTCGCAGCGCGGAGCTCGGCGGAGAGAGCTCGCGCGCGGGACGGGAGTGTTGCGCGGGTCTCTCTCTCCTCTCCGCGTACTCTCTCTCCGCTCGCTGCGCTCGGAAAATATATATATAAATGCAGTGGAGCGCGCGCCTCTCTCCGTGACTGCTTGCCGCAGCGCACTCATCGGTGCACCCAATGCATTCGCATTTCCGCACGATCCCCTTCAGGGAGGTGGGGGGAGTTTTTTTTCTGAGCGGTTTCTTGAGTGGCATAGTTTGCATATCCTATTCGCGAATTTTTTCTTCCTTATTTTTTAGTAACAACTACCTTTGTTATGGACAATTTTCGTCGAAAGAGCGAGCTGCTTCTCAGAGCAGCAACATTCAATTTTACTTTTTTGCAACGCCTTTCTCGACAATGCGATGTCGCGGTGACACTGTATGGTTTCTCTATTCAAGGACGTTGAATATCGGCTTACGTACGCCCCAATTTATATGCATATTCTACTTGCTGCACCGGCATGTTGGCGGGGGTTCATCCAGAGCATCCGCTATTATTAATGTCGCGGTAGCCGTGAACATCGATGTCCTTGAACATCCGTGAACATCTTTCAATCCATGTCCGTTATCCAACATGAAGCGGAGGAGTACACACAGTACACGAAGTACACCTGCGGGTACGCACGAAAGGCTTCAGTCGCAGCAGAACTAAGCGGTACTCCAAGTTTGTCTAGAGAAAGAAAGATCACTGGCGCAGAAGCAAGGAGGCGGGCGGGGTGTTCGTCAGCGTGGTGTGACAAGCGATTGGGACAACAGTGCGCAGACACCGACGCCCCGTGAACAGCTCGCCGACATGGTGTTGGCCGACCACCGACCAAATCACGGTGTTGGCCCACCAAGTGTTGCTGATGGTGGGGCTAGTGTGACCGTGCCTTAAGGATCCGGTGCTACTGTGGTGCAGTGACCGTTGCTCTCAATTCCCTACTAGCGCATTAAAATGGTGGAATCTGGGCAATGTAATATGGAGCTTACATCTATTAATCAAACAAAACGTAGCTAAGAATAACTTAAGCACGGAACCTCGGGATTGCGAAATGGCAAAACCAATGGCAACGACGCCATTTACCCACACTGGACGCCTAATGAAAGAAAACAGAAGAACAACGAAGGAAATGAATTGAAGCTCATTACACCTTTGGAACGTCTAGTACAAATAAACTGTAAAAACAAACTGACAACCCTTTGCGGGACTCTGTAGGAGTCACTTGCGAAGGAATACATGATTTGTAAATCGCACTAATTGTATCTACTAATGTTCATTTTTAATGTTTCAAGCGCTATCATTATCGATCAATGCTAAAAACCGAGGGGGCGTTGCTCACAATAAAAAACTTGATCGTCTTGTGGCTTTCCAAAGGAGGTCATTGTATGGTGTTTATTGGTATGCGTACCACCATTGGGTATAGTATAGTGGCAAGAGATCTTGGCAGTTCGATACTTCGCTACAGGCTTGATTTCAATGGAGAGCCGCGGAGTATATGATAAATACAATAGGATACTAAGTGTGGTCGGAAAGAGCATTGCCACTGCTTTGTATTACCTAAGGAGTTCACAATTCTCTTAAAAACTAAATGTTCTTATACTCGCCCTTCTGGTGCGATGAAGCGACTTGGATTGCCACAGTAAAATATTGGAAGTAGCTAAAATAAATTTGCTCGACCTAATTCTAATTCTCTTCCACTGAATTTCTTTCAGGCTTGCCGATCGTCTCCCTTATAATACGTTCTCTCATACCAATCTATTCGCTAATCTTGTCGGTCGTTCTGCTAATGGGGGTGACTAACGTAAGTAGAAGTGCACTTTTTAATTTTTCTTAGGAAGGGCGAAGGAAAAGCTCCAGAAATATTGATACATACACCTCAATTATCCGAGAGGAATTCCGGTATTATAAAACTTTACCGTAGCCTCCCCATATAGCAAAAACACGAACCAGCCTCTTTTCTACAATGTCCCTGACTGCAGACACGAGGGAAATAAAACGGAGCCTCGTAACGATCTTTTTTGCACCTGCCCCCAAACTGATCGCTGACCTTCTCCCTGACTTCTAAATTCTCCATGCAGACCTAAGTCCTGACCAAACATTTACGATGGCCGAACTTAGCGCCACCGTTAGGAATGGACGTCCACACTCAGCAAACGGTCGTGTTGACGTCAACACAAGAAAATTTACCACCTGAAGCCCTTTTGCACCTGCTTGCATAAATTAATGACCTCTGTAAACTGCGATTCATCCCCACCATCTCACGCTTACCTTGATCTTCCCGATACTTAAACCTAACAAGCCAATGGAAATTCAAGAGAAAGCAAAAAAAAAACTAGTCATGGACACACCGGCATACGAACGACATTTTCAGCGACCGGTCTCTCGCAATGCCATTCCGTCCAATTTATATAAAAACCCGCCGTTCAGATTATGGACGGCAATTTTTTGGACGAAACGGGTAAATACAGGTACTTTTGTCTCGCTGGTATAGACACGAGTGCACAAAGCAAAAAATAGAATAAATGACTGGTGACCCCGTGATGCCCCAGCGCGTACCAGGAATTCACAGCATTGCAAGCTCTCGGAAACATCTCGCGTAATTTTTTGCTCAGTATTCCCCGTATAATATTTACAACTTCGACGAGACTGACTTTTTCTACAAATTTGGCCCATCTTCAACCCTGTCATGTGAACCTGCGGATAAAACCAGTGTGGGATTCTTGTGCAGCGCGAGCGCCACCCAAAAGTGAAAACCCGTAGTTGCGGCAAAGACGGAGGTGCCGTGGTGTTTTGATGAAACATTTGACGTGAACTTGTATGTTCCTGCAAGTGCAACAAGAAAGCATGAATTACGGGAAAGATATTTGAAAGCTTCCTGGTAAGATTCCACAGCTTCCTGAAGGCTGAGAATAAAAAGACTGTTTTCATGGTTGACAACGCATCTTGCCACTCTGACGGACTTTGGAAACCTCACCCTGCAGTTCTTTCCACCCAGCATGACTGCCAAAATACAGCCCTTGAACGCAGGGATTATTCGCCCCGTTAAAGCCCACTACAGAAGTGAACTTTGTAGGGCCCTACATCGCTTGTGGTGAATAGAACGAACTGAAAACTGTTGACTTAAAGTGATGCCTTCAAAAGAACAAGAGGGCATGGGACGCGGTGACCCCTCAAACAATTTTGAACTCCTGCGGGCGCGCACGCATTTCTCAACAGCTCTGCTATGGAAGGGGACGATCCGATGGATAACCTTCCACTCGCGGCGTTTCGAGAAGCTCTTCGATAGGTGGGTGCTGAAAACCCAGATGGAGCATTGGTTTTCTTCGAAATACAGGAACAGACCGACGCCTGGGAGCCTGTGAGAAGCGAGCGGATCCTGGAGCGTGCCGGCGGATCCACTCAACAGTAACATAAACTCGCAGAAAGCTTTGCGCCGACAAAATAAGCCTATGAAAGAGACAAACGAACCGTTACTCGACGTGAAGATCTCCGTGGCTTGGACACGGCTATCGCATATGTTGAACAGGAGGCACACGCAGAACCCGCACTTAAAAACTACAGTAGGATCGAATGCATAAGTGCAAACTCACGTGTCCTCATTGTTTGCCCGAATAAACAGTGTTTTTTTTAGAACGAGTATTTCTGATGTTTGTTTTTGACCTTCATTCGTTATTATGGATGACTTACATTATGAACGATTTTTTGGCGGAACAGTGGCATCCATATTAATGAGACCTGACTGTACCCAACTGTCAAAATGACAACAACGGGGAAACGCAAAGCTTTCTAAGATCAAGTCCAACACGAAACCAGCCAACCCAGAGGCGATTGCGCTCTCTAGAGTTGTACCGATACTGGCCTTCCATGGATGTCTGATTTTTCACGTCCATGTGGCCCTCTGCAAATGCAAACTGACAGCGCAAGAGGATAGACGTCAGCTTCATAACGAGAAGGACGCAGGGTCGATTGCCAGCACAGGAAGCATTTTTAGCACGAAAGTGTTTTATTCCAGGATTCACGAAGATTTCGCTTACCTCATATCTGTGACGGAAGTCACGCCAGTACAACGAAGAAAGCGGCCTGTAAAGGGTGCATGCCTGCACACAGGGTCTTCTTGAGGGGAAGCAACCTTTGGTATTTAGTGTACGTTATACTTGAGTTGTTCGTTTTCGGGTTTTATATTTTAACACGAACGTGTTTTATCCCGGGATACGCCAAGATTTTACTGACGTCATATTTGTCACGAAAATGACGCCAGTACACCTTTGCCGAAGCGACCCACCGGCAGGACTTCGCTCGAGAAGCCCACCCACAAGACAGCCGCCGACCGGGAAAACATGCTCAGCTGCACATTACGCTGCACATTTCACTTTCGTGTTTTACCCATTCCTACGACAGAGGAATCAAACAGTTTTTTGCTTCACTTCATCCACGATCACCAACATCGTCAGGAAAAGTTGGCTTTCTTGCAGTGAGTTCTGGGTTGACTACAAACATTAGCAAGAGGCTGAAAGCTTCACTTTAAAAATCTACGCACGATTTTGTGATATGAGGAGTATGGCAAGTATTCGACAGACTAGTTAACAGTCGCCTTATTCACTATTTTGGGTATGCGGAACCGTATTTTCACTCCCAGATAGGCTTTTGTCCCAAAGGTGGCGCACGCTGCCGATGGTTCCCGTTTCAACCTATTCCCATTTCGACATTCCCGCTTATTCCCTGCCGTTTCAACCCGGTGCAAAATGACCCTTTTTTATATCTTCCCTTTGAACACTTGCCGAGTGACCTGCCAAGTCCTATTGGGGGAACGCAGACTTAGGCGTGTGAAATAACCGCCTTTCCCTTTAGTTAGTCTCTGACTACCTGCACTTCACCTGTGTTCAACTTCCATAGCAGCAGATCACTGACATAAGCAGCGCTAACTACTGCCAAGAGGACACCGTACCAGCTTGCTAGCTCACCACGCTGTTACAGATTAGTGACAGTTACAGGTTGGTGAAAGTTACAAATTTCAGTAATTCAGAGAATGGTCTACTAATGCGTAAGCATTCTTACGGAACTTGTCTTCAATGTGTGTTTCATATAACCATATTTGGCTATGAGTTGCGTTACGCAAGTTTATTTTATTGCTTTATTGATTTTTCTCTGATTGTTTTCGCTAACAATTTACATTTGCACTTAATAGCGATTAAGTGCCCTAACATAGTCATTTATGTATGGTTGCGGAGAGAGGGAAAGAATAAACGTTTTTTGATATCAAGAGATCGGATTGTACCTCAGTGCAAGGTGTCTTGAGAGCGGGCGGCATCGACATCCCTTTGGACCAAATCGATGCCTGTCTCCAAGGCCGGTGCTCTCCAAGGCCCTCTGCAGAGCTCGGCCGTAGGAACTTGCAGGTTGAGGGAAGTCAGTGGTGATTGGTCACACCCGCCGACCATATGGCGCACCGTCCTGGGTTTCCATAAAATCGGCAAAGGGGGAGTTCTGACAGCTGAAAAAGTGAAGCCGGATAGGATGGAGGAATGCACTTGTCTGTAGAGCGCTTACAGAACGTCCGTGCAGTCGGGGTAGAGATTTCTGTCGGGGAGTGAGTGTCCCACGCGACATTCTCTAGTGGTGTGTGATGTCTCACGCAAGGCGTAGTGCGCGATGCGCGCATTTTCCCCATTTTTAATTTGTGTTTTCAGGTTTCCTTTCGGGTCTTTTTTATTGTTTGCCTTCCTTTCCTGCGGGCGGTGTATAGGATAGACCTTTTCATTTCATTAGCTCATTTTTAAAATGTTCCTTCTATTCTCTATATTTTTTTTTAAATATCATTCTACTAAATAGCACAATTTACGCTTCCATAACGATTGATTCTCTTAAATTTGGGTATTATGAATTTGTTATGTAAATACACGGCATTAGAAGGTAGGGCCTGCGGGAGGAACGACGTTCTCGGTAAACAATGCTACTGGTTCGGTGGGTGAGGGGACGCTCTGTGGCTGCTTCTCGGCTGCGTTGTTTTACTGCTTATTGATTTCTTTGCATGTTTATATTGACGCCGCTGGCGACCCTTTGAAATTGTTTTCTGAAGGCTTTCCAAAGCACTCTTTTTTTTCAGGACGGTGGTTTCATTTCTGAGGAGAGCAAAAAGAACAAACGTTTTTGATTTACCGCAAACGTCAGACGAACGAGAAATGCGATATGATTTTTTAAAGCTTTACCTGCATCAGGAGAAACCAAGCTGCCCCGAGACGTTCTCACTGCAGGCAAGCCGGAGTTGTAAGAAAAAGGGCAGCAGCAATTACAAAAACCAGCATTTTGGGCCCTTACTTTAGCCGGGTGCGAAATGATAACGAAAACGCCCCCAGTTTCCGCCTGCAGGTGATTTTGACCGGGATGAGGGGAGATAAAGGAAAGCTCGTGTGCTTAGAATGGAACACGTGCTCAAGCACTAACACTGGGATATATTTTGAGAGCATGGTCCATCCTACCTTTTCCACCCCTTTGCTACAGCGGGGCCTATTGACCCCTTGCGTTCTGACAGGACTTTTTCAGCTGCAGGCTCCCTGGTGACCATCACCCTCTTTCTAGACGCATTTTTAGAACAATGAATTAGCCTTATCTTTCGAATGCGTGCCATTCTCACTCTTTGTCGACTACCCATAGATCCCCCACCTTGTTGCGCCCTGACCGATCAATAATTTATATAATTGGCGAGTTGACACGTAAACCAATATCTTAGCGGAAATAGAGGCAATTGGTCAAGCAACATTGTAAATTGCGAGAGATAAAGAAATAAAAAAAAAATTAGAAATGAACCAACCACATCCAGTCTATGCTTCTTATATTACTCCGCCCCCCCCCCCCCAAACAAGTAAAGAATAAAAAGCACAGAAAAGAACGAAGGAAACCCGAATGAAAAAAAAATTATTGGGACTTAGCTTAGCTATGCCAGGATATACGTAGCGTGAGCTAAGGTTCAGCAATCCAATTCAATCCAGTCAAGTCCAGTCGAGTCCAATCCAATCTAATCCAATCCAGTCAAGTCCGGTCCGGTCTACTCCAGTCAGTCACTGCTCCTTGCGCTTGCGCAGCATGACCCTTCAGGGTCCATGCGAAACTGCTGAACCTCGGCCAGTGTAGCTTACGCTACAAAAATCACAAAACGTACCAACCATGTAACGCCCTGGATACGCACAAAAATGCATAACTGGCGGAGTTATCCATTAATTTGTGAAAATACGCGCAAATGTACGTCCTTGGCGAAAAGAAAAATGTAAAGCTATAAAACAATAAAATAACCCAACGTTTTTTTACTACTAGTATTCAAATGTGGCTATAAAAAGTAACGCTGTAGACAAGCAGAGTCCCTATACGAACTAAAGTTTTGGTTTGGGCTAGTTGGTTCATAATTTCTTGGTTCAACGCTAGTGTCTGTGTCTTCTTCTCTTGCTGTCCTCGTTTAAAGCGCTGTTTCACAGTACCTATACGAGATATCTCGAAGGCAAATAAAAAGTTGCGCTATAAACAATGGACGCGATAGTGGCTGTTCATTTCAACCCCACTCACGGACACCATTTGAAAAGAAACCCAAGGTACGCCCCTTCTCAAGGCCTTACACGACGCTTCTTCGGGCGACAACGCTGCTCCAAGAGCACAATATGGGCCTCGGGCATTCGCAAACTTTTACGGGCCGCAAATATGTGTCGTATGCTGAATTCGCGACAAATTGCTTCCTAGAAGTCAAACGGTTTTGCAGTTTCACATTTTCTGGAGCGCTTTCACAAACGGTAATGCATTTGTTAAAGAGCGAATTGGTTGAATTGATACATATTGAAATTGGACGGGTGTCTTAGGAGGGAGTTGAGGCGGTAAGGGCCTTTCGGGAACGCGTTGAAACAAGACGCGCTCGAACCGGAAGGTCGGTCCGGGAACGGACGCACATAGGACGGGTAAACGGGAAGAAGTGTTTTCGCGCTATGCCTCACGGGATAGCCTCTGGCTCCTGCGCAGACATACGGTCCTTTTACGCAAGAGGGAACGTAGACACTATCGTAAGCCTTCATCTAAACAAGGGCTTCACGACGTCATCCAAAAAGTCATTATCGAGGAAGTTGCTGAGGCGTACCATGAAAAAGCTCAAAAAGGATAGGCCCCTTCCTACATGCCCACCTGCGACTTCACGCCTCGCCCCATGCGTGAAAACCCACTACATATTATCTAGACTGTGTCGGTTCCTCGAGGTTTCATTTTGATACCGGTGCTGTTTAATGTAGCCATGACTAGAGTGACGCCATCGCTAGAAATCTACACTGCTGCGCGTTTCACCAGTTACCCGGACAACGTTACAGTTTCGACTGAAACGGCTGACTTGGATTCTCTCAACAACCAGAGACTAAAAGTGCAAGCTGCAGCGTAACGTGACGAGCGCATTCTTGCCTTCCTGCAGCCACCGAGCTGGCTCCTGAGAAGACCCAGCCTTTCACGGCATGCGGCTGCTGACCCCCCCCCCCCGCTCAATCCAATGTACTAAAGTTTTCTTTGTAGATCATGAAATAAATGTCCTAACAGAAACCAGAAACCACTACCTACTTGGCCTACCAGTCGATACAAAGAACAGTGCTCGAATATATCTCCAAGTATAGAAGAAGAGTGCAAGAGTGCTTCACACCATTCGCACACTTCCCGCCACTCTGCCGAGCTGCCTGCACCCGATGGAGCCACTATCATTGACATCGTGGGGGAGTTTTCCTGAAAACTACAGACACTAGCGCTGAGGCAGCGACCGGACACAGACGCTGAGCCTCAACGTGCTTCTGTACAATCACCTCGCGATTTATAGGCACAGCTGAGAAGATGTGCGGGACACCACGCTGCTGCTTTCTTTCTTGCATAAAGCTGCTTTGTCGGACGGCATTGCCAGTTTCAGATTCGCGCCACTTCATGGAGCTGCAAAGGCTAGAACCTGGCCGAGCTGCCTGCAGCTGACTGACCCGCTATCGCTCCCTTGCCAGTGGGCGTTCTTTTGAGAAAGAGGGACATTTGGGCTGTGGCAGCTAAGACGTGCAGATGCTGAACCTCAACTTTTGCTCTACATCACAGATTGGTACAACATTTTATTGCCGAAAAATACATTCATGCTCTGGCATTACTGTCGCTGCCACAAGTGCATTTTACCGAAGTTTACTGAAGGTTTTGTTGTGCCCGGAAGCTTTCCGTAAATATGGGGGCAAATAAACCAGCAAGTTTGTCTGATGTCGCCAATTTGCTCAGGTACAATCAGCCAGCTAGCATCAAATAACGTGCAAAGGTCTTAACAACTCCTTGTCGGATGTGTTTTTGAGTGAAATTAAAATTTAAGCAGGCAGGTAAAGTCTCCAACGCTTAAATCTGAAGATAAGTTGCGCAGGTACGTTTCTCTATGACACACCTACATGAAGTCTGAAGAATTCAGGACGAACGTGGCGTGTTTCCATAAAGACACATTTGAGTCAGAGTAAAAATGCTGGTGTCCATGGAGAGGAGTTTTAAGTTTGTAGCTAAAGGCAGCAAGAAGGGAGGCAATAGATCTCAATCAATGTAGCAGAAGTAGAAACTTAGGCACCAAGAGCCTTCCAGTTATTGAATAGGGGGACCTACAGGAAAGTGTGCAGGCAATTGCCGCCTGTCTTGGCAGCACCGTTCCTGACAGAGACATTTAAATCGCGCACAAGTGCCGTCCAGAGACAAATATATGTCAAATATTTTTGTGAAGCTATGGTCGAGATCGGCCGTCGTCAATCTTTCGGCGACATCTCGGGAAAGCTAACTGAGCTGCAACATGGTCAGTTTCGAAAAAAATGATCCCGCATATATTAAGAAGTACCTGTGTGTAGAAAACAAGATTCTACAGTACAGGACACAAGCAACCAGCAGAAAAAAGGGTGAAAATTTATTTCATCGGTAATGACATTATTTCCAGGTGCTAAATAGCAAACACTCCCCCGTCTTGGGCGTTCGAACTGAAGAAGGCTTTGCATGCATCTTCTAAGTGCCCTAGAATAACTATTTACATTCATAAAAAGAACGCATGGCTTTCACAATTTATCAATGCAGTAGATCATTAAAACGCAGAGACTTGTGTTATTGCACCAGTATCATTACTATCAAATAATGTAGGCCCCTTTCGGAAGAATTTAAGTAGGTTGGTGCTCACATCACGCCTTAAACACTTTTTATGTAATAGCTCTCGATGGGACTTCTTGAGAAAAAAAAACAATGAAACTGTTTACACTGCTAGATAGAAACGTTCGTCAGGGGCCCGCGTCGCGGCGCCATTTAATGATGGTGTCGCTCTGCAGGCGACTGCAATAAAGTTGCTTCTATCTATCTATCTATCTATCACCTTCGCATGACCCGACCTCACGGGGAGAAGGCGTGGTAGCTTTTGCAATTGATGGCATCGACTTTCGTGTTCTATCTACTGCCTCTGTTAGTGCGAGTGTGTTTTAAGCCCTGTTTATTAAAAAGGGCTGTGCTAAAAGAGCGGGAGTCGTATACCGCCTTCTTAACTTCGTTGTTAAAAAATTGTGAGAAAACTTGAATCTATTTGATTGTTAACCCGTGGACAGCGCAGTCGGATTGAAATCATTTGTCATTTTCCTTTTCATCTGACATGAAAAGGAAAATTTTTTCCTGACATTTTCCTTTTCATCGGACAAAACGATCCGGGCCTGCCAGTCATGAAGAATGTTCAGCAACAAGCTCGGAAATCCATGTTAGGTGGAACAGCCGGGTCTCCGACGATGGGAGAGGTCCCGTCAGCTTTGCTATTTCTCATGTCTTGCACCACTAGGGCAAACCGGGCCTTCTTTTTGTTCTTTTGGAAAGGTGTACAGTTTGTTAAAAATTATTCGTCGCTGACCCCAAAAGCCACCTTCCATAATTTACGAAAGAGGGCGTTAAGCACAATTTTTCGTTAAGGAATGTAGGGAAAAGAGGTTGTTCTAAAACACGCGCATCACGCTCGGGCGGTGATATTTAAACAGTATACAAAGCAGCAGTATTCGGGAGTGAAGCGGTGGGCCAATAAACAATGAGTGTAATAGATATTGATTTATTAGTCACTTTTTTACCCACAGAACCCGCAACACCAAAAAATGCGTATTCCGAAATATTCTACTCCTATAGGCCCTTGAGTGACACCTGTTTTAACACCGGTGAAGAGTAAGCTGTGCTGGTAAAATAAATTGAAACGCAATAAACATAATATCATAAGGAAGACCGTCGCCAGCACCATA
The DNA here is from genome assembly GCF_048455015.1 of Haemaphysalis longicornis. Classification (NCBI taxonomy): domain Eukaryota; kingdom Metazoa; phylum Arthropoda; class Arachnida; order Ixodida; family Ixodidae; genus Haemaphysalis; species Haemaphysalis longicornis. The sequence goes on along the minus strand of NW_027526335.1, from coordinate 107,133,907 downwards.
ATCATTTAAGTAATGTGGAAGCGTCAAATAATGCAGAAGCTTTAAATAATGCAGAAGCACTGGTCATTCGCAATGAGTGGGTATGTGGCACAGAGGCCACACGGGGAAGAGGCAGCAACTCGTGGAAGTCGCTCGCCATCGCTTGGACGAGAAGTCTCGTCTCGTTATCTCTAATGACTGGACAGCGCGATTTCGTGCTTGGGTGCTAGTTGTCAAGCTGAAGGAGAAATTCTGAAAACCTTCTTATAGTTTTGGTGAAGGTGCAGTTATCTTCGTTCCATTACGCTGGAGCTCCGCAGTCGGTCACTCGACCCTCCAAGTATGTCTCGCAACGATGACCCCCTGCCTAACCCAAAAGCCATCGTCTGCGCGGGTGCAATTTGTGATCGGGACCCTCCCTCATTCAACGGCACCGACAAGCAAGACGCAGAGGACTGGCCTGCTACTTTTGAAGGAGTGAGTACCTATAACCACTGGGACGACCGCCTCAAGCTGAATAGCGTCGAATTGTCCTTGACTGGACTCGCAGAGCTATGGTTCTGGAACCACGCGACAGGTCTTCAAACGGGGCCTGACTTTGAAGACGACTTCAAGAAAGCATTCGGCCGCCCCGCTGCTCGAAAACATCTGTCGGAGCAGCGTTTGCGTGAGCGTGCACAGCAAACGGGTAAGAACTTCACTTCTTACATTGAGGATGTTGTCGCCCTGTGCCGTAAGATTGACAGTGCCATGCCCGAACCAGAAAGGATAAAACACAGCCTGAAAGCCATAGACGACGATGCCTTCCAAACGCTGCTGGCGAGAAACCCCCAAATTGTAGCCGAGGTCGTTACGATTTGCCAGAGTTACGACGAGTTGCGGAAGCAGAGGTCTCTCACTAGCTGACCCCTCGCAGAAAATAAGTTTGTGTACAGCTTCGCCGCTGATGATGGCGACGGAACCTTGTTTCAACGGATCCAGCAGTTTTTGCGCGAGGAAGTGGCTCGGCAGTTGTCCATGATCAACTATGTGCCAGATCGTAAATGTTCTCTTAGCCTTAAACTCAAGACCGTTCTCCAACTGCAATTTTCTGGCTCCCTTCCAGCTGCACTGCCGTCAAGCCCCGTTGTTGCCCCTGTGCCCTATGCCACCACCATACCCCAAGCTCCAGCGACTGCAACTCTGCCTTATTCAGACTCTATGCACTCCGTGACGATGGCCGCCCCAACAACCTTTCCGGACTCTATCCCTCAACGACCGTACGCTGAAGTCGCTGCCAGGTACATACATCGGAGCCCCGTCGTTTTCCCGACCATCCGGCCTTTACGTCCGCCGGTGTTGCCTGGTCCCCCGCTCACCAACCCTGGAAGGACGATGGACAATCGCCCAAATTGCTTTGCCTGTAGTGCTCCTGGACACGTGGCACGCTACTGCCACCGTGCCACGGCAACAGGACGCAACCCTGCCGCAGCTTCATCCTACGCCCATTCGCCACTCATTCAGGAGGGCACCGCTTATTCGCCGATGACAACTATGCCGCTCGAGAGTCGTGACCACGGAAGCCGTCGGTCTTCATCTCCGCGACGCCCCTCGCTACCTCCCATACGTCGTCGTCCTGCACCAACGCAAGCGGAAAACTAGGCGCCGAAGTTCCTGAGGCAAGAACTGAGTCGTCGTCGATATGCCCCAGGCCTCCTGCCTCTCCCGCAAACGTCATTCGTATTACCATAGATGGCGCTGAATCTTAGCCCTTGTCGACACTGGAGCCATCGTTTCTGTCATGGACGCTACACTCTGCCGCCGCTTGAAGAAGGTCAGGACGCCGCACCTTGAGTCCTCATTACTGACCACTTCGGCTCACCCCATTGATCCAATTGGAGTGTGCACGGCCCGTGTAGTTATTCGCGACATCATGTACGCTGTTCAGTTCGTTGTCCTGCATTCCTGCTCCCACGATGTCATACTGGCGTGGGACTTCCTTTCTCAACATGGAGCTATCATCGACTGTGGCCGTGCCGAAGTAGAGCTCTTCCCATTCATGCATCATACCACTGATGAACCGCCCGTTACTTCTGCCGCAAAGGTGGTCCTCGCGGAAGAAGTTAGCATTCCTCCTCATTTCGCCGTGCTTGCTTCTTTATCCTGCCCATTTCGATCCAATGCGACAGCACTCTTTACGCCTTCTGACCTGTTTCAGCAGCGACGTAGTCTTCGGCTTCCTTTCTCCCTGCTTCCCATCCCTAACAGCTTAACTACACTTCTCCTTTCTAACTACGGCTCGTGTCCCTGCACCTTGACACGCGGAGAGGGCGTCGGCCACGTCGAGACCGTACATTCTGCTGTCGCTGTGGATTTGCCCGACAATTCAACACCCCTTGAAATCAGTGGGCTGTGTGCTCCTACAGCAGCAAAATCGCCCCCGTCTGCAACGTCGTCCTTCGCGCAATTTATGCGACCTTTTACCGTCCGAACGAGACCAACTTCTCGCACTGCTGAACTGATTTCGGGCGTCTTTTGATACTGGCCAGACTGGTCAGGGAGGTGCCACCCCCGTTCAACACACCACCGATACCGGGGGGTCACGCGCCATTACGACAACGTCCTGATCGTGTTTCCCCACTGAACGCCGCGTAATTGATGAACAAGTGGAGGACATGCTCTAACGCGGTGTGATTCGACCATCCACCAGTCCGTGGGCGTCGCTGGTAGTGCTTGTCAAGAAGGCGGCTCTATTCCGCTTTGCGTCGATTACCGACGGCTCAACACGATAACTTGCAATGACGTATATCCTTTGCCACGAATTGATGACGCTCTCGATTGTCTAGAAGGTCCAGAGTCCTTTTCATCGGTTTACTTACGCTAGGGTTATTTATTGGCAGGTCCCCATGGCAGAGGCTGATCGTAGAAGAACAGCCTTTCTTACCCCTGATGGCCTCTACGAGTTTAACGTTATGCTGTTTAGCCTGTGCAACGCGCCTGCAACCTTCGAGCGGATGATGGACAACATTCTCCGTTGACTCCAATGGCAGACGGGCACGGGCACTTGTTACCTCGATGATATTGTGATCTTCTCTCCAGATTTTTCGACGCATCTTTTTCGACTTGAGCAAATTTGGACGTGCTTGACGGCCGCAGGCCTCCATCTGAATCTCAAGAAGTCCCGTTTTGCTGCCCGAGAGCTTACCATCCTTGGCCACGTTGTCTCCAAAGCTGGTGTCCGGCCGGATCCTGCCCAGTTGCGTGCTGTGGCGGCATTCCCCAAGCCGACCACTGGGAAGGCCCTTCGCAGCTTCATTGGGCTGTGTTCATACTTTCGCGGATTCGTTCGCAAGTTTGCATCTCTCATTGCGCCTTGACACAGCTCCTCAGCAAGGAAGGCGGCATCTGTGAGTGGTCCATGGCCTGCGACGACGCGTTTACTAAACTGCGCCATCTCCTCACATATCCTCCAATTCGGTGCCATTTCGATTCTGAGGGCCGTACCGAGATTCACACGGACGCGAGCGGAGTTGGTTTGTGGGCAGTCCTTGCTTAGCGCAAGGCAGGATATGACGAGTACGTGGTCTATTATGCGAGTCGCACGCTAACAAAGGCCTAGAGAAACTATTTCGTGATCGAGAGAAAATGCCTGGACGTTGTTTGGGTGCTTGCGACGTTCCGCCCGTACCTCTACAAGCGCCCTGTCCACGTTGTCACGGACCACCACGCGCTTTGTTGGCTTTCCTCGCTCAAAGATCCTTCTGGTCGGCTAGCGCGCTGAGCTTTGCGGCTACAGGAGTATGACATTCGCGTCACCTATCGCTCAGGCCGGCAGCACAATGACGCTGATGTTTAAATTTCTATCTGGCTCATCGGCGAACAGTGCATTTCGGACACTACGCCGGCAAGCGTCAGACTTTGCCATTCGTGGCGGAATGCTTTTCCGTCGCAGCTACCAACCCGAAGGTCACAAGTGGCTCTTTGTAATTCCGCGCCACCTAACCCCGGAAATGTGTGCCTATTTTCATGAGGAGCCGCATTGCGCCCATGCTGGTGTCCCCAAAACATACCAACGCTTGCGCTTGCGGTACTACTGGCGAGGCATGTACCGCTTCGTTCATCAATACGTCCGTTCGTGTGCTCGATGCCAATGCCGAAAATATCCCCCCCAAGAAACCGGGCCTTTGCAGCCCTTACCATGTCCAGCCAGACCATTCGACCATGTAGGCATTGACCTTTATGGAAATTTTCCTTGCGCTGCAGATGGTAACAGATGGGTCGTCGTTGCTGTCCACTACTTGACCCGGTACGCGGAGACTGCCGCCCTGCCTGCTGCTACCGCACGCGAAGTAGCCTCCTTCCTACTTCGGCACTTTATTTTGCGGCATGGGGCGCCCCGTGAACTCCTCAGTTATTGAGGAAGGGTTTTTCTTTCTGAAGTTATAGAGGCCCTTCTTAAAGCCTGCTGCACGGTCCATTGCACCACGACGGCGCATCACCGTCAGCCCAATGGCCTCACCGAACGTTTCAACCGTACTTTGAATGACATGCTTGCTATGTACGTCGCAGCGGACCATTCAGACTGCGACGCAGTACTACCATTTGTTACCTACGCATACAACACCGCCACGCAGACCACGACCGGCTTCTCTCCGTTTTTGGTTTTGTATGGCTGTGAACCTTCATGTACCCTGGACACCATACTTAACTATCGGCCCGATGACTCAGAGTGCATGCCCATCTCCGATGTTTCCAAGCACGCCGAAGAGTGTCGTCAGTTGGCCCTATCGTTAACCACGGAAGATCAGCAGCGTCAGAAGTCGCAACACGACGAAACGACGCCTGCTCCTACCTACTCTCACGGCTCGCTTGTCTGGCTGTGGGTTCCAGTGTCTTCGCCAGGCTTGAGCAGTAAACTGCTTTCGAGCTACCAGGGTCCATACCGAATCGTCAAGCAGACGTCTCCAGTAAATTATGTGGTTGAGCCTCTCACTCCTTCACCCAATGAGCGTCGCCGCCGCCAAGACATTTTCCATCTTCAGTGCCTCAAGACTTACCCCGACCCCGCAATAGTTTCATCTCCCTGAGTCGCCAGGATGGCTCTTTCGTTCCCTGGGGCAATTGTAAGGAAGACCGTCGCCAGCACCATACTCATTTAAATAATGCCGAAGCGTGGACAGCACTGGTCAATCGCAATGATTGGGTATGTGCCACAGAGGCCACACAGATAAGAGGCAGCAACTCGGGGGAGTCGCATCGCCATCGCTGGGACGAAGAAGTAGTCTCGTCTCGTTTGCTCTCCGTCTAGATTAATAGGGCAGCGCGACTTGGTGCTTCGGTGCTAGTTGTCCTGCTGAAGAATAAATCCTGAAAACATTCTTATATATATATGTCAGGAGTCAAGGTGCGAAGACGGCGGAGACGACGACGAAGAAGAGATAAGAAGCGAGAAATTTCTGGAAGCTGGTGGAGGAAAGGGAGAGGAGAAAGGAGAAGGAAGACGACGAGCGGGTGGACGAGGGGATCGTGGTTCGAGGCGACCGAAGGAGGCGGGACCCGAGGTCTGGGAACCCGCAAGGCACCAGCGGCACTGCCCCGTTGGCCTCCTCAAGCATTTGACGCGGGTGCTCCTGGGCAACGGCGGCTCCGCTCCGCTGGCTTCAGCACCGGCGTGCACGGGCACACACGCACCAGCGGCTTCGTCCCACTGGCCCCGTCACCATCTTCACGGCGCTGCGCTCAGGGAACCACCCCAGCGACAACGGACACCCGACTGCTTCAAGGTTCCAGGACGACGCAACAACAAAAAGTGCGGTAGGGAAATGGCCTTGAAGAACATGTAGGTAGAGCGCGAGGACTCTGTTGTAGTTATGAACTGAAAGCTATTTACGGTTTTTTCTGTATGAGGGGTATTTCCATCTCTTTTATTGTCCTTTTGTTTTACGTTCGCAATACCTTTGCAAACCTTAAAATATCGTCTCAGCTTGATCCCTTTGTGTCCGGAGCCCATCCTTCTACCGAGGTGACGCGTGACAAAAACATTGGCGAGCCTGCCAGGATCCCTTTCCCCATTGTCACCTGTTTACCGCGGTGAAGAGATGGATCTCGAAAAGTTAATGACATTGGCGAGTAGCTTGGGGTTGACTAAGGAAGAGATGTTGGACCTGTACGAGAGGGAAAATCAGAGACGCCGAGAGGAAAGAGCAGCAGTGAGGGACGCGAATCGAGAAGAGGAAGAGAGAGCGAAGCGCATGGCGGATGTAGAAAAAGAAAAGCTAGCCCAAGAGAAAGAGTTGGTCGAGTTAAAGCTACGTTTAGCAAATGCCAGTGCATCAAACCAAAGTGGTGAACAATCCCCAGTATCTCTAGTACCACAGATGTCCAAGAGTCCGGAAATTTGCCCAAGAAAACTCATGGCTCCTTTCGATGACAAAAGAGATGACCTCGATGCTTATCTCCATCGCTTCGAACGAGTAGCACTAGGGCAAGGTTGGGAGAAGAGTCAGTGGGCGACAGCATTGAGTCTCTGTCTGGTCGGCGAAGCACTTAGTGTCTTCGGAAGAATGCCGGCATCAGAGTCTATGGACTACGACACTGTAAAGACAGCACTGCTGCAAAGATTTAGACTGACAGCCGATGGTTTCCGCGAGAAATTTCGCAGCGCAAAGCCAGAGGATGCGGAGACAGGAAAGCAGTTTGCTTCGCGTCTCCTGAGTTATTTTGACCGGTGGTTAGAGATGTCCAACACAGAAAAGACATATGAAAAACTTCGTGAGCGAATGGTGACAGAACAGTTTCTTGCGTGTTGCAATATCAAGTTGGCAGTATTTTTGAAGGAGCGCAGCCTAAAGACCCTTGAGGAGATGACTACTGCCGCGGATCAATACTGCGAAGCCCAGAGGCTTAAGAACTTGGGCAAAGTGAAGGAAGAGGGCATGGCGGCGAGCATAGAATCACCGGAAAGTATGACACAAAGGGTCGCTCCGAGGGCTCCATCGCGTTGTTTTCTTTGCGATCGCGTAGGGCATCGGGCCGTTTTTTGCCGAACAGTTGCTAACTCGCGGCAAGCACCTTCAACTTGCCAGCTGTGTAAGAGAAGAGGGCATACAACAGAACAATGCCGTTTTCAAAACCAGGAGAAGTCAGCTTGTGCAATAAATGTGAACAGGTTCGGCCCAGCTCCACCAAAGCCAATCACAAGCACCAAAGAAACACAGACAACACTGAGAGAAAGAGAGTATCGGGCGACACAAGAATGTCAAATGCCTGTTGTAGATGGCGAACTGCGGGGAGAGCGAATCTCAGTTCTCCGGGATACTGGAACGAACACGGTATTGGTGAGGAGGAGCCTTGTCACGGAAAACGAGTTTACTGGGAAGGAGGCACAAGTGGTTCTTGTAGATGGAACGGTAAGGTGCTGGCCGGAAGCAATCATTCAAATTTCGACCCCTTACTACACAGGAGAGTTAATAGCAAAACGTGTAGATGAACCACCGTTTGACGTGATTCTAGGTAACGTGAGAGGCATTAGGGAAGTGAATGACCCTGACACGAAATGGACAAGCAAGTTAGCGGATATGAATGGAGAACGAAGACGCCCAGATGAAGAACGGAAAAAGGATAAAGAAACAACAAAAGCAATCATTTCAACCCCGGTAATGTCTATGACAGCGCGCGCAATGGCCGCAATTGAGAAAAAAGAATCGCTACATGAACTCGCTGATTCAAGTGCACCAGCGTTGGACAGGTCACCCGAGACGATCACCCGACAACAAAAGAAGGATCCATCTTGGAGAAATTGGTGTCAACAAGCTTATTGCGAAGATCGCCGGCGACATTTCCAAAGTACCAGACGACGAGGTTGGAGAGCAGACAACAGTAAGAGCTGCAGGACATACGGCAACCCCTCTCAACGAGGCAGAAACTTTTGTCAAGATGAAGTCGCACAAGGAGGTCATCGATACCGGAGCAAGGATGAAACCTGCAGTGGACCACGAAAATCTTATAACCAAGTAGAACAACGAAGGGGATCGCGAGTAATGGTTCTACAGAGCGCAGCAAACGGTCGGCTCAAAGTTCGTGGCGCAACTCAAGGACGTTACCAAGCTTGCTGGGGAAGTGGAGATGCAGGTAAACGGGCTGAAGAACTGCGAGGACAGAAAGAGTTTCGAGGAACAGGGTGTTTCAACCCAAAACAGTACCTTGTCGAAAGACATCATGCCGGACAAGCTTATGGACGCAAATACAATGGCTTTTCGAGACAGGGCGGTCTAGATCGTACAGATAGAGTTTGCCAAGGATGTAAGAATAGAAGGAATCCCTAGCTGAGCAGAATACTGTGAATTGGTAGATTAGTGATGTAGTAGTGTATTTTGCTGAATGTCCAAAATGAGAAAGATATGTTAAATTAGCAAGTGAGCAGTGCACTAGATAGACGACAATGTAATGCTACAGCAGATTTTATGAGTTGAGTGCCGTGATTAACCAATCAGTAGTATGTATGTTAGGCATTGCTGGCATAATGCCTGAGAGAAAATGTTTTTGTGAATTTACACTAACGCGCACGGAAAGTGACACTTTCGTGAACTTTTCAGTGATTACACTTTATTGTGTTAGATGTTGTGCTTAGGACTGAGCTGAACTGTGCTGTGAGAAACTGACTGACTGGGATTTGTGATATGAGGGCGGGTCATCGACCTCAAACGTGGAAGCAGTTTTTCATGAAAAACTCTTGAAGACGGGGGCAAATGTCAGGAGTCAAGGTGCGAAGACGGCGGAGACGACGACGAAGAAGAGATAAGAAGCGAGAAATTTCTGGAAGCTGGTGGAGGAAAGGGAGAGGAGAAAGGAGAAGGAAGACGACGAGCGGGTGGACGAGGGGATCGTGGTTCGAGGCGACCGAAGGAGGCGGGACCCGAGGTCTGGGAACCCGCAAGGCACCATTGACGCGGGTGCTCCTGGGCAACGGCGGCTCCGCTCCGCTGGCTTCAGCACCGGCGTGCACGAGCACACACGCACCAGCGGCTTCGTCCCACTGGCCCCGTCACCATCTTCACGGCGCTGCGCTCAGGGAACCACCCCAGCGACAACGGACACCCGACTGCTTCAAGGTTCCAGGACGACGCAACAACAAAAAGTGCGGTAGGGAAATGGCCTTGAAGAACATGTAGATAGAGCGCGAGGACTCTGTTGTAGTTATGAACTGAAAGCTATTTAGGGTTTTTTCTGTATGAGGGGTATTTCCATCACTTTTATTGTCCTTTTGTTTTACGTTCGCAATACCTTTGCAAACCTTAAAATATCGTCTCAGCTTGATCCCTTTGTGTCCGGAGCCCATTCTTCTACCGAGGTGACGCGTGACAAAATATAACCAAATCCACCACAAGCCCCTGAGGAACACCTCGGTTTCTGTGATAAAAAAAGAAAGTACGACTACTATTCATCTCTCATTGAACAAGTGGATGAGAATCAAAGAAAAATTTGGGACATAGTCAAACCCGTGTGCTGAAGTCGGTCTTCGATGACATCGATCGCTTGCTGTAGGGTAGCTTCGATGTAGCCGTCGCTGCGCCCCGTCACCCACAGAGTGATGTCGTCGGCATAGATGGTGTGCCGGACATCGGGAAGGCGGGCGAGGTGGTAGGCCACGTCGATCATCACCAGGTGGAATAACATGGGGGAGATCACCGATCCCTGCGGCGTTCCAATGCTGCCCAGCGACTTTGGGGGGAGCTGCATGTCTGCGGCGTGGATGGTCGTGTTCGGTTGGACAGGAAGTCCTTGATGTACGAGAAAGTGCGCTGTCCCATGTTGAGGCGGGATACTTGCTTCAGGATGGCGGAGTGGCGGACCTTATCGAAGGCACTCTGGAGATCCAGGCCCAGCACTGCTCTGTTGTCGAGGGTGCGAGCCGGGTCGTCGATGACTTCGTGCTTGAGCAGTAGCATTGTATCTTGGGTTCGTAGCTTTGCGTGGAAGCCGAGGAGTGTGTTCGGATATAGTAGTTCTTCGTTCTGGAGGTACAGTTGCCACCGGTTAAGCAACACGTGCTCAAGGACCTTGCCTACGCAAGACGTGATCGAGATGGAGCGCAGGTTGTCTATGTGGGGGGGCTTTTCTGGTTTGGTATGAGGACCGTTTCCGCCTCCTTCCATCGCTGAGGTAGACGGCCGTTTCGCCAGCACTCGTTGTAGAAGCGCGTGAGGGCGGTGACAGCCGCGTCGCTCAGGTTGAGAAGCGCCTTGTTCGGTGTCTTGTCCGGTCCGGCTGCCGACCTGCAGTTGATCGTTTGCAGCACTGCCCTGACCTCCCATTCCTCAATGTCCCGGTCGTGAAGAACATTGTCCGCTCCCGTATAGTCCGGGAGGGGTTCAGGGGGAGTGGAAGGCAGGTAGCGGGCATTCAGGCGTCGACACACTTCGGATACGCCGAGTTCTCGCTGGGCCCGGTGGAAGGTGCGGGAAGTCCGTGGCGTTGCGTTCCTTTAGACTTGGTTTCGTCCAACAGGTGGCGTAAGAGATGCCAGGTGCGGCTCTTATGCATCTGGCCGTCTGCTTCCTGGCACACCGCGTGCCTCTGTTGGCGGCAGAGGACGGCACAGTGTTTTTCGATTTCGCGGTTGAGTACCGCGATTCTCTTACGGAGCTGGCGGTTGGGGTGTTGTCACTTCCACCTATTTTGTAGGGATTTCTTCGCCTCAAGCAGGTGTGCCAGGCGGCTGTCGATCTGGGGAATAGAGTCATCAAGGTCGACGTCGGTGGTGGCCGCGCGGACCGCTTCCTTGAGGGCTTGCGTCCACTGCCCGATGTCAACAACCTGCTCCGGGATGCTTTCCAATTCCTTGCGGTATGCGACCCAGTAGGTCACGCGCTCCGCTCTGGGGGTAGGCGCTGGTGCCACGGACCGCAGCGGCACGGTGACTTCTATGATGCAGTGGTCGCTGCCGAGCGTTTCCCCCGTGTTCCGCCAGCGAGCCGCGGCGCCGCCGCGGGCTGGCCTATAGAAGGTGTGGTCTGCTCCCCAACCAAGTCCGATCTTCTAATACTACCGCCCCACGAACGCCGCACCGGTGCCTCAGCAGCCGAAGACATTACCCTCCGCACGGGAGACGGAACTGCAATTCCGCACGTGAAGACCCAGCGTGTCCTGGGCCTTCATCTCGACGCGCACAGGCGCAACGGTTTTACCTCAACAAGCTAAAGACAAACGTTACGGCAGACACCCGGCTCATCCGGAGGGTATCCACACGCCACGTGGGCATGAAGGAGGCTAGTCTCCTCCGGCTGGTGCAGTCGTTCGCCATCAGCCACATCGCCTACGTAGCCGCCTTCCACAATTGGAAAGTCGCCGAGCGCCAGAAGCTGAACGCCATCATTCGCAAGGCCTACAAGGCGGCCCTCGGCCTCTATCTCCACGCCAGCACGGACAAGCTCTTGGAGTTGGGCGTCCACATTACCCTAGAGGAGATCGCCGAAGGTCAGCGTACGGCTCAACTCACGTGATGGTCGCAAACTCGCACCGGGCGCTACATCCTGCACCGTCTCGGCCTCAGAAGACGAGAGGAGCGGTGTGGCGAAGTCTCGCCGTCTCTGCCGCAGAGTATACTATGCAACCTCCACGTGCCCCCGGTTCTTCGACACATGCATCCGGACCACAACAAGGAGCGTGGACTGGCCAGGGCAAAGGCACTCACCGTCGCACACGCCACGGACGCCGGCGCCTTCTACGTCGATCCCAAGCCGACCCAAGCCGACCGAACGCTTACGCTGCAGTAGTCATAGCAGCTGTCTCTGGCGATCTGTACACCACGGGTAGTTTCACGGCTCGCGACGCCCACCACGCCGAAGAGATGGCCATTGCCCTGGCACTCACGAACCCAAGATGTACCACCGTGCTCAGCGACTCGCGACCCGCGATCCTTAGCTACGCCATGAACAGAGTGTCCCCCAGTGCTGTGAGGGTGTGCGGTGCCCTACCTCCCCGAACGACACCGGTAACTCTACGCTAGTTCCCGGCGCACGCGGGCCCCCGGGCCGCCGCGAGGGGCACGACAACAGGAACGAGGAGGCCGACCGGGCCTCGCACGCGCTCACCTGTCGCGACGGGCCCGATGGTCTGGCCTCCCCGCTTGTGCCGCCCCTACTCGCGGAGCCGGAACCCCTCACCAGGTACCGGGACGTCCTCGGCTGGTACCGCCTCGGCCGTCGAACCTACCCGCCGCCTCATCCGAGGCTGACAAGGGAAGAATCAGTGATATACAGACAGTTACAGACAAATTCGCTGCTAACCCCGGTGCTTGCCAAGCATATGTGTTCCGAAGTGTACTCCAGTGATGTGTGCAGACTATGTGCGAAGGAGAGGGCCACGGTGGCTCACATCCTGTGGAACTGCGAACTCCACCCACGAGAAGCCTGCAATGCCACGACGATCCCGCCGCAGCTCGAGGCTGCGGCAAGAAGCGGTGACCACGCCACCCAACTCTTGGCCGTCCAGCAGGTGATGGCTGCCCTCGACCGTCAGCGGTCCGAAAGTGCTCCCTCCACCGGAGGCGGTGCGAATAGGTCGCGACAGGGGGCAGGCCGTCACGACGTTCAGGCCGCATCCTTGCGGCAGGCATCAATAAAGTTGTTTCTCTCTCTCTCTGGGACATAGTCAATAATGCCGTTGGCCAAAAGTCATAGCCACAAATGCCGCCATGTTTAGTTGACCAGGAGATACTAAAACTTTAATGTCTTTCTAGCCAACGTGGGCAGAGAGCGGGCCAAACAATTAAATTTTATGAATAATTCAATACCCCACTGCAACCCATTTCAAAGTTATCAAGCAGACAACATTGAATTGTATAAATCACAGCCCTAGTTTCAACCCTTTACGGCAGAAAAACCCCAGGAAAAGACAGATTACCAGTAAAGTTATTCAAAGATAATATTGATATTCTCTCTCCTTGTCTTCCGCATGCGTTTGAACACTCGCTGGAAGTTGAAATTGACCCTCCCAAACTTACAACCTTTACAGTAGACCCTATTTTTAAGGAAGCGGCCAATCAGAACGTAGCAATTGAACATCATCAACAGCCTATTTGGGTTCACTGCAGGACGCATGCCTCTCCCATTGACCTCCACCCGTTTCTGTCCCGTTCTGCCCGTGTCCATTCCTTGCCTCCGAATTTCCTTATTTCATCTCTCCATCGAGTTAATGGCCTTCCTCTTCTTCTAGTCCCGTCTCGCGGTATCAATTCTGTTGTCCTTGTGGTCCACCTGCTGTCCGTTTGTCGCACTACAGGACCAGCCCAAGTCCATTTCTTTTTATAGAACCATTTTGGATTCAAGCATTAGAAATGCCAGATTACAAAAAAAATATATGCCTCACGATTACGATACTGCCTAATGCGAAATCTGAGCTTAGCGCAAACTGCAGTCTCCTTGGTAACGGCGCATAGCTACTGTGTCTCATGAAGTTACCGCGCGATCGGCGGAACGACGGCATGCGCTACTCTGACTCTGGCGTTATCTCGCGGCGCGTCGCCGCCGCCGAGCTATATTGTTGCAAATCGTACTTGAACCTCCCGCTCAAATGGCACGTGGCTCGGATGCGCCACACAACGAGGAGGAAGACGAAGGATCGATTTATTCTCGTTTGTTCTCGCTTGTTTGTTCTCGTGCAAGTGTGCTTTGTGATTTTATTTTATCCTTCTGAGCGACCGAAATATTACGTACACGTTAAAATTGTGCTTTGGCCAATGTACGAAGCGAAATGTATATGAAATAAGCTGTCGGGTTGGGCGTACGGGGTCTTCAAGCTGCGTTGTTTGCAGCTTTTTCCCATGCGTCCTCTCTCTACTGTACCACAGCAAGAGAGAAATAAAGTTTCTATTTCTATTTCTATTTCTTATACCCTTTGTCGAAATTTTCTAGGTCAATCCTAAGCGTTGTTGGCCACAAAGAAATCAAAGATTAAGCTTCGCCATTAAATGTGGCAAAACCATGTGCCAGAAAACTTTTGAGCTTCGCATGGCCTAGAAACATTTGACAAATACTGTATGTGTAGCACGCAGCGCGTGCTGGGTTTCTGTTCTCTTTTGAACTATAAAGAACGAGATATGATCGCTAGAAATATTTGCTGGTCTGTCGTCCGCCAAGCGCAGGAGGGGCTCCTCCGTGATGCATCCATCGGCGGCGCGGCAGGCAATCGCAGCGCGGCCAGCCAGGATCGGGGCGGGGAGAAGTGCGGCACACGACACTCCGCCATGCTGCCTTTGTAGGTCTGGGTGTTTTCAGCCGATTTTAACTCAGCGTTTTCATCCTCTCGTCGTTTCTGTTTACAAAATGGCTAAGATAAATAAATGGGTTCCTACGAATGTGCAGTTTTAGGCGAAGTATAAAGGGATATGAGTACGTTTTCTCGTATTATGAACGATCGAGCCCTATAAAAGCTCCGGGATCGTGTCGCTGCGCTCTTTCCTGTTCAGAGCAACGAATTTTTACACATACTTCAGGGCATTGAAAACACTATCGGTACGAAGTCATTTGCCAGTTGGGGCCCATCACGCTGAATTTCGACCACGCTACCTAGCAAAGAAGCGTTATTTGTGAATACCGGCGCCGTTGTAATGCCATAAAGATACGTAAACGCGTGGAAATTTGGGTGTAGTGTAGGGGCGCTCCGCCAATCCTTTTATGGCTCTATGAAACCATCCTGACTTTTCCCTGCGAGTTTCCCTAGATGTTTTTCCCTGTACGTGTGGGTAAATAAAGCGTTTTGTTGCTTGAATCGGATCTCACCATTCGCATCATTTATTTGGAGGCCGTTGCGCGCAATTCTTCGCCGCCTCCTCAGTGACGATCAGTCACGTGGGAATCTGACAAATGTAAATGCCGAACAAAGAAATTACGTGCGCTCGCGTGCATACGAACTCTTTTTAGTAATTTCGTTCAACAGGCACAAAGTGGGGTACTGTGAGCGACTTCAATTTTCGTGGATTCCATGATTTGAAAATTTATTACATGGGGAGCGCGAAACCTATTTTTAATAAAATCAGGTTGCGAATCAGTAACTTTGTTTGCATTCCTTATTGCACAGCTTCTTTTGATCGCCCAAGCAATAGAAAGAAATCGCGAGATGCACGTGGGGAAAGCAAAAAGGCAGAAAATTTATGGTATGGCCAGTCATTAATATTTTCGCCTGTTTGAAACCAAGGTGCAAGGCTCACGAGGTTTATGTTTACTCCGGTAGCCCCATTCCTTCCTTTATCCTCCCTGGCGATTGTATTTGGGAAGGGGTTTTTGCTGGTAAAGCATTTCACTCAGGCTTTGCCTTTTGGAAGTTAGCCTACTGGGCGCGGGTACGTGCTGACCCCCTTCAATGCAGTTCGGGGATAACCCGGTAGCTTTGACTTGGAATAAATGCTGCGTCTGGCGCGGCAGGACTCTTTTGAATGTTATCTCCCTGTCTTAACTTTGCTAAAATAATGGCTCTAGCGGCGGTAGCGAAAGGGCTACTACACTCGTTGCTGCAGTTTCAGCCTTCGGTCTCACTCGCGTAATTCGGCGGCAGCGAATAGGTTACGTAGCCACATTCGCGAGAACTTCGGGCCGCTAAATTAAAGGCTCTTATAGTGGCTGTACTTCACTGTAGATTGTGAGCTGATGAACCTCGAGCCATTCGGTTTCACCGCTGTAACTGCCCAAAAACCTCGATGCCTGGCCGCTCACCGTGGCACTAGCGCGCAGCACAAGCAGGCCGGCCGGCGGCCGCTCTCGCTCAGGCCGCTCCGGCTGTAGCTCCGGCACTCCGATTGCTCACAGCGCCCTCTGCGCAGCACTGTTTCTGAATCAGCGGAGCGGACAAGCCTTACCACAGTGAAGGCGCGGGGCGGCAGACTAGCAAATATGCCTGGTTTGCGTCTCCTTTCTCGAGCGCCACTGGACACCAAGGTGGGGGTTTCCCACACGTCTTGCGCGGCCCTGGCATACTACGCTTCTCCTCAAACTTTCCCTACACTTTCCTCCTCCACTCCTGCTCGCTTCATCTCGTATACCTTCGGTGTCCTCTTCGTTAGCTCGAGAACATCGAAGGAACACGGCGGCGCGAGACCACAGCTGCGGGCGCTTAAGAGATTTCGCTCTAAAATTCCTCAGTAGTCATATCAGGGAACATATATCAAAGTATCAGCTTGGCTTTACAAGAAGGAGATCTATATCTACATGGTGTTCGTTGTTAGTGAAATGGTCAACACTGGTTCATAATTTGTGGTTTATTATTGTTTAGACAGCAAGTCCTCCTATTCAGTTATAATGCCTAATTACAAGGGGTAAAAAAAATTTGACATCTACCTCAATGCAGCCATGCGGCTACAAAGGAAAGCTATGCCTGTTCTTTGTAGCCGTATGTGTGGCTGCATTCAGGTGGATGTCAAATTTCCCTTCACAGAAACTGAATCCATCTTGGGGATTTCCCCTAAATAGGGTGGACAAATTATAAGGTAAACTTCCCAATTTTGTTTTACGGGTGTGATGCATAATTGTTCCCTAATAATTGGGCCGTAGTGGATGCGTCACAGTTGACAACTTCATATCTCCCCCAAAGATAACGTTAAGTGGGGTACCACAGGGCTGAGAATTGGGGCCCATTCTTTTCTCCTTGTGCATTAACGACTTTTCGTCAGTTTTGCAATATTTACAGGGAATAATGTACGCCGTTTCCACGATTGCTATTTTTACAGGAGCAACGATCGATCAAGTAAACCTAAAATAACTCTCTTTGAAGTGTACTAGCGTGGTTCAAGAACAGCCATTTCTCTTTTATTGTCGGTAAAACTAATTGCACTACCTATCACTCTAGACGAAACGAATTGCTTTCGCACTGGATATCTATTTCAATAAACTGTAAACAACTCCAGTACGCAACTTCCCACGATTATTTAAGGATCATTTTCGTATCAGATATGCTCTGGATGTTGAAGATCCAACACGTTGGTTGAAGGCTTATTATGGGCGTCATATTTTACTGCAAGCTCGCGAACGTATTGATTTGGGACTACTACGCATATTGTAGTTCACTTTTGCTTATAACCCCCTCAACCGTTGCCTGGAATCTACAGGCGGCACGTATACCAAATACTTGGAACCGGTTATTGCATTACACAAGTGGGCCCAACGCATTACAACCACTTGAAATTTTATTGCGACTTAGGCTTCTTTCCAGCTAATACGCACGCTACTCTTTATCAAGGTGTACGAGCAATAAATTGCTGAAAAAAATCACAACACCGTACAACATAGTCGCCCCTTGCTATTGCGTATATTTGTCACCCATATAGGAAACGCCACAGCTACAACTAATCACTAATTATTTTGCCTATTTGTAATGACACCTACGGATAAAAATTATTTCACTTCAATGGCTCCATATGTGGAAGAGTATACCCCATAATTTGAAGAATAAACCATCTGTTTTTGTAGCTTTATAGCTGCATTTACTAAGTCAGTATTACTAATGGTCAACTGCCTTTTGCATGAATATGTACGATTACGTTTATTGTGTTATGTTATACTATATTGCCATATATTATAGAGCGCTATGACATGTTCATTCACCTGATTTTTTCTAACCAATGTTTCTAGCATTGTCTTGAGTAATTGTGTAAGTAATATATCCGTATAAATTGAACTGTATAAAAAATGTAATGATCACTTAGTTAAAAGTACTATTGCCGTGAAAAATGTAGAATTAAAATTGTCTACTTTATGTACAACGGTGCCATGGCGCTAATAAGACATACGGGCGGCTCTTCACCCATCTTCGGGACAGATTGTTGGGTTTAACGTGCCGAGACTACAACTCGGCTATGAGGCACGCGTAGTAGAGGGCTGCGGATTAATTTTGACCGCCTGAGGATCCTTGACGCGCGCCGAAGTCTCGACACACGGGCGTTTTCGCTTTCCGTCTCAACCAGAACAGCAGCCAACGCGGGGCGGAAGGGGGCCAGACGCGTGGCCTTGGGCTCAGCAGCACAACGGCTTAGCTAAATAGCCAGCATAGTGGGTCTCGCATTTTCGAACACCTCATTTACTATCGCTTTATCCGAGACCATAAGGCCGTCTTGACCATTTAGTAGTACACCTCTTCTAATACATATAGATAGCGTCAATAATAAGCTTGTCAAGGACTGCACTACGCAAAGTGCGGTGACTAGAGTTTTCGTTTCTGTTCACGCAAGCTTTTACTTTGTTTTATAGAGCAACAAAGGCCTACTGGACAAATTTTGTCTTGGCGCAAAAATAAAGGTGGTTGTACTTATCGTCTTGACCGTGCTAGTATTCTTTCTCCGAACGGTAAGTACACCTTTGAAATTGTTACTATGCTCGCAATTTACTGAAACCCCATTCCGCTGGCATCTTCTATTTATTTATTTATTTATTTATTTATTTATTTATTTATTTATTTATTTATTTATTTATGTATTTATTTATTTATTTATTTATTTATTATTTGTTTTCAAATACCCTCAAGGTCACTGAGGACATTACAGAGGGGAGTGGGGAAAAATTGTACAATAAACAAGTAGTACAGCATATGATGCGGACATAAGACCATGTCCAAAACAATCAAGAAAATATTACAGTTTTAAACCTGAAATCCAGACCTATGAAACATCAGAAAAATGCGCAAATAGGGCAGCTTTGAATAGCTTGTTTTCATGTATCGACACTAGTGGTTCGGGAAGTGAAATACGGAAAAATCGACGAGCAATAGCTTTTTTTCGTAAACACACCGAAGTGTGTCAATTATGTTTGCCTGCTGTTTTGTAACCCTACATGTTATTTCAAGATGCGCGGACTATTCCTGCATGTTGGTCGTCGATACCTTCATCGCGTCGTCATTATCAAACTTATGTCCCTTCTCAATCTCTGAAACGTGAAATTCAGGTTGCTGTGTAGCCTCCCTTCAAGACTTTAGGAAGTGCCACGGAGAAACCGTGCTGTCATAATAGGTTAAATTAGGCTATCGGCGAAACAGGAGCCGTACAATAATGTGTCAGAGGTATAAATGAAAAAAAGAGGATGCTGAAGCTCGCCTTTGGGCTTCCTACACCATAGCGTTTTCAGACTCTGGGATTAGGGAGACACTCCAGTACGGCACCGCGTTCATCACACCCGCATCAAGAGAGAGAGGGTACTACCCCCTGTACATTAAGACACCTTTAAAATATGATGCAGCGCGCACACCGGGACCCAGAGGTTGAGGTGGGGACATGAGGGTCGCCTCGTCAAGTTGGCAAAAACCCCGACCCCTCTAAAATACTTTCACGCGCTGAACATTACGCAGCCTACCGTAGGGGCTTGGCGCATGCACAGATTATAAGTTACAGTTTTCTGTATGACACGAAACAACGAGCTTTCCGTAATGTGTACCGGGTGACGAGACTGATGTCGGCGGCGCGAAATATAGCATGCCGCGCCTGGCACAGGACGTGCCACCTGCTTCTCGCATCCCATCTGCTGTGGCCGAAACCTACTATCCCGAGAATTTCAGAGGGCGCCGCAAGGAGCGCTACGGGATCTTTCCTTCACGGACAACGCCACCAACACGCCGATTTTTTCACGCCATGGGGCCCGCGACTCTCCACGTTAAAAGAACCAGTACACTTCTGCGGACTCACGCGGAAGGGTAACGCGCTCCGAAGAGGAGAGGATGACTGCGGCGCAACTTCAGGGACAAGGAGAAAAGCACGTCACTAAGGAGAAGACAGTAAATACTCGTGACGTGGGGCAGATGTGCAATAACAGGGTCAAACAGGCGACAAATCACTAGAGGATGCAATCGACGGCCACTGGAGGCCGAGACAATCGGGTGACGGAAGAGCGCTTGTATGTGGACGCTGTGGCACCACGCGTAAAGCTCGCAGATTCTATGCGGCCTTCTGGTGCGGAGGCAGCAAAAGGAGGGTGGAGCATGCAGCGCGTCGAAATTCCGCCTGGCACAGATCTGGCGCTGGTTCGGCTCGTCCGTGTGCACAATGGCTGCGTTTCCGGCCAAGTCCAGGCACCATCGCGTTTTATAGTAACGGTAGTGGCTGCGAAACTGAGATGTAGTGTTCATAATCAAGACCGATTGCTTCTCTCTCCGTGATGAGACCCAGGCGCAGTGCTTGCTTCAACTGTTTCTAATGGCAGCCTTTCTCCTTATGGAACAAAAACCATTCGTCTCAAGGAGTCTGGTGCATCCACTTTTCGGCGACAAGGCGCTGCACAGGACTAATGGGAAGACAAAAGTACGAGTGTACGATCTTACCACTGCTACCTGTGAGTTGCCGAAGAAGTGTCTCACAGATCGCAATAGTTGAGGAACTAGAGAATCGTACATTCGCGGTGATGAGCACTGTAGGTCGAGGCAACTTTTTGCGGGGTTGACTACCACTTTCCAGTAAAGAGCTATGTGCTCGACAATAGTCAAGAAATTCTTCCTAGCAGTTTTTCACTGAAACAAGCTGCTCAGCTGGCTCCGTCGTTTAGCTTCACATTTGCGCGCCTGTTGTGAACGTCATTTTTTTCTGGCACCACATGCAGGTGGCGGTAAGTGTTAGTTGCTCTGTGATGTGCAACAGGGATGGACTTTGAGGTTGGTTTCAGCGAACACAGGCACGCGTCAGAGCAGTCACGGTGCGTAAAAAAGGCCGACGTGAAGGTGAGGGGGAGTGAGGAGAAGGATAAGGAGAAACACTCTAAAACCTATTGTTCCGAAGAGGGTTGCGCAGCATACGAGAACGCTGCGAGACGCGAACTGACAAGCCAAGGCCTGGCTCTTGTGGCCTGGGACAACAGAAGACAACTCGATCCTGCCACGCTGCCCGCTGCACCCCCACCGCCCTGGAAACGCACGACTCAGGTCGTAATGCATCAGAAGACCAACATACCCAGAAGGCACTCCCAAGCCCGACAAGCTCAACGATGACTCCAGATGAGCAAACGCTCTAGGGAAATTGCCATCTACACTGACGCCAGTATTCGCGACGGACACATCGGCGTAGCATGGAGATCTCCAGAGGCACCACACCTAGATGGCGCGGCAGGGCTCGAGATGAACACCTGTTCACCCCTTGAAGCGGTGTTACGAGGCGTACTGGCCGTACTGGACCATTTAACGTACTCTGCGAATACACCTCAAATGGCACGCATATTGACTGATTCCCATGACGTCATGCAAGAACTACGGAAACCATATTCAGACCACCCTATAGCCAACATCATTACGCTCTCCCTTCAACATCTTTCGAGAAATGGTGTTACAATACGCGTTGCGTGGGCACCAGGTCCCACGGATTTCCAGTCGGGGAACCAAGCAGCACACGATGCTGCCAGGGAGAGCGCTTCATTACCTCCCTCCCCTTCTGCCGTCGTGCCTTGCATGAACCCACACCTGGAACTGGATGCTAGGCGTGTTCAACGCAAGATTACCCGATTACGTCAAACTCCTAACGGATATCTGCCACAGAGCCTTCAAATACCCAGGGTTGCCGAGATATTCATCAATAAAAGCATCGCCAACAGTGCCTACACGCCCTCTGTTACGAGGAAATGGTACCATCCGAATAGGCACCCACCCCCGTATTGCTCTTATTGCCAAGAGAACGTATCATCTGACCTTCACCACATCACGTGGGTGTGCAGCCATTTCGCGCTCCAAAGACAGGACTTGTTCCGTCACGTCCCTCCAGACACGAACACTGTGCACCCTCCAAATCACGACATCGATTTTCTGCAAGCACTAGGCAATTATGGTATACAGAGTGGCCTTGCGAGATTAGTGTAGCCTGGGGGTGACTACCCATCCTGCGAAGAGCCTTAATATCATGGACGCAAAATGAGTGCTCAAAGAAGGGAGATTCAATTGTGCGACGAAGACCTTTTGCTACCCCCATCCCTTCACTTCCCATTCCCCCATGCACGGCCTCCCCTTTCCTCCAATAAAGGTTTGAATCAATCAATCAATCGGTATAAATGTGTGTGACGGGTGTTCAGTAAATGCACATGAGAGTCAGCGCATATCCTGTGGTTAGCCTTCTGTCAGTCTCGACTGCCGCGCTGTAATTAGTTATGTACGATGGTCTGCGCGACCCGGGCGGACGGTTAGTTATTGCGAACTTCACTTGCAGGTCGGAGCTCTACAGCGCCTACTCCTAGTGTGACAAAAACAAAAAATGGGGAAGGAATAGTAGGGACATTCGCAGAGAGACCAGTCTTGAGCAGTCACTAGTTACTAGGTGCGCATTACCGGTAACTAGTATTTTCATTCAGCTACTTGGAACTGTACCTTCTAAGTTAGAGAAACTTCTAACGGTCACACTGCTACTTCTTACGCAACAACTGTGACAAGAAATACCGTTAGAGTTACTTTTTTTGTAAAAAATATCCAACAGCACCACTCGCAAAGAACGACGTACCATTCGCGCTTTAAACTTTTTCGCACTTTCTTCTTTCCCACATCCTCTGCGCCTTTCACTTTTCTGCTACACGGCTCCCCTCGCGGTTTAGACGTGGCGCTAAGAGGATTATCTTCCCCGTACAAGATCGAAGTTAGATATCGGCATTTAAACGGATTTCTTAAAAGCTTTTCTTTCGCCTCGAGTCCAGCGGAAACAAAAAAACAAAGAAAACCGGAAATTAGACTTTCGCCGGGGGAATCTCCCCTATCCGTGTGAAGAAACACCACCGCAGAGGGTCTATAGCGGTAACGGGGTACACAAACTCACATTAACAAAACCTTCTCCTGCACCAGCAAAAAAAAAAAAAAAATTCCCCCGCACCTCTCCGAAGAGAATCGTGCAGAAATGCGAATGCATTGGGTGCACCGATGAGTGCGTTGCGAGTAATGGCGTAATTAATGACGAGAGTGTGAACGTAATCATTCTATACCTGTTTGTGTTATCGTTGTACCTGACGGTCACAATCACTGCCTTGTGATCGCTAAAGTGCACGGTTAAAGGGTCTTTGAGAAGCATACGCGCGTCACAGTTTCGCGTAAAGACCAGATCAATGTAACTCCCGTGAATGGTAGTGGGGCACGTGTCGAAGCCGGCAGAGAGACAATGCATAGAGTGTCTGGTCTGCATGTACTCGACCAGCCACTCGCCACTCTTCTTGCGCACGTCACCGTTGAAGTCGCCAACCAAGACCAGCACCTGTTTGTGTTATCGTTGTACCTGACGGCCACAATCACTGCCTTGTGATCGCTAAAGTGCACGGTCAAAGGGTCTTTGAGAAGCATACGCGCGTCACAGTTTCGCGTAAAGACCAGATCAATGCAACTCCCGTGAATGGTAGTGGGCACCTGTCGAAGCCGGCAGAGAGACAACGCATAGAGTGCCTGGTCTGCATGTACTCGACCAGCCACTCGCCACTCTTCTTGCGCACG
Source organism: Haemaphysalis longicornis (assembly GCF_048455015.1). Classification (NCBI taxonomy): domain Eukaryota; kingdom Metazoa; phylum Arthropoda; class Arachnida; order Ixodida; family Ixodidae; genus Haemaphysalis; species Haemaphysalis longicornis. The sequence continues at coordinate 107,110,537 of NW_027526335.1, read as the reverse complement.
TCAACGTTGAAGTCGTCAACCAAGACTATGGGGTCACAGGGTTTGGAGCGCACGCGCACACTTTCTATAGCCGCGTCCAGCTGCGCGGAAACGGCGTCTCGAGCGAGGTTGGGCGCGAGGTACACGGTCACCACAAAGACTCCGTCTCCGGTGTAGGCAAGGGTGTACAAGTCCTTGTACGGAGACGTGTCTCGAACGGGAGACGTGGCAACGGCGTGCGATATCAAGTTCCCATACACGTTAGACACGAGACTAACACCGCAGTACTCGCCGTCCTTGCCGCTTCGAGCAAACTAGTACAGCTCGCTTCAAGCGCATGCGTTCGGCATTGAGCGCGGTGAGATAACACCTGCGGGCGCACGCCGACGGAGCACGACAACCCCCGACTAAGAAATGCATTCGCATTTAAAACTTGATGCCACAAAGTTATGCATAAACAATGATTATTGGCGTTGGGTTTCAGTGTCGCCCATTTTAGTTTGCGCGCTCTAGGGCTTCACCATATTCACTTTTGACTACCCGGAAATAACTGATATGTAACGAAGTTACATTTAACATCGATGATCCTTAAGTTGGAGGTTGGGCCAGCGAGCGTGCGCAGGGAAACCTCGCCGAGCGACGACAGTAGCGCGTTCATCGGCACCGCTTTACCGTAGCTTTGTCTCGCCGCGATTGGGCACGGATAGTGTCGCTACCTGTCGGAGGTTGATACAACTGGTACAATCATGGTTTTGGAAATGCTTTACGCTGTGAAGCATTTGATGGGGCAAAGAGGAAAATTAATGCCAAAGTAGAACAAGCCAAAAGGCCGAGCAAAGGTAATATTAATCAGATTTTTAATTGGCGCCCCACATACCAGACCACACAAGCCGAATGGCGGTCACCGAGCGTGTCCAAAATTTCGGGCAAACGCTTGTCCCGCTGCACCCTCTGCTACTGTAGGAGCTTCATCGCGACGCAGGTGGTCACGCCTACATCGTACATGCTTTAATGACCGAGTTCTATTGCTCTTTGGGGGGCTAAGGAGATTCTTTATTGAGCGAGTGTTAGTGTTCATAGCCCTTTGGAAGGCGAACGACAACAGTACACATAATACTTGACCGAGTGTAGAAGCGGAGCTCCGAAAGAACCTTGGCCGAGTCTCCGAGCATAATAACGCGTAACTTAGCCGCACAACGAAAAGCTAGGTGGGTCCACCAGCTTTGATGTTTGCCCAGTCTTCGCGCCAATAGTGCGATGGTTCCCCAATTTTTCCACACAAAGTTTAACTCTAACAAGTTGCTTTTGGAAACTGTGTATCTGTAACCTAACAGAGTTACTTTTTTGCTTAGGTAACGGTAACACTCCTCCGCTTTACTGGTAACGTCCCTATGACTGAGAGAAAGTGATACGGGTGTCCGGTGTGAAGCATTTAGGGCAAATAGGTGAATGATAGAGCACACGGTTGATTCGGTGCAGCACAATTCAGATGGGAGGTTGTATGTGCTCTATGGAGTTGCAAGTGCCAAGCGGTTTGTGGGTGAGTGAAGGTTGCGGGGGACATATAACCAGCGGAGGCGGCGGAAGTGTTAGGAGATGCCTCGCTACGAGACTAAAGCGTCCGGAAACTGGCGGTGCCGTATGTAGAACCGGAAGAAGGGCCTGAACTGGTGACAATAGCTTGGGCTGTGCGGTTTGCCGCATCCCTGGCTTCTGTGCCTGTGTGGGCTGGGGTACATAGCATGGTCATGGGGTGGCACAGTGCTCGACGGGAAAGGTTTTTGAGGGCGATTGGGGAGAGTAGTCCTGCAGAGAACTTGCGAATCGCCGATTTAGAGCACGGAAGAACGACCCTGGGTTGGGAGACTGTAGTAGGCCGAGAGCGACAGGCGCCTCCTCGGCAGTGGTACTATAATCACGTGACAAAAAGCATTTGGCCAATTGTTCTTGTCACGGATTGATGGTCAGTTGTCTAGACCAGCTTGGGAAAGATGGATGTAGGAAAGCTGTTGACGGGTTTTACAAAAACCCTAACGCGTAGCACTTCAGAAATCAATTGCACACACTCGATAACCAATCAAGCACCTAACTAAATATCCCGAAATACAATTCAAAGCAAAACCCCAAAGTCTCTAAAGTTTCTACGAAATTAGTTCTAATACACTCATTGCACCACGTACTAGGTAATCTCTCTATCACCACAACTCCCTAGTTGTGCCCTATATGACGTGTCCCTACTGGACTGGCCTACCCCGGTCATCGGCGTTGACGTGTCCCGCCCTTGCGTGGCCGCGACACGGTGGTAGCCGTCGTCTCTCGTGGTGATGCCAGCGCCGCTGCCCTCGGTCATCGTGTGGACGGCTTTCGCCCAGCGGGTCCCAAAGTAGTTGCTTGGTGGCTACCCCCATGGTAGCCACTGCCGCTGGAGGTCCCGGGTAGGTCCCGGAAAGAAAGTAGCCCTTTGGGGCCGTCGAAGCGAAGGTCGACGGAGCGTGGATGCAGGCCGCAGGTGCCCGACCGCAGCCGCTGGGGCCACGAAGCCGTAGGTTCGTGATGCGACTAGGACGCCGCAGCCGATGCGAGGTCGGCCCGCTCCGGCCGAGGCTTGGTAAGCATAGTCGGTGGCCTGGCCGCGTGCTCCTAGCTCGTTCTTTGAGGCTCACATGCTCCTTCCGCCTCCTTGTTTCTTGCATCCTCCCTTCTCCTTGTGAGCCCCGCTTTTAACCCCTCTGGCCTGTACCGTGGCGCACTGATTGGCTGATATCCTTTTCTTGACCACGTTTGGTGACCGTGCCGCTTGGCTCCTTTGCGGCGTTATCGGACTGGCTGCCCCGTGCGCTACTATATTTGGTCATAGTGCCGTAGAGGCCTCGGCATTGCACTAGTTGATTGCTGCGGTTTTGGTGTGCACTTCAAATTTCCGTTTCTTTGTTCTCTTTTTTTCTGGGGTGTTTTGATGCATCACCTCTCAAGGGGTGCCTTTGACATATCACAATGGCGATCGCTGTGTTTGGCGCCATTTTCTAGGATTCCGCTACCCCCGTGCACAAAGCCAGGGCTAGATCATGATGATGCGTGGAGTTTTATGAAGCAAGCGGACTATAGGGAGTTTTAGTACAGCGTTTGTTGCCTTTGCGTATGGTAAACGCTAAATGTTGGCGTCACGCTACGTAAACACCGCGAGAGGAGTTTTAGTAGAGTGTCTCATCAGTTTTGCGTTGCGACACGCTAATGCTTACGGCGCCATCTGTCGAATGTTTTGCGAAATGAATATCCGGCTGGTCTGCCAGCGGAGTGACGGAGTGCTAGGACATTTTACAACTATTCCAACAAGTGTAAACAAACGCTTTCCAGTTAGCATTGAATGCAACACGGCCATAACACGACATGAATATTCTCTTACACGAGTACGTTCCATAAAGAAAGCGTTGAAGCCCCATGGCACTTCTTTCGTGCAATCGCAGAGAACGCCCTAAACCGAATGCCCGGGTTTGACGCATATATTTTATTCAACTTCAAAACAATCCCGAGACGCGTTTCGAGCGAACACAACGTCACAACATGCGTTGCAAGTCTCAACTGGGATTGAAGGGCGATCGGTTGCTCCTGCCAGTCGTGAATTCGGCACTCACCTCGCACGCGGTTTGCGGGGACGAATAGCAAGTCACTTAACTCTGGCGCGCAAACCGAGAAGGCTTTTAGCCACTCACACTGCACATACCCGATGTGCGGTTGAGTCGTACGTCACTCGAGAAAGATAATCCAGACCATGGGAAGCACTATCCACACGCAGAAGCACAACATCGCATTTCATCGCGAAGCGAACGCGTCCACAACACACACACACACACACACACACACACAGCTTCGGTCGCTGGCTTGGCTGCAAGCTTCGTTCGGACAGTCAGCGATGTTACGACGGTACAGAGCTGCGCGAGGGCGACGTGATAACAACTCGACGTATAGAAAAACACAGGAGCAAAGAACGTGGTCCATCGGAAGCAAATTACTGTCCACAGAAGAGCGGAACCGTGGATGGTTGTCGCGCTACTTGCCGCCATGTTGGAAACGCAAGCGGCCTCACGTACGCAGGCTATTTTGCTGAAATAGCGTCCGCTATTCTTCCGTACGCTAAACGCAGAAACGGCTTAACGTACGGCGCATGCGCAGTGGGAACGACGCAAAAAATAGCGTTCGCTAACTCTTTGCGTATGGCTGCGTACGTTATTCTAAAACTCTCTTATGAGCAAAGACTGCCAAAGGAAAGTTATTTAATGAGAGTGAAATGATAGTAAAAGTAAAGCGTTTCTGTCAAAATAAACGTGAAGTAAAACACATAACAATCAATATTACCTGTGTAAGTGGCCAGGTGGTCAAGATGCATGATAATAAATGAGATGTAAAAATTTCACATCGGTGAGAACCTAAACAACGCGTTTGATGAAAAACATTGGCTCGCCTCCTAAAAAGTACAACTGGTGTTTTGAAATATGCTGTGTGAGTAGTTGTGGGAAGTGCTTACCTTGCATTGAATGAGTATATCTGTTACGAACTAACCCTCCCCAAACCCGGTGCACAGGGGTTGTGGTGATCCAGTGAGCAGGTGGGAGTGTGTTACATGTGTTCGTCCTATCGGAATCTTGCCAAGGCGACTTTCGTGTATGTGCTACATGGGTCGGTGGTGTATTGTCCTAGTGGTTTTATTATGTGTAATTTTGTGTCTCGGTACTCCAGGCTTTTTGGCATGTTTTGCGAAGGTGTGCCTTATGTGTGGCTTGAACTTGGTACAGAGTTTTGTTGTTATGTTTGCTGTTTCGTGTGTGTGACAGCAGCAGCCATTTCGTCTGCAATCTCATTTCCTGCAACTCTAGCGTGACCTGGTACCCAACATATAATCACTTGCAGATGTGTTGCATACGATGACGTTCTTCTTTAAAACTAGATTACTGACGCGATTTTGCAAGGTTTTTGGGATCAAAATGTACGTACGACGCTGATTGAATCGGTGTTGATAATGGACTTTGAAACATGATGTTTAACAATATGACCCGCGAAAAGAAAAATGCTTACGCTTCCGCCGCGAAAATGCTCATATTTACATGCCTGTTTGTACAGGCATTAAAGGTGGGTACGTGCGCAGCACAAGACACCGCGATGGAAGTTTTCAATGCATCGGTAAAAAATCCTGCAGCCTGGTGTTTCTGTTGAAAATGCATAAAATGCGCACAATCGCAATTTGTGGTACCCTGTATTTCTGTAATTGTGTGAAAGTCAGGTCAAAGGATACAGGGCTAAAGTGCCATGGGACTATAAAACCAAAGGTACATGTTTTGGATGTGTCTAAAAAGGAGACAGACAGTTTGGAAGCTTCCTCTCTCAACCGTAGTGAGAAAGGAACACAAAGGAATGGGCGGCTTAAAGACAATTGGGATGATAATGTGTGATTGTATAATTAAAAGGGTGATGTGTAATTGATGAAATTTTAAAGGCATACAACAAGTCAAAATACTTTTGCTGGTACCCTAGCCGAATTTGTCAGTCCCGACACACAGTTTTTGCAACTGGCTAGTGCGGAAAGCACCAGACGCATGCTGTAGCCCCAAGTGCAGCACTCTGTCGAACATTTTTAAGGCTGTTTCCGTTGCTGACCCCATACAACCCTCCCAGAGTCTAATCGGGAGCCTACCAAGCTGAAGAAAACGCGCAGCAGAAATGTTTTATCAGCACCATAGGACTGATGCGACAAGATTTTAAGCATGCTCATCGTTTTTATACAATTTTGCTTCAGTAGTTTTACGTTAGGGATAAATGTAAGTTTTTCGTGAAGAACTCTGCCCAAAAACGTATGCTTTTTTTAATGTAATCGAAACACCGTTGGGGTTGATATATATATTCCTCGGGTTCCAACGTCTTTTGAAGAACACAACACGTACGTTTTTCTTGGTTGAGCTTAAAGCCGTTCTTTTCTGCCCAGACAAAACGTTTTTACACCAAGCTGAACTTGACGTTCACCTATTCACATGTTGCATGATTTAAAATACATTTGGCCGTCGTCCGCATACATAGAATGGGGCACTGTGGGAGGCAAAGCCTTACCAAGTGTGTTCATTTACACTATGAACAATCCGCTGCTTAGAACCTCATCTTGGGGCACTCCATTTTCATGCACGTGAACACTGGGAAGAGCTGAACCTACCCTTACACAAAACGTTCACTGGTACATGTAGCTATCTAGTCTATCTAGCATGTTCTCAGACAATTCTAAATACTTCAGATCGCTAAGAGTGACGTAATGCTACCCAGTGTCATAGGCCTTCTCAAGGTCCAAAAACACCATTACACAAAACTGTGAACGAAGGCATCTTTTCTGTACGATTCTAATGCCGTTTGTGGATCTCTCCGGCCTGAAACCAGCCGGGCAGTTCTCAAGAACACTATTGTATTCGAAGAACTATATATGTCATGATTACGGGGGCAATCCCCCTTGGGAATAAAGATGACGTGTCCTAGCGGAGCTAGAGGCCGATGAAGATGAAGACGAATAAAGAGAATGCAAATTTCCCGTGAAGAGGGCGGACTAATGACGAGGTGACGCGATGGAGGCACGTGGAGAAATAACTAATGTGGTGGTGACCCGTGCGGCGGATACGGGCACAGCGAATGCAACAGTGCCGCGACAGCCCGGCAAAGGCTATTTAATCCCGGGGCACAGGCCGGGAGAGAGAGAGATCAGAAGAACCCTACAGCAGGAAGGTCAGGTGGCACGAGTCCGAGGAACAAGCCGGGGGTACGAGGCCACGCCATCTACCAGAGCCACGTCAGCCTGGGCCGGAGTGGACCGACGTGGCATCGGCTCCTACTTCCGCGTCGTACCACCAACCTTCGCTTTGGTGGCCCCAGCGGCGACGGTCGGGCACCTGCGTACAGCGAGCACGCACCGTCAACGCCTTGGCGGTCCCCACGCGGCGACGTTCCCGGAGCTCCCAGGTGCTACCTGCTTCCACGGCGACGAGCCCGAGGCCAGGGGTTGCTTCCTGCTACGAGGGCTACCACGAGGGATAGCTGAAAAGGGGTCCACCGTGTGACTACCACGCCAAACTACGTCGGTGCCACCACCACCGGCACAGCTGCAGCGGACAACTACGACTACCACTACCAGCGTGTCACGGCCACGCTACGGGTACGACACGTCAGCGCCGGAGACAGCGGTAGGCCCGTCCGCTAGGGACTTGCTATTATATGACCATTGTTGTTAGGATATTTAACATGGACGTTGTATAGACTGGAACTAGGACGGGTTGCTTTATTAAGGGACTTAATTTGTAGTGACGTTTGGTTTGGCTTCTTTTTAGGGATTAGTATGTAGGAATTTCTTTGGTTGAGTTTTCTGTTTGCTTTGTTGTTTATTTTGCTTAGGGGTTGGAGTTGTGCATAATAAATGTGTGATGTGGTAAATGTGCCAACGATTCTCCTGTGTCCATTCTTCTGAGCTGGTCGAGACGTGCCACAAAACGTGACACTATACGAGTCTCTTATATATCATCTTCGCGAGGAGCTAGCAAAGATATTTTGTCAGGGCGATGGGCCAATAACT
>NW_027526335.1:106813810-107102864 GCF_048455015.1 Haemaphysalis longicornis | reverse complement strand
GGGCCCTGAAAGTCATTAAAGTACACCATCAATGTTGCTCACATCGACTCACCACCGACTCACACCTTCTCAGCTATACTTTGCTGCCGGTTCTCCACATTACTTCAACGACCGTGGAGGCAGCTTTAAATACTGCTTCATCTTGGGCATCTTGGAAACTTGCACTGTAGAAACAAATTACGCCACTCTCTCAAACAGGCATGCTAGAATATAAGAGGACAAAACAAAACCTTTGCTGATGCAGGATTTCATTTTTTTTTCTTCGGGTTTTTCGCCGGCAACTCCGCAAATCACATTTACGATTGCCACAGCTGGTCGGTCACAACAATATCAAAATGTAGCGAGATGGGCTGCACAGTTTACGCTCAAGCTGTTAAGCGAAAGCCGATCAACCCCGCAGTCACATTCCATAGCGTACCAAAAACTGGCGAAAGCTGCTGCTCGTGAAATAGCACTCACACAACAACACACAACACATGAAGTGAGGAAATATCCCTAGGGCACAAGAACTCCCAAGGAAAAAAAAAAAAAAGAAAAGCAGCAACCAAGCCATCATAGGGTAGTGTGCAAAATCTGCCAGCATGTGAGTCTTTTAGACTAACAAAAATAACGGCATTGCTCCCTATAATGAGCCCTTCAAAGCCAAGAAGCTACTGTGCGTCTAACGTATCATGTTTTCACATTTCTGATAGCTCTTGCATACTTATCAACAGAGCATCTGTGTATCATTCATTTAGAAGCAAGACCATGCCCTCTGAATGTGTACCGCAACAATTTCTATCTAGCCAAACTCCACTGCGAGCACGTATCCTCAAAAAGCCTTTCTTTTCAATTTGCACAATAGCAAGGTGGTTTTCTGTGCAATGCAAAAACACACCAAAGCACTGCCACCTTTCGCAGCGACTCACCAAAACCAGCTCAAGTCGCCAATGGTCCAGAATGCACTCAACACGCAGCCTCACACCTCGCATTGCATTATCTGCAGGGGTGGCTAGGAAAAACACCCCAACCATATCACAAGCGAGGCTACACAAGAAACGAGAAGGAACGACGTTATATAACCCAGATCAAATGTACAAAAATAGCGCACTGCGACGTCTTTCAATCTTCAAATGACTTTAACGCCCCTAGCATAGCATGCGCGAGTACGCGACACATGCCAGGAAAAAAGAAAGACGACACTGTTTGACTTACTCTAAAGAATGAGCCATTCCGGCTTCCACAAGAAATGCGACTTCGATGTACACCGGCACAGTCGTGCGTGCGAGAAAAACGAAAGCACCGGACAGGCCGACGGGTACCACTGCTGAAGGTGACCAGGAAGGAAACGTGCACTTCCATTGCAGGCCACAGACAACGAAACGGAGCCAAGGAAAATTTTGTTTCTTTCACACGGGGGGCCTTGCCACTTCGAGTAAACTGCCACTGTCACTCGTTTCCCCCGAGCCGTGAAAGTCACTAAACGAGTCCTCCTACTAGATGTGCGTGACCGGTCCAAGGTGAAAGTCCTTTGCGAAGCACAGTCGTCGCTACGTACACCTTGTTCTCCTGCAGACAGAACACAATGTGCGAAGAGAGCAAAAAAAAAAAAAAAAGTCAGTCATGGTGATTACACTCGCACACTTTCATTGACCGCTTTTGATCTTCATAGACTGAACGATTGTGTTTTTCAAAATTCAGGTATAGAAGCGCTGCATCGGGAAATTCTTGAACATTCTCAACACCTGGTGACCTTAGCCCAGTTTGGCGTCGCCGGTGACCTGGCGAGCGTGATTTATTGGACGTCTGCCTCCCTCCCTATTCCCCCTCTTACCCCCCCCCAGCAACCTTCAGTCCTCTCCCCTTCCTAATAAAAGAATTTATCATCATCATTGACCGCTTCAAAAACAATTTCACCCACTAGTAGGTATTTACTTTTGCAGTCATAGTTCAATCGTGCACTAACACAGTTCAACATTTTTACATTACACTCCAGCGGGTGAAAATACAGTCACATCCACTTATAACAATCCCACATACAATGACATATCGGCTGTAATGACAGAAATTTCTCAAATATACGAATCCAAAGTCCTCCCCATCAAAACTGAAACTGCGTTTAGATTTAACAATCACTTTTCGTTGCTGCTTACTGTTACAACAAGCACTCAAAGCCGTCTTTGTCGAAGAACCATGACAAAAGCGTGCATGGGAGGTACAAAGCGGCATCAACAGCATAGTTTCACATCTCCGGATCGCCGCACACGTGCTCATTTCGTCTACACTGGCTTTCAAAACATGCTCCCGCGGCTTGCACGCGATTGCTCAGCTTTACTGTAGGGCTCGCTGGCCTGCCCGTGTGATCTGCACGTGCGCGCGCATACCGGCACAAGGTGGTGTGGAGGTCATAGCCTCACTACCATATCACTACACGGCTGGTATCCTCACATAGCCTCATACAAGGGGTTCGTACGAGGGCTTGCCCTCGGATGAGGCTACATGCACCTACACTGTGCTGGTGGGTGGTCTGTGGCGGCAGCGCTGCTACGTCTGTGTGTTCTTTCTCGGACGTGCACTCTTTTTTCATACGATAATGTTTAATTAGTCGGCTCGGCAACTACGAGCAGAGTGTAATGGCTGCAAACGAGGGCCATGCGCCAAAGGAATGGAAAGCCATCAATGCCGGCACCAAGGTGGACACCATTGGTGAAATGCGCTCAAGGCAAAACGCTGAAGAATGGCGACGTCAGGTGCTACCTTCTGTCATGGCGGCCACTCGGCGTTCGTTTTGTCGAAACCGAAACAGCCACAAATAAATGACGCCGTAAATGATTGTTTACGCACGGCGATCGACCATCTAATGTGCCAATCCATGATTGGTGTGTTCATAGGCACCCATAGCAGCAGAAAAAAACAACACGAAAATTTCATGCCCATACTCCTTTAACGATAGAGAATGGGAATGACAAGTATGGCGAGCAGCAACGGGTTTCAAGAAGGGACTCCAGTCTAAAGCAAGCTTCCGGTGACATAATAAATACAAGAATTTAAGGCGGAGTAACTTTCTTCTAGACTCCAGTGTTTGAATTACATTGCTATGCCTCAGCTCGGACACAGAATCTGGGCGACGATATTTAGAATAATAAAAAAAAAAAACGAATAGCTCTTCTTTGAATCTTTTCTAGCAATCCTATATTCTTTGTTGTGTAAGGGTACCATACAGCGCAAGCATATTCCTGTTTGGGCGTTAAATGGAGCGTCTCAAAGCTTATGCCGAAGTAAACATAATTTACGAAAGGCAGCAGAAGAAACATTAGTAACGTGCAAATTCCCGCTTAAGGTTGTTAGCTAAAGTTATGCCCAAATATTTATATTCCTGTACTTGGTTTAAAGTATTTCCTATAAGTCAGTACAAAAATTGATGTGGATTCCGTTTTTTGGTGACGAAAAGGGAGACTGTTTTTTCCAGATTTAATACCATGGCTTCAGGAGAGGATGTCAGTGAGTGAGGAGTTTAGAGCTTCTTGGTCATCAATAGAGTTAATATTCAGGAGAGGCTTCAGGAGAGGATGTCAGTGAGTGAGGAGTTTAGAGCTTCTTGGTCACCAATAGAGTTAATATTATTAAAAATAACACAGTCATCAGTGAAAAGTCAAATTTGACGGGCTGTTTTATGACGGAGACATCATTACAGTAAATTAGAAAAAGTAAGAGGCCAAGAATGCTACCCTGAGGGACTCCGCAAGGTGACAGGGAGAGTACTACGCATCGAACTGGCAATGTCTACATATTGGCTCCGATCTGACAAATAATCCGCAGCCCATGCTACAAGAAAAGAAGAGAGCCCAATGAGATGCACTTTGTGAATTAGTTTTTGGTGCGGGACTAATTCAAATGCCTTGATGAAGTCTAAAAAAATTACATCTACATGCCCACCAGCATCAAGGATCGAAGCGAAAAAATGAACAATGGAACATAATTGAGTGGTGGTCGAAAACCCCTTCCTAAAACCATGTTGCAAGGGAGATAGGATCCGGTGCTCGTAAAAAAAAAGTTTAAGAAAGGAGTTTCTACTATATGCTCCAGAAGTTTCCATGAGGAAGACAGAATAGAAATTGGACAATAGCTAGCAAAAGAAAGAGGATTAACCATTTTAAAGATAGGAACAACACCCATCACTTTTACATCCTGAGGTATGATAGCAGATCCAATCGAAGCCTGAAAAATGACGAGGAAATTGGCTAAGGGTTCAGCATAACGACGCAAGGAAGCGTTGGGTAAACCATCAGATCCTGGAGAAGATTTGCTTTAAATTGGGGAGCATGTTAAGAATGCCATCAAACGACACTACGTTAATATCAGGGAAAATAAAATTATTTGGAGGGGGAGCTAGAAAATATGCTGTGAAAATATCAGTTAAAATGGTAAGCGATACTCGAGGAGTTTTCCAACATTAAGCCATTGTGTGAAATCTTATTCGTGTTCTCTTTACATTCGCTGACAAAACTACACAATTTCTGGGGGTCCTTTTTCATAAAATTGCAGAGTAGTATTGAAATAAAAACTTTTGGTCTGATAAGTCGTGCTTTCCCCTACTCCCCCTTTGCAGGTCCGGACCACTAAGCAAAATGTTCCTTCATTAAAACCATGATCACTATTGGTGCTTTGTTGAAGAAAAGCATTCTGTCCTTTTAAAAAGGCCGTGTAAATGTCGGCATCAAACCAACCGCTTGTGCGCATCTCTTGCAAAACAACTCGCATAGCAGCACCGCCGCCAGCGTGGACAAGTAGCACCATCCAGTGGCAGCCGAGGAAGACACTGCGTATACTTGAAAATGCTGACTTTAGCTAAAATAAGCGTTCCCGTGTGCTTTCTTTTTATGCGCAGCAAAAGCACGCAAAGGGCCAAAACAAAGGTGGCTACACCCACAGCACTGCACAAGGGTCGCACAATTATCTGGCCGAATATTGCACCAGGTATTACACCAAAACCGAAATAAACTTGTTGGTTTTGGGGTCGCCGCAAGATCGATCGGCTGGGCTCCTATCATATTGTTTCTACCTTTTTTTTTGTTTTTCGACGTTCAAACATGCCATTAGAAAAAATTCCAGTTCAGTTTTCATAAACTTCTGAAGGAGTATTGTTAAAATATTTGTCGCGCAATTTTAACCACTTTCAACGTAAGTTGAGCAATACAGCCAGCGGCGGCGACACCACTCATCATGTTTTCACAGTTTTCAACCTTATTTTAGAAAAGCTACGCTTAGGAGTGGTATATTCGTGTTCTCGGTGAGGTAATCTGTTGATTTGGAGCGACTTGTATTTTGCCGTTGGTGTCCTTAAGTAGCCATCATTGCTGAGAACCTTTAACCCTTTGCGGTTGGTTGTCAGGCCCTGCCCAAAAATGCAACACGGTCAGAGTGGACTGCTGTTGGGGTACGCCCAACATTGGTGTTCAAGGTTAAATTTTGCTATTTTTCTCACTGTGATGTGCCCACATTCTTTGTATACATGATGCGCCATCTCTTGAGGGATAAGTGAGCTTTGTTTGTCGAAGTTTTCTTCTTTTTGCACTAGGGCTCAGCACAATGTTCAGCACAGGCCTTCTGGATTCCAGAGCGTTTTCACGTGCACGCTGTTCGCTGAGAAGCATGGCCGCTTTCTCATCACGTGCATTCTACGGTGGCGCACTTGGCAAAAGTGACAATGACTTCAGAGAGGAAGAGAACTGCATGCCTCCATCAGTTAGTGATGGCAGTGATTCGACAGAAGCGAGTGACGAAGACCACGACGATGGTGTGGATCATTTACTCTGTGAGATACGCATTTTATCTAAAGGCAATGAAATGCTGGCAAAAGCTTTTTTTCTGGCATCTAGAGGTTTTCATTGTCAATGGCTTTATTTAAAGGTGCACACAGCTGCACAATCATGGTAAGGAAGAGCAGCGAAACCTGCAGTACCGCCGCAACCTCACTCCAACAGCTGGTGGGTGATCTGAGGGCTCGAGCCAAAAAGCGGGGCCCGTCTGAGCGTATGGAGTGCGAGGAAAGGCTAGATGGGACAAGCCTTTTCATCTACAAGCTCCCACTGGCCGAAGCAGCAAGGACGGTGCTGTTTTTAGCTACAGAAAAACAAAAGTAAGCAGGAAAGAAACTGTTTTTCTGCAAAATCTGCAGTAACAACCCCGGCCTGCACCCAGGAGGATGCTTCGAGCGGTTTCACATGCTGCTCAAGTATCGGTCAAGGAGTTCCAAGCAGAATGTAAGAGAAAAATAAATATCCTGCGAGTAGCTTTTTTCGCGCAGTTTTTCTTCGCGGCGCCAGAAACTGGCAAAATAGTTGTGGACCACAACGGCTGGAAAGTGGGTAAACGTTCCAGACCACAAACAGTGGAAGGGGCCATGAAAAGAAAATACCACCTAGTTTAGTTTGAAAGCACTAGCCTTTAGAAACTCACTCAGCACCCAGGGTTCGTACAGGCTTCAAAAGCAAAAATTCAAGGGTTTTCAAGGACTTTCAAGGACCAGAAAACAAATTTTCAAGGTCCCCGGGATTATTTTATAACTTTTTCAACACAATGCAAAAGTTTTTTATTGCACAATACCTAAGCACATTAGTGCAAATTTAGATAGGTGCTAACGGGTTCGTGAATGCTCCCCCAGCTCTATTTTTTATTTCATGGTTGGTAGTTAAAGGTTTTTCTTTTTTCTTGGTGTTTTGCTCAGGCTGTTTGATTTCAAAAGTTCGTTAATGTTGCCTGCATCTCCTGCTTTGTCAGCAAGGGTATCAGTTGAAATTAAATCCGCAAGTGTTGCTGCAAGGCAGGATGAACAATGTGCACGTCCACGATTTGCACGTAAAAGCAAATGCAGATGTAGCGTATGAGGCACAGCAAACATGCAAGGAGCAAGCGTCCACAGACTAGATGGAAGATGCAAGATAGAGAACAGAAGCTGGCTTTCACTGGATTGTATAGTGACATGGACTGGATTGACAAGTGCCTGCTCCCAATGTTGCCTTGTAATAAAAAAAATTCACCAAACTTGTCATTTCACGCAATACACTTAATCTTGATTGTTACAATGTTTCTTTACATTTGTTAGCACCTAAAATCCATGACAAACACTTTAAATTTTTGTGAAAAGGCAGGGCTATTGATTCTCTCCGGAAAAATCGAGGGTTTTCAAGGACCATTTAAAAATTCCAGGACTTTCCAGGCCTTGAAATTGACACTTCTGAATTCAAGGGTTTTCAAGGTTTTCAAGGACCTGTGCGAACCCTGAGCACCATTCCGGCCACAAAAGACAATTTTTTAACCAAAAAAAAGATGTGATAAATATTTATAAACTTCGAAATTTTGCACCCCAGACATGTAGAATGGCCAGCACTGAAAACATGTTTATTAGTGTTTTAAGTGCACATTAATATTAAAGTGATACAATCTAATAGAACTAGAGGCCTCACTGCAATTGCCCAGCCATGTTTCTTGGTTGTGGGTAACGTCGGTGGCTGCCGCTAATAGCACAAACAAGTTCCATGACTGCGTGAAAAAATAGCCAGAAAGCAAATGGGGAGTTACCACTCCTTTTTTTTTTTTTTATTGTCTCGATTACTTGTTTGAAGTTTGCGATAAAATTGGTATCATTGTTATCAGGACAAAGCATTCCTTTTAAAAAAATAAACCAAACTTGTAGTTTGCCTTCATGGCCTTTTTAACCCTTTGCACTCCGGAACTCTTACCAACTTTCCGGCAGTACCAGTCCGTAACCATCTTGGCAGTTTCTGACGCTGCAAAGAAAAACACAAACTCTGCAAGAAAAACTCACAGGATATTTATTTTTGCTTTTGCATTCTGTTTAAAACTCCTTTACCGATATTTGAGCAGCGTGTGAAAGCGCTTGAAGCATTCTCCTGGGTGCAGGCCTTCATGTTACTGCAAGTTCTGCAGAAGATCACACTTTCCCTCCAAACTCCCTTTGTTGTTCTGTCGCTACAAATGGCAAAGTCCTTGCTGCTTCGGCCTGGGAGCTTGTAGATAAAATGGCTCGTCCCAAGAAGCCTTTTCTCACACTCCATACAAGCAGACGAGCCCCACTTTTTGGCTCGAGCCTTCAGATCACCCACCAGTTGTTGGATGAGGTTGTGGCAGCACTGCAGGCTTCCCTGCTCTTTCTCCGCATTATTCTGCAACTGTGTGCGCCTCCAATTAAAACTATTGTGCGCCTCCAATTAAAACTATTAACAATGGAAACCTCTAGATTTCATGAAATATCACTACCTATTCATTGTTTCAACAAAATGCGTCACTCACAGAGTAATGATCCGCATGGTGCTGTCTCCACCACAGTCATGGTCTTCATCACTCGCTTCTGTCGAGTCACTGTCACCACTAACTGATAGAGACACACAGTTCTCTCCCTCACTGAAGTCACCATCGCTTTCACTAAGTGCACCTCCGTAGAACGCATGCGAATACAAAGCGGCCATGCTTCTTAGGAAACAGCGCACGCGTGAAAGTTCTCTGGCATCCAGAAGGCCCAGCTGAGCATTGTGCTGCACCCTCGTGCAAAAAGAGGAAAACTTCAACAAACAAAGTTCACGTATACCTCAAGAGATGGCGCATCATGTATGCAAAAATGCGGGCATATCGCAGTGAGAAAAACAGCGAAGTTTAACCTTGAACACCGAAGTGGAGCGTGGCCTGGCAGTGGACTGCTACGGCCATGTTGCATTGTCGGGCAGGGCACAACAACAGACTGCAAAGAGTTAAGTCACCCGCCGCGGGGGCTCAGTGGATAAGGCGTTGTGCTGCTGAGCACGAGGACACGGGTTCGATTCCCAGCTGCAGCGGCTGCTATTCTGATGGAGGCGAAAAGTGAAAATGCCCGTGTGTATGAGATTTTGGCACACTTTAAAGATCCCCAGGTGATCAAAATTAGTCCGGAGCCCTCCACTACAGCACGCCTCATCGCCTGCGTTGCGTCGGCGCTCTAAACCCTACAATTAATCAATCAATCAATCAAAGGGTTAACCTGGCATCGGTGCTTTAAACCCTACAATCAATCAGTCAATCAATCAATCAATCAAAGGGTTAAGTGGCGCACACTTGCAACATTCCAGAGACAGAACTTAATTTAAATGAGGTCCGTTTATCCCCACCGGGAAGGTCCGTAGCTACCTAATTTCTTCCAGGTACGAATAAAAGTGAGAAAGCATTCCGTCACCATCACTGCAGGCACCCTATAAAAAACTAAGAAAAGCACACGCTGCCGCTTACCGGCTGCTCGACTGGCTAATGGCTGCAACTGTTAGCCAGACGATGACCCGCCCAGGCGTAGACAGGGTCGTAGCCGGCTAGTAGACCTTGCGCCTGGCGTTGGCGGGCAGTGGCTGCTGCTGGGGCGGCAGGCTGTTGATGAAGGCGGCCCCGGGCCCCCGTCCTCCGCGCTGCATCTCCTTCTCGAGCTTCCTCCTCTGGTGCTCCGCCATGCGGCGCTCCCGCTCCGCCTGCCGCTTCTCACGGATCGCCGAGTCCACCTCCAGCTCAGCCTGCTCCTCCCAGCCGGCTTCCGCTCCTCCAGCTTCGTCCTCCAGCACGCCCAAGTCTGCACCCTGGTGGGATCCGAAAGGGGAAGGTTTGGTGAATGCGACACGGTGTTCGGAAGAATGGTTAGACCCTCATACAGCGTAAAGAAACTTCGGAGTGGTCAGCAGTACCTGAAGGAACTTCAATGAAAACTACACCTCCAGTCACAGCGATAAGCACGTCAATTTTAATGTTGTATGTTGCAGTTCTGTCGGCTTTAGAAGAGGAAGGAAACGCAGACAGACGTTCATTCCACACCCTACTTTTCTTCACAGACCAAATATGTCGCAGGTGGGCAGAAAAGAAGGATCTGTTCCTTTCGAAGTAATAGTTGCGTCTCAGCTGTGCAAACATAATGAAACTGAAAAATGGCCCTTCAAGATGATTCCTTCCTCCTCACAAAAACCTCCTCCCACCAGAAAACTTTCTGGAGCAAGAACTACCGTATCTGCACAGCTCTAACGCGCGCCCGATTGTAACAAGCAGGTAAGATTGGGTAGGGAAATTTGAAAAAATAATTTGAAGCCGATTCTACCACACATCTGGCAGAAGAAATTTTATTTGGTGCACGCAGCTCTCGCATAAAAATACCTTGTGCTTCACAAACTTGCTTATCCAGCTACTGCAAAAGAAAGTTTGACATCCACGTCAATGAAGCCTTGAGGTTCAGTGAGGTGGATGTCACTGAGGTGGCTGCATTGAGGTGGTTGTCAAACATTCCTTCGCATAAACTTACCCCACCTTGGGGATTTCCCCTAAATCTGGTCAATTATTCCGCTACTGCGAGCATTAAAACTAAAGCGGGGAACACTGAAAGCTGTTTTCGGTTTTGAGCCCAATTGAGCCTACAACATCAAGTGAAAGAAGGTGCGCGTTAGAATCGTGCAAATACAGTAATGCTTTCTTTTTTTGTTCTTTGTTGATGGCTGAAAAGAGAAAAGGCACAAATTATTAATAAATTATTCTCAAACATAGTGTCACTATTGAGGAGGCCCATCACTGGATGGGCTATGCTGGCAAGATTTTGTACAATGTGATGACAGTAAGAAGAAAAGGCCTACAAAGCCATGTACGTCCTTTGTTGTGTGTTAGGATGTAAAGTTCTGAACGGCACGAATAACCTCAGGGTCAGGCTGCATGGCAGCAGATTTAACAACATGGCCAAATGGCCATGTTGTTGAATGGTTATCTGGCAGGTACAAACCGACACTTGGCGGAGCATAGCATGCCAAAATACTTCAAAAACAGTTGAAAGTTGCGGAACGCGCGGGTTAAATGCGGGCGAAAACATAATGAATTCATAGAGATAACAAAAACATATGAACCAGTTGACACCAATCAAGTCCGTCTACAGTAATCCCTCGTTAACTCGAAGTCGTAACATCCACTGAAAATTTTAAGATAAACGCAGTTTCGAGTAAAGTGAAATCCCGAAAATTTGTGGCCAGGTCTTTGAAATAAGAGCTAATGCTGGTAACAAAAGCTCCACTGCACAGGGCAGTTTTTGTAATAAGGGTAAAAAAATTTTTGTTATGGCTGAAGAAAGAACTGCGTTGGCCAGTTTCGCATTTGCTCTGGTCCCAGAAAAGCGTTCTCTGGCTGCTCAATGCATCACATCAATTGTTGGTCGCCACCACTATATTCTACCTTGCTGTGAAGCAGGCACAGCACCTTTCTTGTTTCTGTCATTGTAGGCACTTCTCCGGGCTCCTTTTTCTCCTCATGATAAGCTGCATCGTCCACAGCTCTCTTCAGCGATGCAGGCGTTGGAAGCATTCGGGTAGCAGGAATATCGGCCTCGTACAGCGTAAATTTGCCATTCACGACCGCATTCGGCGCGTAGTGGGAGCTAAGCATTAGAACGGAGACCTTATCAGCTGTCTGTAGCGGAGTTTGCCTTCTCTACTCCCTGAACATTTGGAGATATCTGTGGCCCCTGAAAAAATGTTTCGAGATAAAGGGGGGCAAATACATGGTGCCTATGGGGGGCAAATGCACGGCGAAGAAAAAGTTTCGACTAACGCAATATTTCGAGATATCCGAGTTAGAGTTACCGAGGGATTACCGTACCTTTGAAAGGCGGCTAGAGCACAGCAAAGCCCAAAAAGCATCACTCCGAATTGAAGCAGCCCATCACAAAAGCGGTCTTGAAGTTTTAAAAGCAATCTTATTTCTTCTCCTGGTCCCTGGTGCCAACCAGAGAGTCTGCCAGTATCCAGAGCGGAGATCGATGGAGGAAAAATATTTGGCCCCATGCAGGCCACCAAGGGAGTCATTGATTTAACAAAATTTGTTGCTGAGCTAGTCGGTGCATACTCAAAGGAAGAAGAAAACGTGGTGCAAACTAGACGTGGACGAAGAAGACAAGATAAGACAGATGCAGGCGCCTGGATCTGTCTTATCTTGTCTTCTTCGTCCACGTCCAGTTTGCGCCACGTTTTCTTCTTTCTTTGAGTCATTGATGTGCGGAAGTGGATATAGTTCCCCCTAGTATTTTGCTGGCCATCATTCGTACTGGTTTTACAACACATTTCCTCGCCTTTGAGCTGTGGGGCTTCAAGGCTAAACGTCTTGTGACAGTGCAGATGCGACAGCACAAACATGTTAAAACCCTCAGCAAAGTGCCAGTATCTTTTACAACACATCTCATGCGCTACATCACGCAATAGTCTCCTCCAAGATTCAGTTTCTTCAGATCCAATTCTCGCGGTTCACATTTTCTCCATCGATGATTTCAAACTAAAGGCATTGCTACTCGTATGTCGTTGGCCATGCATCTGGTGTGTACATATCTGAGCTGAGGGAGTGATGTTAAAGCATGCTCCCATGGCACACCAGTAGCACAAGCCAGGTGACAGAAGCAGCCAATTTACCGTATTTTCCGGTGTATAAGTCTCGGTTTTTTTCTGAAATTTTTGTTGGTGCGTCTTATGTATGGAATAAATTTGGTACATGGTGGCCGTGCGTCGTCCGCGCTCGAAAAGGTGCCTTTGTGCTGCATGAGGTCAGCTCGTGTTGAGACACAGCTCTATGGTCTAAACAAATTAATTATTTGTTGGCGAGTTGGAGGAAGAAAGTTTCGATGGTTTTGCCTAAACACCGTCTGCCTTCTGTGTGTATCATTAAACCATTTTTGAGAAGTTAGTTCTGTCTAGACTTTGGATGGTAGATGCACGTGTCTAGCACTGCTTACCGGGGGATGCGTTCAGAGGCGGCAGCCACCGAACCATGTACTTTCACCGCACTTTCTAACAGACAGGCCTTCTATGAGTTGAACTGATTGAGTGCGTTTTGCATGCCGGTGCGTCTAAAAAAGTGGTGCGACTTATATATGTTTTTTTTTTTTTGTGGAAAAACTGCTGTTTTGAGGGGGGTGCGACTTATACGAAAGTGCGACTTATAGACCGGAAAATACAGTACGTAGCTGTTGCGGGGACACAGCATGGATGAACGTCAGCTGCCCCGTGGCCCCATGCTACCTGGTCAACAAAATAATTGAAAGAAATATTCAGGCCAAAGCCTTCTACGATGACTGTCAATGTGACACTATCAGCACTCTTCCCATTGTGTGGCAGGTATGTGTTCACAAACTGTACTCCCTAATGCCGCCCTTCAACTTCCCATCCCTCCAGTCCCAGCCACTACTCCTCCATCTACCTCGGATTAACGCTCAAATTGATGCTCTGCCACGGGTAAACAGTTAGACAGATACCGACAGACCATAAACTGAGAAACATAGATTAGGAACGCTAATAGCATTGAGAAGTTAGTGCAGTATGTGGCACCCATTCAGAGTTGGAGGGGTCATAAAACAAACCCTACGAGTGCACTCTGTCGCACCTACTTCACAACACACGACACATTGTTGCCTCCAGGGGTTTCCCAGAAATCGAATCAAGGGGCGTGTCTCAATAAAGTGTCTCAAGGGCAGGCAGAATGCTAGATAAACTACACAAACTGTTTCTTTTTTAGTGGATAGTTTAATAATAGACGTCTATTAACCAAGTGCTCATCCCCATGATAAATGTCTTCTTTTAAATTTAATTTCTTTATAAAATTTCCTTTGGTTGTATCACTTGTTTTCAATATTGATAAGCGTTTTTTGTATTTGAAAACATTCTCCATTTGCAGTTTCGTGCCTCGAACCACATTCCTTCCTTTTAATTTTCACCTGACGTCCACTGCAGCTAAAGCTTCCTATCAGGCTTCATATTTTCAGAGAAATTTGGTCCCTGGTTGGACGTAAAGCCCCTTAGATTAAAGTAGACAGGTGCGTATTTTCTCATTCTGTCTTACTTTAAATGGCAACGTAGTATTTCACTCCTCCTTTAATTTGGGCTTGACCAAACTGCCCAGACGTTTAATACAAAAATTGACATGTTTACAGATTCAAGGGGGGGGTGTCCAGAAAAACTAAGGTGGGTCTACACACCCCCTAGGGGGTGTGTAAGGAAATCACTGGTTGCCTGTCTCATCTTCGCGCCATTTTTGTCGTATAAAAATCCTATGCCCATCTTCCCCCTTCAGTCTCCAACCTTCACAAGAGTAGCCAACGCCCACACCCAGCAACCAGAGTCAGTGCACTCACGTGGTAAGGCAGCACTGCCCTCGTGTCCACCTTGAGACGACTTGAGAGGCCGGTGGGCATGGCTTGGCCAAGGCTGTCATCACGCCGAGGCACGTACTGAGACAAAGGACGAGAAAGAGACAGAGAGAAGGACCACAAGGTCTTGCTCAGCGTAGCAGGAGATTTGAAGATTTTGGGGGTTTAACGTGTCAAAGTTACACTTGGGCTACGAAGCACGCCGTAGTGGAAAGCTCCCGATTAATTTTCACCACCCGGGGATCTTTAACGTGCACCGAAATCTCCACACACCAGAGTTTTTGGTTTTCACTTCCATCTGAGAAGCCACCACTGCAGCCGGGATCGAACAAGCCACAGCGGCAGGTGAGACTCAGGTACATGAACTGTCAGTGTGACACAAAGGCGCTAGCTGACATGCTCTGCTTATGTTTTCTGGTTTCTGAGCACTCATAAGCAGCTTCCTTCCTTCAACTTCCTTGGTTATTATTTGTGTAGCAGTGTGGACGATTTTTAAAGGGGCCTTGAAGACAAAATCCAAGTTAGGTTTATTAAAAAGGCTCTTTTGTGCCGATAGCCACAATAACAATTTTATCAGCAACTTCAAACAAACAATCGAGATATTAAAGAAAACATAGTCAACAGTGGCGACTCTCTTGCCACTTTCCGGCAATTTTTCCATGACATCACGGAATCTTGTTTGTGCTTTCACAGCCGCTAATCTAACCCACTGCCAGAAAACATGACTGGGATACTGTGGGTTCCATTCGATCATACCAGTTGAATGCTAACATGCAGTTAAGAACACACTTATAAAAAGGTTTTTAGCACCGTCCCATAACACGCCCCTCCTGTCCATATTACGTCACCATGGCACAAAATTTGAAAGTTGCTCAATATTTCTTGCACTTTTTCGGTTAAAAGAACAGCTTTTGTGGCTGGATTGGATGGAGCTGTGTGAGCTGCCAAAGTCTCGTCTTTTTTCGAACAGAACAAAGTTGTATTTTGGCGATGATTGATTGTAGGATTTAACGTGCCGACGCTACCCAGCCGATGAGGCGTGCCGTAGTGGAGGGCTCCGGAATAATTTTGACCACCTGGGGATCTTTAATGTGCGCCAAAATCTCAAACACACGGGTGTTCTTGCTTTTCGCCTCCGTCAGAAAAGCAGCCGCCGCGGCCAAGAATCAAACCCGTGTACTGGTGCTCAGCAGCACAATGCCATAGCCACTGAAACAAGGTTGTATTTTGTCTTCATGGCCCCTTTAATCGTACTGCAGAGGCAAAAAGTTGTCTGGATGATGTAACGTCAAGCATTGGGCTATAGTTGGTTTGAAATTTGCACAAATCATAGGGCAAGACAAAATCAAGCATTGTGCTGTATGTTTTGCATTGGCAGACTATACTCGGTTACAACTCAAGAACGGCACCACCTCATGTAGTGTATCACTCCGCCAAAGCGCCAGACCCGTGACGTCAGTGCGCGCACGTTTTGAAAGGGGTTTGCTATGAATGCGTGATATCGTCGGCCTTGTTTCACGCAGTTTATTTGTCGTCACTGGAGTCGTTTATAAGCATATTAAGTCCAAAAAATCATAGGAACGGCTCACGCCATGTTCAAAATATTCCCAGTAACGCCCTACTTGCGCCGCGCGGAGAAACATCCGGCTACGGTGATAAGGCACAGCAGCTTTCCAGTGCCGTTCTTAAGTTGTCACCGAGTATAGGAGTTGTAGCAAATGTGAAATCACACAAGACTGCCGGATACAGAACCGTGCTTGGTCATCATTTCTGCCGAACAGGAACACGCATAGTTTGGTGGGCTTGTTGAACTAAAAATTGAACTTTATTTGCAACTGGTGTTACTACCTCAAATCTGCAGCTTTTTCGATCTTTGTGGTCTACACTGCTTTTAGAAGCATGAAATGTGGTCGGAGGTCAAGTGAGCTCAGAGCAATGACCCAACGCTATTGTCCCTGCCCGCTCGTGAAGCTCACTCAGTAAAGTGTTAAGATTTACTTAATGGCCTCTTACACTCTGTGCTTATGATATATTGCCACGAACCATGTATGGGTTTGTTTATTGTTTGTTTACTGCCCAGCCATGCTAGGCTCTGTTATCTGTGTCCCAAGCGAAGCGCGTCTTCCATTCTTTATTTTTATGCCGCACGGGCGGCATTCAGATAAGCAGACTGTTTCGCCCTAACGTCACTAGCCCAGAATAATCTTCTCTGATCTACAATGTTCTGGATGTAAATCGACGGTTCCAGAAACACTCGCGCCGAAAGATAAAAGCCTGCAGAGCAGACGCCGTGGCATTTGATTCGCCGACACTCATCTGCGCAAGTCACTTTGTCGACTGCTTCTTTGCCGCCTCTGTATTTTTTTTTTAGTAGTTAGGGGAGCACAAGTTCGCTCCAATAAACTTGTTCCTTCTTCAAGACAACTGCGTTGTCCTTGGCTTCATGACAATATTGACGGCATTGATTTTGAAAGACGGCATTGATTTTGAACTTTTCAGTTTGGCTTGGCCCTTTTTCAAGTTTCCTACAAATCATGCTTGCGAGAAAACCACCTGCGACACCATAACGCTGCACTGTAATATTACTTTGGCTTGTCATAGGCTTTGTTAAAAGGTGCGAAAGGAACGACAGCAGGGTGAGTTGACTTCACGCTCGGAAAGAAAAATAATAGAAAGAGAAAAACCAGGACAAAAGAACACACAATTGACTGGATGTAGTGCTACTCCAAACAAAAGTTTTCATTGGGAAAAGCATCAAAGTACATGTAACCCCGAGGTCGCGGGTTCGATTTCCGGCCGCTTTTCTGATGGAGGTGAAAAGCAATAACGCCCGTGTGTACGAGATTTCGGCGCACGTTAAAAATCCCTAGGTGGTCGAAATTAATCCGGAGCCCTTCACTACGGCGCGCCTCATCGCCAGCGCTGCGTCGGCATGTTAAACCCCACAATCAATCAATCAAAGTACATGCAACACAAAAACAAACACACAGCCACCGACAGAACGACAAATGGCACAGCAGATTTTTTTCCCTTTCTTTCTGAATTATCAGAAAATGCAATCTCTGATGACATACGGTTCATAGAGGCCTGGTTACCAACCTTCCCAAAGGCAGAGAAACATTCATTAACCACCAGACCTCTATGAACTATACGTCATCAGAGATTGCCTTTTCTGATAATTCAAAAAGGAAGGGGAAAAAGTCTGCCGTGCTGTTTGTCGTTCTGTCGGTGGCTGTGTGTTTGCTTTTTCATTGCATGTAGTTTGACATTCTTCCCAATAAAAATGTTAGTTGTGAAAGGCACTACATCCTGTCATGTGTGCCCTTCGGCCTGCTTTCTTGCATTCATTCCAAGTATTATTTACAAGAGGAAGCTCAGAACACCTGGCAAACAGCAGCTAAAGTCGGTGCCATGCGTTTTTCCAATGTTTCTGTTCGAGTGAAACTGGACCTGAGGAGTTCTGTATCTGCATTCCGAAACACACTCGATTCTTGTAGCTGAGTGGCACCTGGTAGCAGTCCAATTCTTTCCCGCTGGAACCAACCAAGCCTTTACTGAAGCTGTCAC
Source organism: Haemaphysalis longicornis (assembly GCF_048455015.1). Taxonomy (NCBI): domain Eukaryota; kingdom Metazoa; phylum Arthropoda; class Arachnida; order Ixodida; family Ixodidae; genus Haemaphysalis; species Haemaphysalis longicornis. The sequence continues at coordinate 107,085,127 of NW_027526335.1, read as the reverse complement.
ACACCACAATGCACAGCAAGAGGGGAAAAGTAAGGAGTAGCATTTCTTTAATCATCGCAGAAAGGAAAACTTGTAAGCTACAAGAACAAAACCATAAAATGTGAGTGGAACAAGCTCGGGCTACGTTCAAAGCTAAACTGCGGCACCTCGACTCCACACTGAAGGTGCAAGCAGGATACCACTCTTACCACAGTCGTGGTCACTTAAAACACCGCGTCGAAGTCATCGATCATCAATAATACCATCACTCATGTGAGCGGAGAACGCAGTCGTGGCTGGACACCCACCTTCTTTTGCCTAATGTTCGTAGGCGTCATGTCTTTGAAGAAGTCCACGTCGTCGTCGCTCTGAGACTCCCGCCTCTGGTCCCCACTGCCACGACCGCCCACGCCTCCTGATGCAGACAAGCTATGCCTCTGCGCACTCGCCGTCGCCGTCTGATTCAGGTCCACAACGTTGCCCGCAGAGTCCACTCCGACCACAACAGGAACATCGTCCTCGTTCCAGGCATCCCAGCTCTGGAGGTCGTCCCCAGAGTTCTGTACAGCACACATCTGCGAAGAGACAGCGGCAGGTGTCTAATTGATTGATTACAGGGTTTAAAGGGGCCATGCAGACAAAAAACAAGTTGGTTTTATTCGAAATATTTCGTGTTTTATAGTGCCCCCCGCGCATATCTGGGAGCAAATGACGCCTTAGTCACTGAGAAATGAATCAATTTAGGTTAAATTTTGATTCTCCCGCCAAATCGTGTGTTTTCGCGACGTCTGCCATGAAGTCACAGGGGCGGGTATTGAAACAAACTCCCAGTGCGTCATTAGGCTTTTCAGCCTTGCCCACCGTCAGTCCTTCCTGATGGCGCTCTATACTGGGCCGCAAACCTTTGTCCACCGTTTCTTTGTTCTCCGACTTTATTTGCACCTGGCTTATGTTTGTTATAGTAGAAAGTAATCGATTTGTGAAACAGGAGGTATGCTCGAAAAACCGAGTCACGTAAGACAACATCGCTTACGCCAATTGGCCAGTGTCGTGTAAGACAACTCTAAAGCGGCAGACGGCTCCGTGCGCCCAGTATCAAGAGCAGTGCGCATCAGTACTTCTATGTTTACGTGTATTTTCATACCTTTCATTGTTTACCCCACCATTCTTAGTGCTTCAAAATGATTATGCATTACATTTAAGCGCAAATAGCTCGTTCGGCAAGCTTATAAGCCCTGCCTAATTTGCGCTTGCTTTTGGTGGCCTCAGCCACGCACACAGCTGTGCATATGATATCATATGTTCTGTTGTGGGAAATGAGCTTGTGGGTCGCATGGCCGTTCCCTTTTTTCTTAATTATATGGCTTATTTGAGCGAAGTTTACGTTGAAAGTGGTGCCCGTACGATTCTAATGAGGCAATCTTTCGAATGAACATAACTTGTGTTTTGTCTGCATGGCCCCTTTAAAGTGCTGAAGCTACACACCTACACCTGGGTTATGAGGCGCGCCGTTGTGGAGGGCTCCCAATTAATTCTGACCACCTGGGGATCTTAAATGTGGGCCCACATCTCGACACACGGCCGTTTTCACTTGTCACCTCCATCAGCAGTGAGGTGAGCTATTCCAAACCGAAACAAGCTGCGAATCACAACATGGCTAGACGAGACGTAAGCATGATTGTTACACGTCATGTGAATGGCTGCGCTCAGTTAAGGAGCGGTGGAAATCATCGAAAGCAAGTCAACTGCTCATGTGTCGCAGATCAAGCTAATCTACCCTGATAAACGAATTCTGCAATACTGGGTGCAGTGACTTTCTGGACTTTACACACTGTCGAAATTCCCCGCCCTTGTTTTCATGCAAATACGCTTGTCTTTGCTTAAATTGTAACTTCATAGTTTAGTAGGCATTGCATGCAGTTAAAGTGTAGCTAGAACACGCTAAATAAGGGTACCAATCAAGTCATTGGAACTATTAGATCTCGTCCTCCCCTACGCGATCTTTAACCTATAAAAAATTACAGGAAAAGGCAACATTCAAAACACTGAGCCACGTAACTGTTCTCACACTCACGCCGATGCCTAACCACAAGTTCGTGTTTGGCTTCTCCGTTCAGCCGGCTGCTGAAGCCATGGGCCGTCACGCCTGGTCGGCGTTAGTATTACCTCGATCACGAAATACATCTCCGTGATCGCGGTAATCTCGAACGAGCTCGTACGGCGTCACTTTACGAGCTTAAGTCATGCAGCACATTCTCGTCACAGTCGCCAGCGATAACAGCTGCTGCTAATGCTAGTCACAGCCGCGATACGCGATACGCTCTAGTTTCCTTGAAGAAACGACAGCCGGCAGCAGCTTGGCGCAAGTAAACGCGCCCAGCCAAGTTTCTGCCCGGTACCTTTTCATCGCGCGGCGTGAGGTACACCGGCAACCCGACGTCCGACGGCCGGCGGCGCATGCGAAAGCAGCACATTGCCCGGCGCAGCACGCCGAAGAAGCCGAGCACCAGCTTCCACGCCTTGCTGACCAGCGTCTTTGCAAAGTTCACCATTGTCGTTCCCTCAGGCGGCTCGGCACCGTTCTTGCTGTTGACGTAACACCTCCGCGCAGGCGGCTACACCAGAGAGACGCGACTCGACTAGGCACGGGACGCACATAACCGCGCTTGCAGGCTCGAGAGTCGCGGCGTAAACACGGGTCGTCGGCACCAGCCGATGGTCGTGAACGAGCATGAAGTAGGAGGGATTGTCGAAATGGGGGCGCCCGGTGTTCCTTGCTCGCACGGAAGCAGGTTTTATCCGAGCAGGCAGCGCTGATGAAGTAAGTGCAACGCTTTCATCTCCGCGAACGGTGACGACCAATGCTAAGAGCTGCAGACATCACGGTGCCGTATGGGGCAAGCATGGAGGAAAGCGTACTCCATGAGGACAGTCATATGATAAATGTTCGAGCTGCCATCTAGCAACGTTCGCTTCGAATTGCTTTTTGTCCCCGTTATCGTCTTGAACGAGAGTTATAGCGTCGGATGCAGTTTTCACTGGCTTTCGCACTGTAATTGACAAAGGCGGCCCATCCCTGTCGTAAACGCCAACCGAACATACAAAACGTTTAAAGCCGTAGTAACCGTTATAATGCTGCTTATTTGGTTGAGGAAAGCGTGTCAGGATGGCCGAGCGGTCTAAGGCGCCAGACTCAAGGCTTAGAACCTTGCCTGTTACACAGGCCGTGTGAGATTTCTGGTCCACGAATGTGGGCGTGGGTTCGAATCCCACTTCTGACACAGATTTTTTTTTATTCTGGGTACAAAGCAAAGAATTATAGAATTTTAAACACGCAGAAAGTTTTTTTGGCAGATATTGCCAATGTTCTGGGGCGTTTTCTGCAGGTCGAATGGCACGTGACTTCACATGTGGGTATGTCTTAATGTCCACTGGAGCTTAAAAACTTCCAGGTCAACGCGTGGGCGCTGTGACTCTGCGAGTCGAACTGCCGCTGTGGCTCTTATAATTAACCCGTTTAAATTACTTCCTTTTCCAAGAACAGAACTTATGCGAGATATTGTAAGAACAGTTGCTAATGTACTGTTCGAAAAATATCTGTTCAACCACCTCACTTCAGGCAATAAACTCTGACTCGTTGCATTCCGGGATGCAATAACAACCACTGTGCGTCGTGTCTGAATGCTCCTTTATCTGAATCGTGTGTAAATAAAATGTGGGTGGGTGTATGAAGAGACTGTTATTTTACGCATGTTATGTGAGTGCGCCTTACCCTAAAACGTGTGAATAATTGTCCATGAAAAGCGCGCACTGGTGACGAATTTTCTGTTATTTTCTGTTCAAGATCTCGTGCATGAAAGAATATGAGATGTAACCATGGTATTTCTGCTCATAAGTACTACATTAAAACAAAGCAGCCCTGTGTACGCAGAAATTGCGACAACTTTTGCAGATCTATGATTGTGGTTCTATTTCAGATGCAAGATTGTGGTTCTGTACTGTTACTATAGGATGCAAAAAAGGAAAATTTTCTTACAATCAGCGCCAGCTACATTTCAATTTGCTTCCTCTCTTTTTTTTTCTTTTTTAAGTTGTTTTGTAATACTTAGCCAACTACGTCAGCTTTTGTCTCTCGTGGCAAAACTTGTGATTTCGCTTATAAATATCTATAATTCGTTTGTCCTCAATATTCCAAACTTTTGTTTTGCTTATAACTGTGACTTGACATACATGATATAGTGTATTGTGTTCAGTTTTCCTTTTTTAAGTGTTCAGTTTTCCTTTTTTTAATTTTTATCTTTCTTTTCATTTTTTTTTCTTTTGTGTTTCTTTTCTCTTCCACTTTGCTCTCAATTGGGTACACCCTATGTTATAACATGAGTTCCCTTGTTCGTATTGCTCTGTTGTTACTTTAAGTCAAGAAGTGTAAGTTTAAGATTTCTGACTATGTAATTAGTGTTTGGCTGCATATTCACTACTGTATTTTTCTATGTAATAATACCACGAAGACAACTTACAAATACCTGGGTGTTTTCTTTTCTTCTGACTGTTCATGGAATGTACATGTGGATTATGTTGTCGCGAAAGCTGCGAGAGTGTTAAATTTTATTCAGCGTAACTTAAGATGTTCGCATCAGCGACTTAAAGAATGTGCGCATTTGACGTGTGTACGACCAGTCTTAGAGTACGCCTGCGCTGTCTGGGACCCGGCGCAGGTATCTCTCAGTGATAAGATAGAAAAAATACAGAACAGGGCGGCAAGGTTCGTCCTGGGACGGTATCAATGGCGGGAAAGCTGTACCGCTATGAAACAAGAATTGAATTGGGAGCTGCTTTCATCACGTAGAAGAAAATTGCGATTAAAACTTTTATATTTAATATTTAATAATAAAACTGGAATCAACAAGGACATGTATTTACAGACGCCATATTATTTGTCAAATCGAATTGATCATTCCTTTAAACTGAGGGAATACCGTCCCAGGACTGCAATTTTTGCAAATTCATTTTTTGTCAAAACGATACATGAGTGGAATGGGCTCTCAAATGTACAAGTGTCTGCTGTGAATGAAAACTTGTTTTTTTCGAACCTGTAACCCCCCTGCTATAACGCCTTCGGGCGCTGCAGGTATATGTTGAATAAAGAATAAAGAATATCGAGGGTCCCCGTGCGGTATCAACTATGGGACCCTCGTCTGGATATATCTGCTCATGTAACCTTCGTCTTTTACAAAAGTCAGTAAACTTTCTTCTTCTTCTTGTTCTTGTTGTTCTTCTTCTTCTTCTTAAAAAAGGATCACCTATGGTGCAACCCGATACGCATGCGTGAAAAAACCCGGTTGGAGAGGAGTCAGAAGTAAGGGGAAAGAAATTGGCTGGATTTGTCTGTGGAAGAAAAAGAGTGAGCGCGCAGCGAGCTATTCCGTGAAGCGCAGGTCAAGCAGCGATGACCGCCAAGGACTTCTGGACTATAAGACTCCCCGTTGCCATGACTCCAGAATTAAAATAAAAATGAAGTTTATTCCTCCTCCTCCTTGCCCACTCAGTGACCAATAGGTCCAGGCACATCAGCTAAAAGTGAGAGGCTGTCTCTACAGTAGGCTGGAATGTACTCGGAAATCTTCTGGACGTGAAGGCGCAGAGCCTCCTGCATGGCCCGAACGTCTGCTCCGGGCCAGGGATGCAGCCAAGATTTCCATGAGGCGATGCGGGAGACGGGGATGTTTTGGCTATGGCAGCCTCAGTAGCATTGAGGCATAGGGGGTATGTGCCTAAAGAAGGACAGGGTGGGGCCTAGAGCGTTTACTTGTGTGGTGTGAATGTAGTGAGGTGGGGGGGAGTGGGTATGATCCTGACGGAGAAGAACAGGACGGTAGGTTGGCGGGAGAGGCGATAGGAGGGTAGGGAGGAGGAGGAACAAACTTTATTATAACAGTGAAGTCGAGCGGGATCGTGGTCGGGGTCCTCATTCCAGGACTCCGTTGGTGCGGCCTGCCGTCTTCGCCCTTTCAGTGAGCCAAAGCTGCTTACTCAGGTCTGAGCTGGCAAAGCTCACTCTCCCACTGCTCGTGAGTTGCATCAGGGATTGGATCAAGGTCTGGGTTTGACTGGCAGGCCCGAACCATATGGTATTGGCGGTGAGATGTTTGAGTGGCGCCCCCTGGCTCTGACGTCGGCTTAGGGATTCGCGCCGCTGTCGTCTGCTACATTCCGCTTGTTAGGGGCAACAGTGCCTGGGCTAGAAATCGCCTGCTTCGTTGCTGTAGTGCGTTAAAAAGCGTATTTCTAGCGACTCAGTTATTTTGCCAGCTTCTGACGCATCTGAATAATTTGAAGCTGCATCCCCCACAAGTTTGCAACACGCGAAGAGATAGAGAACAACTTTCTTCAGAGTATCGGTCAGAAGATCGTGTGTAACTCGTCCTTTCTTGCTCATTTGCGAGGATCAGCGATCAGAGCTTCTCGATAAGTATTCAAAATGCGTAGGCTTCCCTGCAGTATTTTTGAGATGCTCCTATGAAGACTCAACAGTCTAATACTACGTACCAAGTAGCGGCCTCTACACGCTCATCGCACAGCAGTAAATAAAGCGACTTTCTTCTGTTTCTTTCGTTGTTGTCTTGTATCGGATTAATGTTTCTTGCTTTTTTTTTTCTGCCCAACGCATTAATTTTTCTGCGCCATCACCAACTTCTTATTAGGAGGCTTCGGGATGTTTGGGAGCCTCACAAAGGTCGTGTGGATATTTCCTTCATTTTGTATGGCATACATTCCCTGCTTCACAAACTGGCTTTCATTACGGCTGCGTGCAAGAAGGTGCATATCCGCAGCGTGCTTTGTTTATTCACATGCAAATACAATGAGAAGGTTTGTGCTACGCCACCGCGATCGCGCTCTAAACAACGTGGTCCACAGTACTCGAAGGCGGCTTTTGTGCTCCGAATTCCTATCTTAATTATATCGTTATCATAACGAACTGACTCTCAACTCGAACAATGATGACATGATTACGGTGTTGAAAGCATGATATACTCGGTAACTAACGTAATAAATAGTATACCTGCATATATTACAAGACTCGAAACCGAAGAAGAATTCCAAGTAGCTCTTTATTGCTTTTCAACCCTTCCAGGAGCGAAGAAAAAATCCTATTCTACTCGGGATGACGTTCTATGATTTGAAGAAAATTACTTTTACTCTATTGTCCTTGACTGAGGTCCCGGCCCACTAACCAGATCGATTTAATTGTTAAACAAAGTTTTCCCCTCCTCCCCTTTTTCCTCCTCCTCCTCCTCTTGAGTGCAGTTTTCCTATAACGCATATCCGAATATCGGGAAGATATGGCTGTGCAAAATTTTCCGAAATATCCCTCCAGGTCTTAACAAACATATGTGTTACTATAAATTTAACGAAGACATGACTCGTTTTGCTCAATAAATCTCCATACTGGTTAGGTGCCCGGTATAGAATCAACACGCGCGTATATACACACAGGGTTATTTGGAACTCAACCTACAGTTTTTGCAGTCTATAGTGCATGTCGGCAAACTTTCATGCCTTTACAACGTAAAGTGATGTGACAAAACGCGTTCGAGCGTTCGGCAAGGTTGCAAAAACTGTTTTACCTTACATATGATTACCGGGAATCGTGATGCCTTCTGCCAAAGCCGACAGCCCTGAAGGCCTAGAATTTGTTTTGGTCTTCCATTTTCGCGGTTGTCGGTTATTAGCAGCTGACTGTTCCTTTTGTTCGAATGCTTACATGAGAAGCTGACGCCTAGCCCCGACTCTTCGCGCTCCGCCCAGGACCCGCTTCGCAAGGAATGGGGTGGCGCCGGCAATGTTTCTCCCGTAGCGGTATCCAAAACTATACTTTAATTGGCACCATGAGCTGGTGTATGCGATTTTAAGCCTATTATTATGATAAAAAGTACGACAAGCATCAGACGTTGACCGAGCGCAAAGAAACAGCAGGGAGAGCGATACTGAGTGAAGCAGACGACAAATGCGAGAATCCCTAAGCTGACGTCACGGAGGCGCGCTTCGCAGCGCCGCCTGTGTTCGCGCTCACCGCCAATAGCGTAGCTTGGCTGCCGCAGTATTTGCAGAGGGGGTAGTACAACGTGGGGTGGATGGTGTGTAGCCGCGTGGGGTGTGGAAATGTGTTGGTTTGAAGCCTTCGAAGGGTGACGTGTTCTTTTGTTAGCTGGTCGGCCGGCGGCGGGAAGGTGCGTCGTGTGAGCATGTAGTGTTGGGTGATGTCGCTGTATGTGATGAGTGAGTGACGGGTCCTCTCATCATCCTCTTGCGGTGCCCGGCGAGCAAGTTCTCGAGCGTAAGCGTGCGCCGCTTGATTACCGCAAAGAGACGAGTGGGCAGGTGTCCAGATAATCTTGACTGTTCTCTTTCTTGGGAGGGTTCTGGGTTATAATTCGTGCGGCTACCTTAGAAATTCTTCCAGCCGTGTACGTTCGACACGCCGCTTGTGAGTCCGTAATGATGGTCGTGGCTTGGGTCTGCGTTATGGCTAGTGCAAGTGCCACTTCTTCTGCTTCGAGAATGGTGGACTTACGAAGGGTGACACTTGTAATGAGAGAAGTGAGGGTGGCGACGACCGCTGTTTTAGTGTTTGCACGCGCGTAGTCCGCTGCGTCGGTGAAGACTGTCGTACTCGAGTCGCCGTATTGTCTTTCGAGGGCCAGCGCCCTGGCCGTTCTTCTGCCTTCGTGATGCTGGGGGCTCATGTTTCTTGGAAGTGGGGGAACGTTTAGCTTGGATCTTATATCCCAGGGTATGTCTACCGCAGTATCTGCTTCCGTTGGCGACATGAGCCCCACGTTCGAGAGTACTTGGCGTCCTGTGGGCGTAGTACTTAGTCGCGCTTTTTGGGCATTCAGGTGCGCTTCCGTAAGTTCGTCTAGTGTGTTATGTACTCCCAGAGCCATCATGCGAGCGGTAGAAGTGCTGGTAGGGAGTTCGAAGGCTTGTTTGCAGGCCTTGCGTATGATGGTGTCAATCTTATGGCGTTCTGTTGCCAGGAGGGTGGCGTAGGGAGCGACGTACGTTATTCTCGAAATTATGAAGGCTTGGACCAGACGCAGCATGTCCTGTTCCTTCATGCCATGATTTTGGTTGGCAATGCGGCGAAGCATCCTGACAATTTGGGTGGTGGACGAGTCCAGTTTTTTTATTAGTTGGGTGTTTTTGCAATCTGCCTGATATATCATGCCGAGTATTTTGATGGTTGGGGTGGGATGAATTTTGGTCCCATCCATTGTGATATAGATGTCCGTGGTTGTATGTCGGCGGCGTTTTTGCACCATGACAAGCTCCGATTTCTCAGGCGCGCAGGTGAGACTACACCCTTTGGCGTAGGCATTCACCACGTCTGCAGCCTGTTGGAGGCGGTCCTGCATGGTTCCTGCGGACCCTTTGCTTACCCAGGTAGTGATATCGTCGGGATCAGATTGGCTATCTGCATATTGTTGTAGGTCCCCCTTGGGGATCGTGCGTTCTGCTTGAAGTTAGTCATCATGAGTGGTGGTGTAGTTTTCAGCCATCGTGTCGTTCTGTCCTTGGGCGGAGGTATGGTTTCTCCCTTCTTGGATGTCGGCCGGTGCCTGCCGGGTGCTGAAATTCTAGGCGCTCGATTTTGGCTTGTGTGCCCTGCATTTGTCCCGACAGCTGTGCAACTTGACTCCCAACTTGTCCCACCTGAGGGTAGGGAGATTTTACGAGTGGTGCGATCGCGGATACGTATATATAGCAGGAGGATAGTATGAGGTTGGCCAGAGCATAGGCAGGCCGGGGTATAGATATCGGAAAAGCGCGTTTATTCATGCGTTGTCATCCATGTTGGTGTGGCCAGACACCCACATCAGGACAAAGAGTCGAAGATGATGGTTCTTTACAGTGCTTGTCACTAGTTTAGAAGAGAAGGGGTTGGCGTTATAGTGCAAATAATTTAGATTGGCAAATCGTGAGTGTGAATGAGAGGGAGAGTGAGAGAAACATCTTTAATGGGAAAGTGAGGTCAGCCAGGCTGGGCGCCCTACTTGCTACACCAAATGGAGGTGAAGGTGGGACGAAAATATATGAAAACTCTCAATTATACCTGAATACTCAAACACACAGACGCACACAAAAAGCACAAACACAATCAGGCGATATATATATAGTCATTTGAGTAAGAGTTCATAGCTCACTGTAAAAGGGCTGAAAGTTGGGCGAGTTGGTAATGATGCATCTCAGAAAACAAACTGCGCGCAAATTAACGGGGACAAGGAGACAGCACTGCGCTTGTGCTGTCTTCATGTGTTCTTGTCCCCGTTAATTTGCGCGCAGTTTGTTTTCTGGGCTTCTGAGTGTGCATAGCTCACTCACAAGTGCAGTGCTCCGGAGAAACGTTAAGAGCGCTTAATTTCGTTGCGCGACTTGCCATGCCTGTTGTGAGCCAGGGCCCAAAGAGGTGCCTCGAAGAGATCTGGGCGGACGCGTGCAGGCCCAGAGAAAGCTTAGCCGTGGTACGCTCAAGTTCGTAGCGAGGACATGTGCTGAGAACGTGTTTCAGGTCCTCGCGAACTGTACAGGTAGGGCACAGAGGTGAGGAAGCCTGGCGAAGTTTAGAAAGTAAACGCTTAGTGTAAGCCACATTGAGTCGGACGGGATGCAAGACAGCTTCATCTCGCTTGCACAGACCGCTGGGCATCCGAAATCGGCACTCTGGGTCTATTGTGTGCAACGGAAGGTAGGGAATTATTTGGGTCGGTCCACAGCAATCGCTGAGAGAACTGGGCAATCGATGACACCAGAGTCGCTCCGTCGCACCTTGTGAAAGGCACTGGAGTAATAATTGGGCTGAAATTCGCAGACGCAGCAGCTCTGTCGGCTTCGTCGTTGCCAGCCACGCCACAATCACATGGAACCCATGCACTGCAGAACAACGACGTGTTGGTTGTTTATTGACTGCGTGTGCAGGCCATTAATTTCTTGAGCAAGCTGCTCTTGTGGCAGCACCATGAGGTGCTGAAGGGCTGCTCGAGAGTCGGTGAAGATTGCCCGTGCCTGAACTGGAGCAGTTAAAATGTGTTGCAATGCAGCACGCAGGGCCGGAAGTTCAGTGACCATCGACGAAGTTTTGTGACCTAGTTTTGCGGCAATTTTTGTGCGGGTTGATGGGATCCATATTCCGATGGCAGATGATATATCCATCACTGATCCATCCGTGTAATTTTGGCAGGTAGTAGCAACGTGCTCCAATGAAAAGAATTTCCGAGCAGGCAGAGGCAACTTAGCTTTGCTGTGGATGCCGGGAACGGTTAGTTTTATTTTCCAGGAGGCAAATGTGCATGGTGGCTTGATATGCTCTGGTGGGCTCTGATACACTGGTGGTAATAAGGCACGTACCTCGGCTTCCGAGTCACAAGCCACCGGGTGTTCGATAGTCCTGGTCACAAACATCAGGCGTGCACAGAGGAGTTCTTGCTGGCAGAGAACGGCTGGAGAGAGGCGCCTACTCTCTATGAGGGTCCCAAGGGTTGAAGTATTTTAGGCACCCCAAGGCACACACGAAGCACTTTGGCTTATAAGCCTTCTAGAAGCCGTGAGTTGGTTTTTGTGAGAGGCTCGAGCCTCGAGGGCAGCAAGCTGTAGCGAACCCATCCGTCGCAGAGTGCATCGCGGAGCCTGGTGTGAAACGCCACCGAGCAACCTTCCGCGTTGCTGGAGATCACGCGGAAGATGGGCGCGTACGCCTCAAGCTTGTGCCTCAGTTGCCGTATATGTGGGGACCACGTCATGTTCTTGTCAAAAGTCACTCTTAGAAATTTGTGGCTGCCAACGTAAGATATAGGAACGCCTCCGAGTTTAAGGAGATACAGGGAGAGATCACGCCTGGGGAAGGGAGTGGGGTGTTCGTTCGGTGGAGTTGTGAGGGCGAATGATGATGATGATAATGATGAAAAAAGGTGACGTTCGCTGGGCAGAGAAGAGCGCTTGTGAGGCCAGGGAAGAGTAGCGTAAGAAGGCTGCGGTTCCTGATTTGGTAGGGGAGAGGTTGCTTGCGTCTATAAAGTATACCTCTGATCCCTGCATTTCTATAGGAAGGAAACAGACTTGGTGAGGGCTTTACAGCGTAGAAGGTTGCGGGCGGCATGCCTTAGGGACGCTAAAGGGTGGAAACAAGTTGGCCTGTATCGGTATATTACGGTTCCGAGAATCTAAATACACCCTTCTCGCGACTAGCAGTTGTTAAATAAGAGAGAAAACGCCATAAACGTTAAAACAGGCGACGACGCCCCGTACGCTTTTGGTATACTATACCGTTTGTGACGACATAACCGCTGTGAACGGCGAGAGCTCATTTGAGAAGCATCTATAAATGTTTTTCTCAAATAAACAGTTCATAAGTGGTTGAGCACGTGAAATAAATGCAAATCAGCACTTGCCGTGAGAAGATATGACTAAAAAATGGCAGCATCTCCACTCCGTGGATGATGGCGAGGGTGCGGAGTACGGGAACTTGAAATGACATCCAAATTGCGCCCCGAATGACATCCGCTTTGCGCCCCGACCGTCATTCGATTTGAGCCGTGAGTTGCACCTTGATGAAACTGCAACTCACGGCTCAAATCGAATTTCGCTTGATTTTCGCTTGATGGTGGTGTGCGCACGGATGGACGCGGACGGACATTTGGAGGTCATAAGGTACTCCGCACCGGTACAGGCGAGGGAGTAAGCCGTGTGACTCTCGGGTACTAACTCACGGTCCTAGCCCAATGGGTAAGACGACTGACACTAACTCTGTCTGGTCTACCAGACACAGGCTCGAATCCCGCCGGTGCCTGTGTGATTTTTTGCGATTGTAAATGCTATGCGCACGGACGCGGACGGGTTATTGTGCGGTCCTAAGGTGCTCCGCACCTAGAAATGTGGTTGATCCCGCTTTCATAGGAATCGGTAAAACGCGAAAGTGAAATGTGCCTTCACAGGAATTAGTTGAATGTTTATTCTGCACCTATATGAATTTGCACATCACTATTTATACGTTGGTATGACACCGTCAGACGCATCAACATTAGACACTGGATTGCACGCGCCGGAGCACTGCGTAAACCCGAATGAAACCACGCGTGCTCGCAAACCATGCAAACGAAACCGAAAGGGTTGCCAGCGAACCGTTTGGTGAACTCACGGTCCGCTGCAGAGAAAGAGCATGATTTGCGGGGCTGTCTCCTTGGTGTGCTTGGCGAGCGACCTTCTGGCAATGTACGGCAGACGGTTGCGTTGCGACGAGCTCAGCTGGCGCCAACTCTCGGTGCTCAATAGTATCGTGATGCGCCACTTCGCTTCACCTCTCTTAGACGGCAGCACCATCTAAACGCGAGGAGGTTATAGGAAGGATATATGGCGCGTTCATACAGCTGTCTGCGCTTCAGCTCATAGAACAGCTGGAAAAGCTCCTGATACCTCCCGTAGCGGCGATGGAGTTCCCGGCTCGATTCCTGACGCAGCCCCGTCATTTAAACTTTTCCCGCTGATGTCATTTCCCTGATGAATATGACGTCAGTCAGACCTTGGTGGATCCCGGCATAAAACACTCTCGTGTTAAAAAACACAGTCTACAGCTCTTATACATTGCCAGACAGGCTGCTTCTTTCGTGCTTCATAGTCGGCCAGCATGCTTTCAGTTTTGTTTTGGAAAAGCATTGCTCAAGAATCTATCACGGTGAACGCCCGAGCTTCTGCAAGAGCAGGAAGCGGAAAAGGGACAAGTGCACTGCACGTGCCGGTTAAGCGACCCGCCTGAGCTTCTACTCCGTCCTCCGCGCGCGGATGTTGCTATCAGAGGGTACAAAGAGTGCCTGTACCCGGTTCGAACATTATCGCCCGTTTAAGGTTAGGGTACTTACTGCGGGGGTTATCCGAATGATCCGAACTTGCGCTTTTCCTTTCGCTGCGAGGCGCTGTTGATAAATATTCCGTAAATCGTACCCGCGTCGTTCTACCCTTGGTATGTTTGGGCCGGGCGGAGCCTATAGGCCACGAAAACCACTCGAGACGGATGCAGAAAGCGAGTGTGTATTTCACGCCACGTTGGCGCGTCGCGTGAGTATAGTAAAGTCCTTTTTGGTCAGAGGGGGGAAATAGGAATATCAGGGATGGAGGCATAACATTTCTTGAATCTTCAAGGGTCGTGCAGGAAGCTTCCAAGTGAGGCAGTAATTGTCCAGTTTGAGCGGCCGAGTGGGTTGTAGGCCCCGGCTCACACTACTCGAGCCAGACCGATCTCAAGGGAAAAAGTGCCTAGCGCGGCGAGGAATTGGGGGTTAGGGTATGGGGGATTATTGTTTCATCGCGTGAGCCCAACTGCAATCCTTACAGAATTTGCACAAGCATTCCCAAGCCAATGAGCCCAAATATGGATCCGGTCGTTTCCAGACAAGCCAGCGTCGCGCAGAGAAGAGAATATGAGATGGACGGTATCGCCAGACGAGGTGAGGTGCGACGCATAGCCGGGCAGTCGTGCTTGCACGACATTTGAAACGGAATTTGTGGCTTCTTCGTTCGCGCTCGGCGCGGTGGTGTCTGGGTGTCCGGTGTAGGCGGGCACATGGGCCATTGGAGCGGTGAAAAGTATTTCTATTTCCAGCGGGGAGAAAAAATTCCCCGCATTTCCCCGAGGGGAAGAATGTGAAAGTGCGAATGCACGAGTTGAATTTGCGCGGTTCGGTAATGTTCGCGAAAGAGAGATCACACACACACACACACAACTACAAAGAAACAAAGATGCATTTATTCACAGACACCTATTTGTGTTGTCGTTGTACTTGATTGCTAGAGCGGATCTCAGCTTTGAAATTTCGTGTCAGTACTCCTTTAAGCAGGTGCATTAGCCCTTCTCACGCCCGATTCTTGGCCAATCCCCCACGAGGGTATGTGCCATGTCAGCGGCCAGGCAGCGCGCGCCCATCTCCCCCCGTTGCCAAGGAAGACGAGGAGATTCCTGGCCAATCCCCCACGTGGGTATGTGCCATGTCAGCGGCGCATTCGCACGAGCGCGGACATCGCCGGTGGACGCAGGTTCAGGGTCGCTTAAGAAGTGCATTCGCACTTAATAATCACACACAAAGCCAGCCCCATCGGCCAGACAAACGTTGTCAGCTTCGGCCGTGGCCACAGAGCACGGTGGATTGGCCGTGGCTTCCAGACGTCACAGCAGTAGTATTAACTCTATGCTTAAAAGGTATTGCTGCCAGCGTGAAAGCGCATAGCACACATTGGTGCCTCGCTCGCAGTTTGTGACGCAATGTCTACGTCACAAAAAATGAACGAAAACCGTGTGAGAGAAATCCCAGCTTTGCTTATTTTTCAGCAAAGAACGCATTGTTCCTCGGCGAACACAAAAGCCGATAAAGCTACGAAACAGGTGATTTTTCAATTAAAACAAAATTTCGTTCAGCCTTTAATGTCCCTTTAAGGGGTTAATTTTCTTAGGTAGGGGTTCTCACTCATGTCCCTCACTCCAATCTTAATCCTCCTTCACTTCATTCCCATCAGGGTCCTCTCCGTCCCCTTCCGGCTACGCTTTTTCCTCATCCTCCTCTCTTCCTCCGACTCCTTCCCCTGCCACACTCGTACTTGTGTAATATTTCTTCTGCCTCCCGTCTGTTCTTTTCTCTGTATACATCCCATTTTCCACATTCCCCTTCATCTTTCTTCCACAGTCCCCTTTTCCCTCTTTCTTTCCCTCCTGTATACCCATACCCATCCGCCCCCCCTCATCCGTCTACACATATATCCAATCCAACTCCTCCCTCTTCCCTTCGCAAAGCTTTTCCGAGCACTCCATTCCCCCTACTCTATTTTATCCCCATGTTCCACCTCTCTCTCCTTCTTCCACTTCCCTCACTGTCTATAGGCCGTTTACACACGGCCTACGCGATCAGCTGTCCTAGCGCCGAGCAACGGCGCGTTGCCGCCGGCAGCAGATCGCGGAGAACACGATTTACAGCGAGCAGTTCGGCTGACCTTCAACAGGTGGCGCTAGCGCCACAATCTCCATGATTGGCCTTCAGCACTGAGGGCTTTGGGTTCTGCCGTACGCTGCCATGGGGCTCAGAGAAATGCGCAGACAGAAAATGTGGAAGTCATGACGGAAAACTTGCGCCGTAGTCGGATGTACCAGCTGCGATCGGGACGTCAAAGTGTGAGACGAATCGTATTGCGAGCCTCACTGGCCGTTTCTTCTCCGCTCCCTTCTTGGTCCTCAGCCGGCTCCCCTCCCCACTCTCCAAAAGCACCTTTCGCCACACTACGCTGACTCTATTATCCGAGAGGTGACCGATTTATACATTCCGCCACCACTCCCTTCTCTCTACCCTGAGTACACAGGGCTTCCAAACAGTGATCTCGATCGCCCTTTCACATTACCCGAACTGGAACGTGCTCTGGCCCAAAATAAAGCTGGTACCACTCCAGGCCCGGACCAGGTCTCCTATTCCATCCTAAAAAACCTCCCTGACTCGAACAAAGAATTCCTTCTCTCCCAAATCAATGAATACTGGAGCACAGGCACGCTGCCTGAGGAATGGATTTCTTCCACCATCTCCCTCATCCCCAAACCTGGCAAGCCCGCCACCCTCCCAAACCTTCGCCCAATTTCTCTCACCTCTTGTGTCGGGAAGATGAAACGCATGGTTCTCGCGCGTCTCACAGACCTTCTCGACAATACCAACTTCCTACCCAACAATCATATCGGTTTTCGCCCCCATATGTCTACCCAAGACCTCTTTCTCCTTCTTCAGGAAACTTTCTTTCAGCCCTCAGGGCCTCAAGTTCATGCTCTCGTGGCTGTGGACGTACGCAAGGCCTTTGATACCCTCCTTCACGACGCCATCCTTTCCCCTCTCCAAGACACTCATGGCGGCTCCCGCCTCTACTCTTATGTTCGTTCGTTCCTTCGCTCCTGACAGACTCGATTCCGACTTGGGACCACTCTATCCCCACCCATCACCCTTATCCGCAGTACCCCTCAAGGTGCCGTACTATCACCTACCCTCTTCAACCTCTGCCTTGGCCCCCTTGCCAGAGCCTGGTCCGAGATCCCCAACCTTCAGTCGCTTCTATACGCCGATGACATTACCCTCTGGTGCACCCGTGGGTCTCCTGGGGAGGTGGAACAAACTTTGCAATCTTGCTTTGACCTTATTTCTCTGTTCTTTGCCTACTCAGGCCTGCAAGCAGCTCCAGAGAAATCAGAGCTGCTTTTACTTTCCACTACTAAATATCAACGATCTGCCAACCCAGTCTTATCGCTTACCCTCGATGGCACTCCCGTCCCCCGAGCTTCATCCTGTCGGGTTCTGGGATTTCCCCTCCAAGACCACTCCTTCTCCCGTGTCATAAAGTCCACGATCACCACATGCCACCAAGTGACTCACTTGGTCCGACGGGTGGTCAAGCGGCGTGGGGGCATCGATGAACGCAGAGCCAGTCAGCTGGTAACAGCCTTCGCCCTGAACAAAATCTTGTACTGTCTCCCATACTGCACATAAACACAGGCCCATATGCGAAGTGTTCCATCTGCCCTTAACACACTTTACAAAGCTGCCCTGCGTCTCCCAACACACGCCTCTACAGAGAAATTATACGCCATAGGTCTCTTCCTTCCTCTTCCTGATCTTCTGCGCCTCCACAGGGATTGACAGCTGGGCCGTCTGTCTGGCTCCGCGCAGGGCCATTGGCTGCTTCAGCGGGCGGGCATCGGCCCATTTACTTTCCCCTGCACACCCCCCAACGGCCCCTTCCCAGTAACCTCCGCTGTGCCCCCATTCCCTCCAACATGACCCCACACCTTCACGAGGGCAGACGGCAAGCTCGCGCGTTTCACCACGACCCCTTCCCTCCGGACTCTGTCGCACGCTATGTTGACGCGGCATATTACCCAGCTTGTGGCTCCACTTCTTGCGTAATTATGTCCCGCCCCACTGACACCCCAATAACCTCCACAGCAGGCCCTTAGTCCCATCCTACTTCTCCCTTAGCTCCCGACTCGCGGCGATCGTTCACGCAACTAGATAACTAACTTCACTACCCCCTTCCACCCGCTATCGCATATGCTCCGACTTCATGGTGGCGATTCGAGCTCTTCGCGACAACCGAATTGCCGAAGATCTGCATGACGACCTCTAAGAAACTCTCTCGCTCCCCTCCCCTGCCTCGGTCGCTGTGGTGTGGGTGCCGGGCCACTCAGGGATTATTGGCAATCAACTGGCTCACCAGCTGGCCCGCGAGATTACTAACCGGGCGCCGGTGATCCCTTGGCCTTTCCCTCCCCTGGCGGACGAGGAATATTTCTACAAGAAAACCCTCAAAGAGCACTACCAACACCTCCGGCACTCGCTACAGACTCTTCCGCCACCACACATTACCCTATCCATTGCACAAGTGCACAACCTTCGGGCAATCCAGCTGAACACCCTCACCACTCCGGCACGTCTTTACCACTATGGCTATCGCTCCGACCCATACTGTCCCAACTGCCCCGCTACGTACGCAAATGTTGAGCACATCATTTTCTCCTGCCCCGCTGCCCAGCAGTCTCCTCATTACCCTAACCCCCCTCCTCCCAACTGGCGAGTGTTGTTGGCGTCGGCGGCCCTCGTTGACCAGCTGGCCATGATTCTTCTTGCGGAAGAGTACGACGCATAGGTCTTAATCTGACCAGAAATAAAGTTTTTTTTCTCTCTCTCTCTCACTGGCCGCAGCTTCACAAAGACTGTCCCTGTGTGCGGCCTTTCGCAAAGCACCACTTTCCTCACAGTGCAGCGCGACGCGGAGACCATGCGTCGCTGGATCGCCATTTTCTAACGGAAGAATTTTGTTCCGAGATCACCGGCAAGAGTGACTTTTTCAGACCGTAACGGAATGCTGCCGGCAAGCGTAGTGTAGTCCACACCAATTTACCTCGGCGCGCTTGTTTTAAGTGTTTACGCGTTCCGTGCGTGTCGTCGCGACGAAACGAGTCAGCCTCGCTGTTTAAGCTAGCCGATCGGATCGGTTGCTCCCAGACTGTTTTCTTGTTTTCGCTAGCGCATATCAGCTTTGCTACGGCGTTAAATATCTGGTCTCACGTAACTTAAATTTAGTGCACCGAACTCCTTTCGCCGCACTGCAGGCCCGTATTATGACGTCGGCGCAACCAGAGCTAAGCCGTAGCGGCAGTTGCCTTGGGCCGGACTCGACTGCAGCTTCGACGCTATTTCAAACGCTGTGTTTATAATCCGTGTGCGAAAGAATCCATACGTGCTCATGAGATAAAAAATGTGGCAACCAGCGTCTCAAAGCCGTTTCCTTTATATCAGGGGTCGGCAACCTTGTCAGGTGGAGGCAGTGGAGGGCCGAGTGGCATGATGCCGACACGGCAACGGCCGGACGGCAAGTAGGGGCGGGCTTTTTAAATGCAGAGCATTTCTTTAACTCACATGTAGCGTCCGATGTCCGTCCGCAACAGCTCAGCGCGCAGGCGCGCCCTCTCCCACACTCCTCCTCTCCCGCATCACGCTACCCTCCTCGCTCTCAACAACAGGTCCGCACCCCTCATCCTACACTATATAAAAAAATAATACTTATCGGCGCCAGGTTTCGATCCCACGACCCTGCGGGCGGAACGCAAGGTACATGGTGCTCTACCCACTGCGCCACAAAGCCGACACAGAATGGAAGGCTACGAACGCGCCTTATATCCTTGACTCATTCAAACTACGTCAAGAAGCTGCTGATACAACGCATTCACTGCCTGTGGGCGGAACGCGAGGTACATGGTGCTCTTCCCACTGCGCCACAAAACCGACACAGAATGAAAGGCTACGAACGCGCCTTATATCCTTGATCATTCAAACTACGTCAACTCTCTCTCTCCACCCCCTCTCCCTCTAACGCGCGCACTAGGAATCGGCACGGCCTCCACTCCAGTCACTGCTCTCCTGCGCTCTCTTCTCTTGCGTTCGTCGGCGGTCGCAGTTGATAAGCGATGGAAGCAAGACCTTCAACTAGTACCTCGACGCAATCCAACATCAGCGCCGAAGCACCAGTTCAAGACATCGTACCATCGTCTTCGTCGACGGCGGCAGAAGACAAGGCGGCGAGGCGGCGGGCTGCCGACGCCGAGCGCACACGTCGTAAGCGGGCTGCCGACGCCGAACTTCGTGCACGCGAAACCGCGGCCAGGCGTCAACGTCGACAAGCGGATCCCGAGCAGCGTGCACGAGAAGCAGCGGCCATGCGTCAACGTCGAGAAGCGGACCCTTCGAGTCGAGAGCAAGACACAGCTTCGAAACGTCAGCGTCGGGCCGCGGACCCCGCCGTACGGCAACGACAGGCGGCGGCAGGCAAGCGTCGTCGTCTGGAGGCCGCCGCCGTCCCGGAACCCGCCGTCGCGGAAGCCGTCGGGCAACGTCAACGGGACCTTGGGGGTGCCGACGCGCGCTTCACACGCGAGTTCCTGGACCGGAGCTTCGGGCACAGCTGCGACGTGTGCGACCGGCTGTGGTTTGACAACAACTTAACCACGGTCGGGAACATGCGTAACGCGGCGCATCGCACGAACGCCTTGCGGGTTCTTTGGAGCGCGTTCGTCGTCGACGCCGCCAACAACAAGCCCGACAACACCGGCGATAACGCCAGCGTTAGCGACGGCGCCAACGATAACGACAGGTTCAGCGGCTTCGTCGTCAACGGCGGCGGCGACAACGGCACCAGCAAAAACCACGGCAACAACGGCGTATGCCTGGACGACACCGTCGCGTTGGCGCGCGTCATCCCCGTCGTCAGCAACATCGGCGACGCGGACGCCGCTTCGCTGGAACGGTTCCGGGCGTTCGCGGTGTGCGCCTCGTGCAAGGACTCGCTGGTCCGCGGCGTCGTGCCTCCGATGTGCGTCGCCTACGGCTACCGGTACGCTCCGCGTCCTGCGGACCTGCCGGAGCTCAACGCGGTGGAAGAGCGGCTCATCTCCTCTCGACTGCCGTTCATGAGCATCCGGCGGTTGACGCGGGCGACGGGGCAGTATGGCATCCGGGGGCAGGTCGTGAACGTGCCGATCGAGGTGCCCGATGTCGTGCTCCAGCTGCCCCGGAGGGTACCAGAAGACGCGACCATCGACGTCAACATCTAGCGTCGACGTCTCAGCCCGGCTACGTACAGGCGCGGTCTGGTGAAGCGCAGCAAGATCTTTGCGTGGATGAAACACCTGGAAACGACCGAGCTGTACCGTAAGCTGGGCGTGCAGATCGACTGGGCGCGGCTGGACGAGTTCGAAGAAGAACGCGAAGAACGAGGCGAAGAAGGAGAAGGTGACGACGCTGACGGCATCGAAGTTCTTCCGGGCGAAATCGACCTGCACGATCCCAGGGAGGTGAGCAAGGCCCAGCGCGCGATGCAGAAGACGGTGGTGTACGACGACGAGGGCATGCACCTGGAAGACGCTTCGTCGGTGGGTCGCAAGCTCGCGGACGGGTCGTACACGGTGGACGTGGCTCCGGGCGAGAATGTGAGGCCGCTGTCGCTGTACGTGGACACGCACGGCGAGGAACTGTCGTACCCGACCATCTACCTGGGCGTTCCTCGTCGGATAACGGCGCCTTGCAGAACGCCGTTCGCCGTGTCGAGCAGCGAGATCAGGCGCACGGACCGTCGCGGCGTCACGCCGAAACACGTGCTGTACATGGCCGTGAAGGTGATGTGGTTTAACGTACACGACAGGACCATGACGTTCCGGACCAACTCGTTCACCGACTCCATCACGCGCGAGCAGCTCGAGAAGGGCGGGCAGCAGTTCCTGGACGACGTGCTGAACCGCGACCTGGGGTTCCTGCGCGGGATTCCCAACACCGTCCAGTACTGGCAGGAGCGTCGTCGGGAACTCTTTGCCATGATCCGCCAGCTGGGCAAGCCGCACGCGTTCCTGACGCTGTCGGCCCCGGAGGTTCACTGCGACCGGCTTCTCGAGACGCTGGACCGGCTTCGCGTGGGCCCCGAGGGCCGCGCGCGCGTGGTGGCCGAGATGCGGGCGTGGGAACGCGTGGAGCTCGTGAACGACGACCCCGTCGCGTGCGCCATCTACACGTACCGCATCTTCGACGTGATCCTGAACTTGCTGCGGGACAGGCGGTGCTCTCCGTTCCGGCCGTACGTCGTTCGCGACTACTTCAAGAGGGTCGAGTTCCAGGAGCGCGGCAACGCCCACGTGCACGCGATCCTGTGGCTGGAGAACGTGCCCGACGAGGAAGAGCTGAGCAGCGTCGACGGCGCCATGCCCCGGACTCTGGCGATGGTGGACGCCGCACTGCTGACGCTGGACACTTCGCTCCTGCGGCGGGCCCGAACGCAGACCCACCAGTACACGCACACGTGCTACAAGCGGGGCCGCACCAAGTGCCGCTTCGGCGCGCCCTTCATGCCGAGCCAGTCGACGCGGATCGTGGTGCCGTTCCCGCCGTTGCCGCCGTTGCTTGCGGACGACGCCGGCAGCTGCGACTCGACGACGGAAGCGGAACGCGTGCGTCGGAGGGGCTCAAGGCCAAGTACGCCGAAATGCACGAGGCCCTGGAGCACGGAGAGTTCGCGAACCTGGACGAGTTCCTGCGCGCCTTCGACGTGCGGTCCCGCGACGAGTACTCTGAGATTCTGCGGGCCGGCGCGACGCGTCCGCACGTCTTGCACGCGAGGACCCCCACCGAGAAGCGGGTGAACGTGTTCAACCCGTGGATCGGAAGGGTCCTGGACTCCAACATGGACCTCCAGGTCATCCTGGACCACTACGCGTGCGAGTCGTGCGTCGTGGACTACGTCAACAAGGCCGATCGCGGCATGTCGCACCTCCACCGCGCCGTCGCCGACATCCTCAAGGAGAACCCCAACGACGATTACAAGGAGCTCCTTCGCAAGCTGCACGTCAACGTCCTCAAGGGCGTGGAGATGTCGGCGCAGGAGGCGGCGTGGTTCTTGCTGCGGCAGTAGATGTCGCGCAAGAGTCGCGACGTGGTTTACATCCGGACGTGCTTCCCCGAGGAGCACGTTCGCGTGCGCAAGACGCGCGACGAGCTCGCCAAGCTCCCCGCTTCGTCGACCGACGTCTGGAAGCCCAACGTGATCCAGAAGTATGAGGCGCGGTGTCAGCCCGAGCTCGATAACGTGTGCCTCGCGGACTTTGTCAGCAAGTACGTCGCGCAACGGCGCCGCACGACGACGACGACCACCGGCAGCGACGTCGTCGGCGACGAAGAGGACGAAGATGTCGAAGACGAAGTCGACACCACCGGCATGACCAAGACCAAGACCAAGACGACCACCAAGACGACCGACGTCACCCACTACGCCCTGCGCGAGAGACCCGTCGTCATACGCTACCGCAACTACAGCCCCAGCGACGACGTCGACTCGTACATGCGCGAGCAAGTCTTGCTGTACGTCCCGTTCCGAAGCGAGGCCGTGGACGTTCTGGACGGCAACAAGTACGTGCGCCTGTACGAGGAGCACAGGGAGACGATCGAGCTCAAGCGCAGGGAGTACAACCCGGCCAACGACGACGTGGTGGTGAACGAGTTGGTGCAGCAGCACTACGCGAATCTGATGCGGTTGCAACAAGAACAAGACGACGAGCTCCGACGGCGAGCGCAGGAAGAAGAGGACGCGGAATACGCCGAGGTGGGCGACGGCGACGACGTGACCAAGAGGGAGGCGAGAAGAAAGCGGGACGAGGACGACGCCAACGCCGACCTGCTTCAGGGCGAGCAGTTGCTTCGTTTGGTCAAGGAAATCGTGACGCCGTGCGCCGCCGTCCGCAAACGCAAGGGCATCCTGGACCGCGAAGCTTACGAGTCTATGATGCGGATGACCAACCCCGAACAGTACGAGCTGCTCCGTGAGATTCTGCACAGGCAGACGACGCCCCCCGGTTGCTCCTCGTCTCCGCTCCGCGTCTTCCTGACGGGTCCCGCGGGCTGCGGCAAGACGTTCGTGCTCAAGCTCGCCATGGACGCCTACAACCGGTGCAACAACGCGACGACGTCCGACGGCGACGGTGGTGGCGCGTACAACGCCTACGTCGTGTGCGCGAGCACGGGCAATGCCGCGGTCGCCGTGGGTGGAACGACGGTGCACGCCGCATTCAAGCTGGCCAGAAGCAGTGGTGGTGGTGGCCGGCGCGGCGGCGGCGAACTCGACGGCGGACTGAGCCACAGCGACCTCAACACGTTCCGCGTGGCGTTCCGTCGCGTCAGGTGCGTCATCGTCGACGAGGTCAGCATGATGTCGGCGGATCAGCTCAGGGACGTCGACTGCCGCCTGCGACAGATCACCCAACGGGCCAGCGAACCCTTCGGCGGTCTGGACGGGATTCTCTGCGGCGACCTGCGTCAGCTTCCGCCCGTGCGAGCGAGCGAGATCTACAAGCGCTGCCGCAACACCGACGGTCTCTTCGGCGGTGCCGCCGCGGTCGTCGCGTGGCACCACGTCGACTACTTCCCGCTTGTCCGCGTCGTCAGGCAGGCCGACCGCACGTTCTCGGACGTTCTCACCAAGATCGGCGACGGACGCGCCTTGGAGGACGACGAAGTGGCGCTTCTCGAGAGCAGGTTCGTCACCGCCGATCGCGCTCGAGAGTTGGCGCCGTCGGCTCTCCGGATTTTCTACTCCAACAGGGAGGTGACGCTGTACAACGAGTCGGTTGCAAAGGCGGCGGCGGCGGCGCCGGCTGCGCCGGCTAGCGTGCTGCGGGCCCGCGACGACTTTGTCGGTTGCAAGACGCCCTACGTGCTGGAAAACGCCAAGCGCAAGGTGGACAACATGACGCTGACCGAGTTTGGAAACCTTGCGCGCGAAGTTCTCCTCGTCCGGGACAAGCCCAACATGCTCACCGTCAACGTGGACGTCGTCGACGGCCTCGTGAACGGCGCAGTGGGTTTGAACAGCAGCAGCAGCAGCAGCAGCAGCAGCAGCAGCAGCAACAGCAGCAGCAGCAGCAGCAGCAACAACAACAGCAACAACAACCCAAGCATCTGTGGATCCAGTTTGACGTTCCTGCGACGGGCAGGTTGACTCGCGCGCGCCAAACTCGCGTTGCACGAGGCCAAGAGCGCCGGATACGCCGACGTCGCCCGCAACTCCGACTGGATTCCCATAGAGACGCATTCCCTGACCTTCACAATCGACCGCAAGGCCGGAATAGCCTGCAAGCGAACCCAGTTGCCGATCGTTCAAGCCAGCGCCTTCACCGTTCACAAGTCGCAGGGTGCCACGTACGCCTCGGTCGTCTACGAGTGCTCGCGAACCTACCCTCAGAAGCTCGTCTACGTGGCTCTCTCGCATTGCACCCATCTCGGCGGCCTCTACCTGACCAAAGCCCTCGGCGACCACTCGTTCTACCACCGCGAGGACAACCCCGACAGGGCCATGACGGACGAGTTTCGAAGGCTGGAAAATCACAGACTGCAGACCGTAACCGGCCGCTACCTCGACGCCCTGCGACGAGAAGAACAACGAGAACGGCGACGACACGTGTTTACGCTAGCGTTGCTGAACGTTCGGTCTCTGCGGGCGCACGTGCTCGACGTTGAGTGACCCGGTCCTGCAAGAGGTCGACGTGCTCTGTCTCACGGAGACGTGGAACAACAACAAACAAGAAGGAGGAGAAGAAGCAGGAGGAGAAGGCGCAGGTGGAGTTGAACGGGGCATGGTATTGAGGAGGCCAGGACCTCATCACAGCTGGCGTGAGGGCGACTCCGCGGCGAAGACGTCTGAGCTGCCCCTTTTGCACCGCTCCAGTTGACCAGACTACAGCAGAGCACCTGGTGTGGAGTTGCCCTGCTCTGCGAAGCCTACGCGCTGTGCACATCGCCACCTGCGGCCCGCGCCCCGGACGTCCGCCAGACTTCATGGCGTGGATACAAGGACCACATCATGGCCCCCTGCTCCGATTCCTTCGGGAATCCGGCGTATATCTATACATTTAGTTTCCCCTTATGCTGATTAGCAAACTTCCGCAATAAAAAAAAAGAAGGCGCGGTAGGAGAACAAGGATTCGCACCGGTGGTTCGCGCGCGCGCCGTGGACGCGCGTAGCCATGCCGGTGGCATCGACGTCTACTACCGAAACGTGCGGTGGCTAGGAGGGATGGTCCGTCACAGCTGGAGTTACGCCGACACGCGCGGCGAATACGCCGGCTTACCGCCGGCTTAAATACGACGCCTACCGTCACGGCCACGGCCAAGACGACGGCGAGATCACCGTAATCACCTTCTACCTCTCTCCGAAACTCAACCGAGACGCCGTTGCAGAGTTCCTCGAACTGGCCATGAACGACCATCGACGCCAGCAACGACGACAACCAGAACAACCAGAACAACCAGAAACGCAAAGACAACGACGACCCATAGTTCTCGTCGGGGACTTCAACGTCGACGTTCGCAAAGACGACTGGATCGTCAGGCACGTGCGCGACCTTTACGGTCTCGACTGCGTATCTGACCACAACCCCTTCAACAGCAGGAAGCCGACCACCATCCACGGGTCCTGCATAGACCTCGTTTTTGCGTCCTCCTCCTCATCCTTGTGCGTCCAGCCCCTACTCCCGAACCCTCTCACCGCCCACTTTAGAGACCACAAGGCGGTCGTGCTCGTCGTGCGCTAAATCGACACTCGCCACTCACTCACCACTCACCATCTCAACGACCACGCTCCCCAGAGGCCCCGCAGAGAGGGACGGACGTAACCGGAGGCACCCCCCTCGTCGACGCAACCTCCGAAGAGAAGAAGAAAGAAGAAGAAACAAGAAGAAAGAAAGAAAGAGAATAAGAAAGAAAGAAAGAAGAAAGAGAAGAAGAGAACAACAGAGAATCGCAGTGATGCCAATAAAATAATAACAACTTGACGCTACCTACTTACGATTCTCTCTTCTCTCTCAACCCACACCACCACCACCACACCAACAACACCAACACCACGGAACCCCACTATGCTCTGCATTTACACGTGTCCCTCGCGCGGGGGCATGCGACGGAGATTTTTTGCTTCGTTTTCTGATGCTATGGTATTCAGCAGCTGGGACGGCATAAATAGGAAGAGCTCGCAAACTCGAAAAGTATCATATAATTGAATCTCCATTTCAGGTCTGCCAACACATTATCCAGTAGAGGAATATACACTGATGTCCTGAAGAAGCTCTCTGGATCAAGCGCTGGAGTGTTAGACCTGTAGGACTGTCTCTTCGTGATGCGAGGGAGCCGCAGCTCTGTTTCAAGTTCGTCCGCGAGCGCGACGGCTTGGTCGTAGAGAGGTGTGAACGCCTCTTCACTGTTACGCCTTTGAGCAGTGAGAGCAGCTACTGTGCCTGTCAGCGTATTCCTTGGTTTGAAGCTTTGAAGCTCCTTCCAGTTGGCGACGGAGTCGAGCTTTCGCCACGAAGATAAGAGAGTCCCGAAATTGGATGACACTGTCATGTCGCTCCACCGATCTCGTCTCGCAAAGGCTTTTCAGCTGGTGGCCAAGTGTGTTCTTTAATACACTGTTTCGTTTTGGTGAGGCGGTGAAGAAGGAAATTACCTCCTTCATAATCCCCACCGCGGTCCTGACAGCTTGAACACGCGATGACTTCGAGATCGACAAGCTGAGTGTGTGGTTAAAACACGGAGAGTGAACTGCTTATGTGGCACACCGCTTAAATTCTGACACGGCGCCACACAACTCTGACACCATAAGGCTGCATCCATCTGTAGCTATATGCCGACGCACCTGCCCAAGCCGAATTGTAGGTCCTTCAGCATCTTCAGAACCCGCTCATCAGGTACCCTGCCTGTCAGGATGGGCTCAGTTACGTTGACGTCGACAGCATGGCTGTCATTGCGAAGGACAACAAATAGGAAGAAGTCCTCTCGTACAGCGTTCTCGTGTACATAGCGCAGAGCAAGAGATAGCTGCGACGTGTGAGATACATCGGTTGTTTCGTCGAACATAATGCTGTAGACGCCCGACTCGTGCACCCACTGAATAAGTGTAGCAAGAACCTCGTATCCACAGCACTTGATCAATTCGTTGTGGGTCGTCTTGCCGATGTACGTGACTCGAGATGATGTGCTGGCAAGGTGCTTCTTAAGTTCAGTGTCCCCGCTTGATCATCGAAAGCGCAGAAGCTCGCGGAAATTGCCCTCATTTGCAGTCATTGAGGCCTCATTTGACCGCTCAAGAAGTCTTTCGTCGTCTCGATGTCCACGAAATGGTATGTTTTGGCGCCCTAGAAAGATGATAGACGTTATAGTTGGGACCAGGTGGTTTCGGTTCTCGTTCACTTGATGTAGACGCTGATTGATGATTTAGTTGGCTACATCTTTTTCGGGTGCCTTCAGACATGCGAGAAACTCCTCCCCAGCCTGCACTGCTTCATTGTGGTACTTCCTTGCTTCAGATATAGTAGGATCGCCGTCCTTTCCCAGCAGTTTCGCAAAGGACGTGAGTGGCTTGGTGACGAGTTTTTGGAGGGGGACATTTTTGTGGTAGCCTCTCATCGCACCTATTACGAACAAAACGCAGTACTTGCAGTACAGGCCCCTGCTATAATCGGAGAGGACAAGCCACTTGAACTTGTTTAAATGCGACTGACGTACGTATGGCTTCTCATTTTTGCCGTTTTTCCGGGGAAGTGAGTATGGTAAACTGTAGTTATCCGGAGGGTACCAATGCGTTTCCAACAAACGCCGTTTAGTGTAGTCATCGAATTTCCCACCGACCAACTTTCCGATGTCACTCGATAATTCCGCGGAGATGCTTGGAGATGCCACGTCCAATCTTTCGCTTTCAAATTCGGTAGTCTGGTCGCATGGAGAAGAAAGGGGTGATCATTCGCCTTTCAGAGGTGGCGATGCGCTACATGGTGCTGACCGGGGAAGAATACAGGTGTTGGCGTATTTCTCGTCCAGTCGTAGCGTTGGCACAACTCCTGATGAGGTGGCCTGTTCCGTGCCTTAGACTGCAACACGTAGGGATTTCTTAGCAGCAGGAAGGAAGAACTTGTCGATCTTTTGCGAACTTGCCCTCTTCATTCTCCAGAGAGAGCTTTGGGGTTGCAAACAGACGAAAGAAAATGCGATAGTCGAACGCTGTCGGTGTCCATGACAAGCCGCAATGGCGAGCTTCATGTTTTAAGATGCTTCATACGTCAATATGCAGAATACAAAAAATAATATTTGCTGACCTGGCGATAGAACGAGAACTCATGACTTAAAGCCACATCCTAGAATCTGTACAAGAGTATATAAGCATTTAAATTACTAACAGGGGAGCTTACCCATGCAAAGAAAATTCTTCGAATAATAAATGGATACACACAGGAGACTGCGCAAGCACTTCTCCACTTGCTCATCTTTAATAGTACGTTGCATCGTTTTAACAAGTGAAACAGAGCGAGAGCAACTTCAAGTTGCAGCAGCATCACAGACGACGCAAATTAGCAAGTGGCGCAGTGCTTACGCATATTTACGTAAACCTTACAGGGGACTTTACGCGGGATACTTTAAAAATAACTGCGCATCGTGTAATCGAAAGGATAAATCATAAAGCGCGTAGCGACATGATATCGTGCTAAGCTTGAGCAAGAGATGCTGTATCGGCTTGCGATAATCAGATCGCTTGTACTTTAGCAAAATTACTTCAGTCTATGTGACATTGCTTCACTACCTTTGAAACTTCCCAGCATAAAATCGTGGGCAGTGTTCATTAATGCATGTTGGTATTCTTTGTAAACGCATGTTTAGAAAAACGTACCTTGAAGTTTTATCATTTGAATAACCTATACTGCTGCAAAAAAGTACTTAATTCAATCACTGATGCATAACGTCGTAAAGGATTCTAAAGGATTTTGGTAAATTCCTCGTAACTGCGTTAGAAGGGTCAGTTTGCGGATTTCTTGGCTGCTATGAACAGGTTAATAACGACAACATCCAGGGTATGCTTGGCTGAATACTGGCGTGAGTGGCATCTCGAATACTGCAGCTAGCAATGATATGCACGTTTCAAGTCTTCTTGCACTCACAAACGAAACAATGAAGAGGTGCGGGTATCAAATCTAAAGTTCTAAACGCGAGCTATACATTTGCGCGTGGCCAACGCTTACCTCGAGTCATCCGGACGGGTCAAGTGGCTTACCAAGGTAATCGCCAACAGAATTTCTGCAACCTTAGATTTCAGTCAACCTAAAGAACAAGCAGGGTTCCGTAAAGGCTATTCAACAATGGACCATATTCACATGATCAATCAGGTGATTGCCACAAACTGGAGCGTACGACGTATAAAAGTACCGTATACTTTTTGATATTATTGTACTGCGCCTAATTCTTGTTACAGTAGTCCGATTCATTCAGTTTCCGTGCTATCGCCCCTGGAAAACCCTGGAACTCCCTCGAACGAGGCGGCGGTAATTCCGCCCACTCGCCGGCTCACCGGCAAGAAAATAACAA
Source organism: Haemaphysalis longicornis (assembly GCF_048455015.1). NCBI lineage: Eukaryota > Metazoa > Arthropoda > Arachnida > Ixodida > Ixodidae > Haemaphysalis > Haemaphysalis longicornis. Next base: position 107,054,642 of record NW_027526335.1, on the reverse strand, counting down.
AAATAAAACCTCCACCGCTCAGCTTTCGTCGAAGCTTCGAGCGCTCAAAAGGGGGCGAGCGTAGCTTTGCCAGCGCAAAGGCGCTCCGATGATTCCAGAAGGGAGCAAGAGGGAAGTTGTGCGCTCGACGGCGGAGGGCGCGTTGTGTGTTGTAACTTGGGCCCTCTCTCTCCGCGCCGGCGCAGTTAGGAAAAGAGAATCTGCGCCGAAGCAATTCAGCTACGTTTGGACGTCGTGATGTGACAACGGCTCCTGCCCGTGTGTGCACCACCATCGGCGACCCGCGCCCTGGAGGACTCCAACGTACTACCGGGCCTCGCTCGAATCACAGTGATCGTCTCGGACGGCCTGGCCTACGACGAAGCAACGCTTCACAGGTAGCCGAATCGCCTCCGACAGCGGACAGCGGTGCATCGTCCGGCCCGGTCGGTGAATATTGTGGGACTCTGTCTCTCATATGCATCGAACTGTTCGTTTTCTTTCTATTTAACTGCTCTACTCCGTAATATCTATTTGTTAACGCTCCTGATTGTATCATTTTGTCTAATTTTGAACTGTTTCTCGCATTTGTATTCATTCTAAGTTACCTCTCGTTTACGTTACGTGTCCTCGTGCTTGTACAGTGTTTTGCTGTCCAAATATAAGTCTGTCTTTTTTTTATTCGTTCAAGGCTCTGACTCATTCTTACGGCTCTGGTCGGCGAAAGCCGCACATCAGACGGCCACCCCTTTCGTCACCTGTGCCTTGTAGATTCTGTGGGGTTGTTTGCTCGCTTGAGTCGACTCCCCATACCTTCTAACAGCGCATCCAATTAAGGAATCGGTGACAGTGATAGAGAAGTGTGCTGAGTATACTAAATGCCTATATATAGCCTTCATAGATTATGAGAAAGTATTTGACTCGTTCGAAACCTCAGCAGTCATTCATGCATTACGGAACCACGGGTTAGATGAACATTATGCAAGAATACTAGAGGATATCTACTATGGGTCCACCGCTACCATCATCCTCCATAAGGAGAGCAGTAAAATACCTATCAGGAAGGGCGTCAGACAAGGAGGCACTATCTCTTCAATGTTATTCACAGCATGTTTACAATAAGTATTCAGAACGTTGGATTGGGAACAGGTGGGAGTAAGGGTTAATGGAGAATACCTTAGGAACCTCAGATTTGCTGATGACGTTGCCTTGCTAAGTAACTCGGGGGACGAATTGCAAAGCATGCTTTCCGCACTGGACGAACAGAGTAGAACCGTGGGCCTCAAAATTAATATGCAGAAAACCAAAGTAATGAACAATAACCTCGGGACAGCACAGCAGTTTGGGATAGGGGGAGAGGCAGTGGAAGTGGTAAGCGAATATATCTACTTAGGCCAAGTTGTGACACCGGATCCCAAACATGAGGCAGATATAATTAGAAGGATCAAAATGGGGTGGAGTGCATACGGCAGACATTCTCAGATAATAAATAGCAGACTACCATTGTCCCTGAAGAAGAAAGTGTATGAGAGCTTCATATTACCGGTACGCACCTACGGGGCAGAAACTTGGAGGCTCACTAAGAGGGTTCAACTTAAATTGAGAACGACTCAGCGGGCAATGGAGCGGAGATGATAGGTGTACAAGGGACAAGAAGAGAGCGGAGTGGATCAGGGAACAAACGCGTGTTAAGGACATATTAGTAGAAATTAAGAAGACTAAATGGACGTGGGCAGGGCATGTGATGCGAAGGCAAGATAACCGTTGGTCATTAAGGGTAACAGAGTGGATCCCTAGAGAAGGCAAGCGTTGCAGGGGGCGGCAGAAAGTTAGATGGGCAGATGAGATGAAGAAGTTTGCGGGGATAAATTGGTCGCAGTTAGCACAGGATCGAGGTAATTGGAGATTAATGGGAGAGGCCTGTGCCCTGCAGTGGGCGTAGATAGGCTGGTGATGATAGTGGCGATAAAGGCGGGTGATATTGAGGCTACTGCAGCATCATCTCGCATGCGTCGCTGGTAATCGTGTAACCCTTTAGTGACTCCCAGGCAATAGTGGCATCATGGAAAACCAGAAAGCGAATGAGGCAGCCAGTAGGGGCCTACAAATGACAAACAGGAGGACGATGCTCACTAAACATGATGCCTCAGCTATGATACAGGCGCTAGCTCTGACGGAGCGGAACCTTTTATGGGTCCTTCCGGAGCGACATTACACTTTTTGTACGTCGCGTAGATAAAAACATAAGAATAAGGCTTCCAAAACAGCTACCCTGCCGATTTGAAACGTTGTTCCACAGACTGCGCCTCAATGCAGCTCTTAAAATATCTAACCTTCATCGAATAGGGCAGCCTTCAAGTCCATATTGTGACAGTTGTGGCTCAGTTGAAACTGTCGAACATATATTACTAGTGTGCTCTGCTGAGGCCGAACGAAAGTGCCATTTGCAGCAGAAAATTGAATGCCTTTCCACTGGACCATTAAGACTGAGCCTATTTTGTGGACCACGACGCTCTCCCTCTCCTCAGCGTAAAGCCCTATCCGCGTTATTTGAGTATTTGAGGACAATGCTCCTCTACGACATTCAAGCCTTTCCCTTAGCGCATTTATTTAGCCATATTCCCTGAAACAGGACTTCGCTTTATTTTGATTTCTTAATTTTTTCTCGCCTACTCTTCTTACTACTGTCTTTTTTCCGTCTACCCTGTTCCGCGCAGAGTAGCATGTCGCCGAACTCATGCCGGCAAACTTCTTCGTTTCCCTCTCTAATAAAAAAAATTTTCTTAGGCTCTGATCTCTCGGGCGAGAATGGCAGCCGCGGCACGCGTCCTACCGGAATAGGATGGCAGCCCACAGCTCCTAACTCTTTTTCTCCCCTACCCCATCCCTGCTGTTTCAATAAACGTTTTCTCTCTCTCTCTCTCTCTCTCTCTCTCTCGTGTGTATAAATATCTGCCTTCTTTGAGGTCGACCACCCAAACAAAAGCCGTAGAAAGTGTAGAAAAAGAAGACGAAAAAAGGAGCGAGACGGCAACCCCGCGCGTTCAGGCATTCCTGAGTCAGCGTTTTAAGAAGTATATTTTGTTCTGGTCACTCAAGCATGGAAGAGAGCCCTGAGAAGGAGAGTAGCAAGGGTCGCCACTCGAAGAGGCACACCAAGCGCACAAAAAAGCCGACAGATTTCGCTGGGACCTCTCCTTCGGCTGGAGGGCGGATTCAAGGCCAGGCCGCTTTGACTACCGACGAACACTGCTCATCCAATACCGTAGCCCGCCGCAGGCACCATTCTATCCTTAAACGGGACCGGCCAGATGCGCGACCGCTGACCAAACCTGCAGTGGCGTCTAGACCCCAACTGTCTGCCATTGACCATGATATTGCAGAGGCGCCGACCGTGGGAAGTGCGGACATGATACCACCGGGACAACTTCGCCTCACTGAGATGCATTCTACTACTGCCGACAACATGCCACAGCCCGCAGCTCGCATTGAGGGTTCATCCATTCGGTGGGAGGACTTAGGAGATCAGAGTGCGTCCGCTGTGGAGCTCCCCGCCACTACCAGTTCCGCGCGTCCCGTCAGCTTCGAGCCACCAGACGACGTGTCGTTAGGCCCATCCGGCCGGAACTACGAGCGACCAATCATGACCCGGTGGCGCTCCATTGCGGCTAAGCTTTTGGCGGATGGCCCGACAGGGCTACCGACCATTGAAACAACGGGAAGGAGCAGCCCTGGAGACCGGGCCGCAGCAAGTCCCATGGGTTGGCGAAAGTCGCGTAGCCTGTCCGCCATGGAGCTTCCTGCCATAACTAACCCCGAGCGTCCCGTCAGCTTCGAGGTGCCGGATGACGAGCCGTCAGCACCGCCACCCGGCTGGAACTACGGGCGACCGATCATGAGCAGGCGACGCTCCGTTGCGGCTCAGCTTTTGGCGGAAGGTCCGACTGGGCTACTGACCATTGATAGAACGGGAAGGAGCAGCCTTGGAGACCGGGGCGCCGCAAGTCCCGCGGGTAGGCGAAAGTCGCGTATTCTGTCCGCCGTGGAGCTTCCCGTCGCAACTGACTCCGCGCGTCCCGTCAGCTTCGAAGTACCGGATGACGAGCCGTCAGCCCCACCGCCCGGCTGGAACTACGGGAAACCGATCATGAGCAGGCGACGCTCCGTTGCGGCTAAGCTTTTGGCGGATGGCCCGACTGGGCTACCGACCATTGAAACAACGGGAAGGAGCAGCCCTGGAGACCGGGGTGCTGCAAGTCCCATGGGTCGGCGAAAGTCACGTATCCTGTCCGCCGTGGAGCTTGCCGGCGCAACTGACTCCGCGCGTCCCGTCAGCTTCGAAGTACCGGATGACGAGCCGTCAGCCCCACCACCCGGCTGGAACTACGGGAGACCGATCATGAGCAGGCGACGCTCCGTTGCGGCTCAGCTTTTGGCGGAAGGTCCGACTGGGCTACTGACCATTGATAAAACGGGAAGGAGCAGCCTTGGAGACCGGGGCGCCGCAAGTCCCACGGGTAGGCGAAAGTCGCGTATTCTGTCCGCCGTGGAGCTTCCCGTCGCAACTGACTCCGCGCGTCCCGTCAGCTTCGAAGTGCCGGATGACGAGCCGTCAGCCCCACCACCCGGATGGAACTACGGGAGACCGATCATGAGCAGGCGACGCTCCGTTGCGGCTAAGCTTTTGGCGGATGGTCCGACTGGGCTACCCACCATTGGAACAATGGGAAGGAGCAGCCATGGAGACCTGGGCGCAGCAAGTTCCATGGGTCAGCGAAAGTCCCGGAGCCTGTCCGCCGTGGAGCTTCCCGCCACAACTGACTCCGCGCGTCCCGTCAGCTACGAGCCTCCGGTTGTCGTGTCGTTGGGACCACCCAGCTTGAACGACGAGCGACCAATCATGAGCAGGCGACACTCCATTGCGGCTACGCTTGCGTCAAAGCGTCCGGTAGGGCTACTGAACGATGAGCCCCCGAGCATCCCCGGAGCGTCCCCCGAGCACACGTTCCGGGAACGCTCTTCCTCAGATCCCCAGCCGACTCAGGGCGAGCCCCAGTTGAACGTCACGTGCTCGGTCGGCCACAGTGTTCCCCAAGTGAGTATTCACCACCGTGCACCATGCCTTGTATAAGCCCGACGACAGCATGTGCGGGAGCTAAAGAAACGGTTTGGTTGTTGAACTGTAAGCGATACAACACCATTTTATGAGACGTACAACATACGGAGCCAAACGACAGCGTTGCTGTCGTCATCACGCGAAGCGTTTTCTAGCAACCGTCAAGCGGTGGGCCCCATCTCTAGCTAGACATGTATCGACTTCACCAGAAATGGAGTTGCTCTACCTTATTCTTCACCACCCGAAGACCTGTGATCTCGTCCATAACATGCGGAGCTTGGAGAAGGAATTGACCATAAAATTTGCGCTTGATACGGTGTTCAAAACGGCCATACTACAACCATCCGGTAGTCGTAGTAGTAATAAACATTTATTGATGGGAAATGGAGAGTCGGAGGGTTAGCTCGGCCTCCTCAATTTAGGAGGCCGCGAGCCCGCTTTGCTTCCTCTCAGAACGACGGCTTGCGGTAGGAAGTTTTTTATGGTCTGAATTAAAGCCCTTTGTGACTGAGGTCAGTGTATGCATAATGCTCTCCGTGTTTAGGTAAGACCCGACTCTCTACATATATTTGAGCTCCTACTTTCTCGTGTGGAAGTCAGGTTAAACTCAGTTTCTTCCTTAAAATGTGACGTCGACAGGATTTCTATGGCGAGAAAATTGAACATAAGCTAAAACCTCAATCCTGACAAAAAAGCTCTGAGGACAAAAATGCACTTAAAAGTTGGGATCGCGGAATCGTTAATGTACACTTAAACGTGCTCATATTTCAGTTTAGTGCTGTGAGTGAATGAATTGTGATGAAAGAAATGAATTGTGACTGCTGCACCGCCGTGCGCGGTTCGCGGGTGCGTGCGTGATTGCTGCCGTTACTTATTGATTCAAAAGAAAATGGAAACGGAAGGATGGACTATAGGATAATGTTGCAATGAGTCAAGGGGTAGACCCGCATTCAGCGCATGGGTGGGAGGAGATTTAGGGGAGAGAATAGGATAGAAGAGGAAGGAGAATATAGGGGATGCAGAAAGTGTGTAGGGCCGCCGTAGCGGGAGTCATCATCTGCAGGCGGGAGAGCGCTGCTCACACGTCGAAGCACGAAACACCTGAGCCGGACACTGAACAGCCAAAACCGTACAAACTGGCAGCCAGCGCTGCCGGATCTCGCATCCTCGGGGAGCCAGTGTGCAGCCTCGCCGCGAGGGGACGCTCCACGTAACCGCCGCTGCTGGATGGCGGGTCGGCCGCATGCAGCCGCAGAAGGGCAGGTCTTGAGTACGCCTGGACCACAGCTCTTGGATTGCGGTAGCCCGTTTCGAGGTGGTCAGCAGCCAGGTGTAGTCCGGGAAGTTCCTCACAGGTGGATGAAGCGGGGTTAAGGCAGGTGGCAGGCCCCGTTTACGTCGAGTAGTGCAGGCGGCTGCTGCCTCACCTGCTGCGGGAAGGACCGAGCCGTACCTGAAGACTTCCAGGAAGCAACGAACCTGCAACAGGGCAGGACCTTCCAGTCGTGGGGTCTCAAGTGCTGTTCCGCTGTTATCCCCTTGCTGCGCGCGTCTGGGAAGTTGCGACGATGCGGAGGGTGTTCTTCGTATACTATGGGGATGGCTGAAGCCGTGGTCGTTGAGACAGATCCACGTTCCAGTCACTAGCATACTCATCTCAGAGTTGGGACGGCTGCGGAGCCGCTGCAGCAAGGCGACCACATCTAGAACATTCATCAGGCGCCCGACATAATGCAGTTCGGCATGAAGGGCCCTCATCCCGATTAGCCATGGAGCTCCACGCACGGTCCCGCCACCGGGGATGACAGTGGTAGGCCCAAGCAGTGGCGTACTGCGCGCCGCTGGTAGCCTTTCAACTCCTTCCAGCGGCGCAGTTCCAGACAACGCGAAACGCCGCATTCACGCCCAGATCTGCACTATCGGCCTTCCACAGGGCATTGCCTAGCAGCGTGTTCTTATCAAGCCGAACGAAGCTCGTGCGATGGCAAGCTTTGCAGTTGCGTGGGAGCCTATGTTACAGACGCCAAGGCTAGCTGTCGCCAACACCGGACGTCAGCTTTTAAAGACGATAGTCTTTCTTGGGCTAGTTAGACCCAGAAATTTTGGTCTGCCTGTATGTCTGTCTGTCTATCTGTCTGCGACTCGATTCAGCCACCCGGCCAAAGCGAAAGAGAATCTGTGCAGTAGTCTCATATACTCACAGCCAAATCTAAACGTCCAAGACCGGTTTATATGTTCATACTTGTCAACATTGTTGAACAAGAACAAGACATTACGCAAATATAAGAAATAAAATAATATACAAGGGATATTTAGTGTTCCGTTATAAAACAATTCATAGATGCTTGATTTTCGCGAAATGAAATGCTACATCTACTGCAGAAAAAAATTCACCCTGTCGCCTGCTGTCGCCCGCGCCACTATACGCCTCGAGCGCGGCCTGTAGGGGCGCCACTGAAATCCCCCTAGCGGCCCGTTTCGAAAGCAGGCGCGGGAGTCCCCGGCCCGCTCCCCCCTGTCGCCGTTGCTTTTGGGGCTCGTTCAAGACAGCGATTTACCGTTTGTCCGCGTTCGAAATACCGAATAACGTGGAGAAGGCACTTTGTTTGCAAGCGTGGTGCGTTCACGAGAGTATAAACGTTTATGACGCGATCTTAGTGAGATCTATATGAGCGTCGGGCGTGTGTCACAGGCCGGCGTCCCGAAGCCAGCATTTGCATGCAGCTGATTGCAATTCGGTTGCCCTGAAATTTAGCGGCAGTGTCTCCGTAAGCAGTGTTTCCTCCGATGGTCATGTTGCGGCCATACACACTATGATGTAAATCGACTTTGTGCACTTACAAAATCCAGCGGAGCACTAATACCTAACAGCACGCCAGTTACGCCTGCCAATATCACATATCAGATATTTTATCAGTACTCTGAACAAGCCAATACGGCAAAAATTTAACAAACATTGTACCAAAGAAGTACGATGGATAATGCAAAATTACACTCCGGAGTCAGCACACGACAACAAATTTAATGCTGGGTCGTCTTGTCCCGAGGTGAGCGCTCGCAAAGATTCATCTGTTACATTTATTCTCCACGAGAAGCGCGAAGATGGGCTTATAGAGTAATCCGCGTCCGTGACCAAACTCTTCTTCGAAACATCGTCATATGACACAGGGAGACTGCAGAATCTAGCATAAACCGAAATCAGAGACCCTTATCAGATACGACACTCTTGCAACGAGCCCGTGTGTACGAGATTTCGGCGCACGTTAAGGATCTCCAGGTGGTCAAAATTAATCCGGAGCCCTCCACTACGGCGTGCCTCATCGTCTCCGTTGCGTCGGCGCGTTAAACCCGGCAATCAATCAATCAACTCTTCCAACGACACCTCGTATCGCTTGTTCACTGCCTACCCTGTATTCTTCAAAAAATGCGTCCGCCGAGTGGCAGCCGTTCGTTGAAGGCGAAAAACAAACGAAAAGTTAACACGCCGCTTGTGTGTGTGGTTACTAAAACGTTCATTCGTTGATTTCGCTCCGCATTTGTAAACAACGATAGGTGAGCGTCGTCCTCCTCCCCGCCCCCCCCCCCCCCCCCCGTCTTGCGAAATATCAGCGCATTTCGCATCTAGTTGGTATGGTGAATACCACCTTGCTCAAACAAACGTCTTTAGCATTTCAGAGGCTGCACTCGGTTTTTTTTTTCATTCCCGTACGACCATTCTATTTATTCCTGACTTGCAGACCATTCATTTTCCCGTGGTTTCATAACATATACCTTGGTTCTTACTATAAGGCATGAGTGGGCACATATCTGACAATGTACAGCCTTTGAGTATACTTAACATTTTCGCGTGGCTTATACTCCCATAAAAGGCACAAGTTTTTGTCAGCTATTGGGTTATAACATCCCCGAAACATATTTTTCTACGACGTACATATTCGAAGCAAAGACGCATTTGTTGTTTGCGCTGCAAAACGAACCAACCTCTTACAGTGCCAATATCAGGTCTAAACGAGGCGGCAATAAATAGAATTCACTTGTGCTGACGTGTTCGAAGGTGACAGCGGTGATATGCTGCTGCCGTCGCCGAACCCCGCAAGAGCGGCCAAGAAGCGCGCAGAACCGCCTCCCCGGGTAGCTCTTGTTGGCGTTAGAGCGCTCTACCAAGACGCAGCTGTTGGTTTTAAATGCCCTAAACGTGCAGGTAGCTTACAGACGTCACCATAACAAGTTGTTTAGTGCGCGGAAAGGCAAAGAGAAGCGAAAGAGAACCAAAACACTGCATGACCATCCATCAGCCACGCAGCACTAATCCCGCAAACGCCGCGGAGAAGCGGCGGCAGGCGGCGCAGCAATCGCGAATCTCGAGGCGTATAGCTTCTGGCGGCATTTTAAAAAATGAAATGCCAACAGTTGCGAAAGGTTCCAGGAGATAGGCTCCACGTTCTGCTTGAAACGCACTTGGACTAGTGCAACGCGGTACTATAAAAGTTAAAGTGGGGCGTCTCGATCCATGCACGTCTCCGCCGTACTGCAGCGCTGGCATCGAGGAAACCGGCGTGCAGCAGTGGAACGCGGTAAATTTAAACAGACCTGAGCACACCTGTAGTGTGTTTACCTTGGGAGGAGCGTGACGGAAGAGGAACAGCACGAGAGGTGAGCGCGAAAGCAACGGGAGGCATTTATTTGGCAAATGTCGGTAAAGACTATCGTCTTTTGTCGACATTTGCAAACGAAGGGAGCAGACACGCGGGCAATTTTTTTTCGCCGGCGTACAGGGACACGGACTCTGTACTGTATACAGAAGGCATTTTAGCAAGGTGACACAAGCGGCAATTAAGCGAATAGCAATGAATGTTCACCCTATAGCGGGAACGGAAGAGCGACTGGCGAAGCCTCTCACTCATAGTAACCTTAAGAGGAAGAAAACGTTCCATTGGCAGACAGGATTAAGATAATGAGAGCACACTTACGTAGCCCTGCACAGCTGTGAAACATGGCGCCGCATACAATACTCGCTTTCCTGTTGCGCAATTTCACACTAATGCTTTCGGAATCATTGCATCGTGAGAAGGGCATGAAGGCTCTACAATTGTGGCGACGATCCTATGGTGTTGATGCTAGGGGCACCTGTTCTGTGGGTGGTTTTCGTTAGTCTGGAAAACCCTGGTCTTTGCTGGCTTCTCTTGCTTTTTGTACAAGGTTGACGCTGGTAGGAGAGGCGAGAGCTTGTCAGCTGGGCCGCCCGCTACTCTCGTAGTTGGTTTTGGGTTCTGGAAAGAGGCTATCGTTTTATCGTTTGAAAACAGCGCGGAAGACGGGACGGAGCAAGTAATAGACGACACAATGCACCCTTCAGTTCACCCTTTTGCTATCGTTTTGTGAGAGCTTTCATACGGTATGGTGTAGTCTGCTGGGCAGGGCGCAGTACTTGCAAGCGGCGGGATAGAGGGTGGTATGGATGACGTGGAGTATGGTTCCGAGGTGGTGGGGGGGAGGCGGCGGGTCTCTAAATTTTTTCAGAGTGTTGGCTTCGGCGAGGGTTAGCTCGGGATGCGCTTGTGGGAATTTTTTGCGCTTTTAACTGTACTGAAATAAGATGCCTGTGCATCTTAATAGGAGTTGCTTCTTGAAAAGTTGTCTTCTTGCTAAATTTCCCGAGAAGTATGAGCTAGGGCTGCGGCGTCTGCTGCTTCAGTTCCTTTGAGGGATTAGTGTCCACGGTCCAAACAAGTTGTGTGAGGGGTAGTGTCTACATGAAGCGCAGGATGTGGGGTACGGCTCAGGATATTCGGCCAATGGTGGAAATTTCTGCCTGGTGCGTCTGAGTCTAATTACCGCGGAAAATGCTTCTTCACGCCTGCCGAGGGGCTGTGGTGGCAGCCAGTCCTGCATGTTTTGTGCTTTTAGTGCAAGCAGTTGCTGCCGTTGGTCCTGAGCGGTGGTGGCTATTTATAGTGACTGCATGGGCTGGTTTGTAGTACGGGGAGGAGTATCTATAGCTGGTGTGAGATTGCCCAGCATACTTACTTTCGAGGGCTCTGATGCGGGCGGCGCATCGCGCTTTTGTACGGAATCCCAAAGGTCTGGCAGGGAAAAAAGAAAGCAGAGAAATATGCTCAGCCCACATCCCGAGCTGAGATAAACCGGTTTCTAATCGGTACTCTACTTGAGCTACGGGGAGGGGCTGATTCCAAGCGGTTGGCGGGTAATTAGGTCCGTAGTTTATACGTCGCGAGATAACGTAAGAATGCGTGGAGTCACGTTCCCAATATATATCACACCCCTTTCATGCACGGTAGAAAACGAATCACTCGCACAGAACGTTTTTGTGGCGCACTGTCTAAGGCTAGGCTGTCTGAAGCTTATTCCAGGCTGTTCCCTCTCAGATTGAAGATAACGAGACGCTTAGGCAACTGGTATTCTTGCTTTGTGATGAGAGAGTCAGCGCTTCGTGTAATGGTGGACAGCTCAGTTTATTTGTTTTTGTCGCGCTCAAAACTTGCAAATAACTTTTCGCATGACAGATGCACGAATCCTCACGCTGAGTCCAGAAATACAGTCCATGAGGCTAGATCAAGCTGAGAAAGGTGACCTGAAAGCTCGTAAGATGGTGACCTGAAGGTGACCTGAAAGGCCGCATAAAAGCTCGTAAGCTAGATGGGTGGATGTTTTGAGCCTCCCCGCGCGTAAACGTCATCACCACCATCATCATCAGCTTATGTACGCCCACTGCAGGGAAGCGGCCTGTCCCATAGGTCTCAAATTACCCCAGTCCTGTGCTAACTGCGACCAATTTATCCCCCGAAACTTCTTGATCTCATCTGCCCACCTAACCTTCTGCTGCCCCCCCCCCCCTTGTTACGCTTGCCTTCACTAGGAATCCACTCTGCTACCCTTAATGACCAATGGTTCTCTCCTTCGCGTTACATGTCCTGCCCACAGCCTTCCTAATTTCCACTTATACGTCCTTAACACGCGTTTGTTCCCTGACCCACTCCGCTCTCTTCTTGTCCCTTAATGTTACACCTATCATATTCCGTTCCATTGCTCGCTGAGTCGTCCTCAACTTAAGTTGTTGAACCCTGAGCCTCGAAGTTTGTGCCCTATAGGTGAGTACCGGCAAGATGCAGTTGTCATACACGTTCTTGTTCAAGGACAACGGTAGGCCACCATTATTTATCTGGGAATGCCTATCGAATGCCTGCCGAATTAAACCCCCATACCATAATTTTAAAATGCGTTAACGTGACGCTTAAGTCAACTTAATTCAACTTAAGTCGTTAAGTCAACTTAGCGAATTTTAAAATTGGGTGGTTGGGGTTTAATGCGCTGAAACTGCACCTGGGCTGTGCGGCGTGCCATAGGGGAGGGAAGGTGCCTGGACAGAAATATCGGCACACGTGCATTTTCGCTTTTCGCCTCTATATGTAAGCGGCCAGCCCGGCCGCGATTCAACCCGCGTTCTCGGTGCTCTGCAGCAGAACGCTTTAGTCACTCAGCCACCGCGGAAGTAACCAGCTCAACGAGGGAGAGCAACAGCCCGCATTGGTTAAAAATAATCGACTCATTCTGTGCTTCTTTGTCTTCGTCAGCGTGATCAATTAGGCCTAATTACTTGCGAAGATATTGCTAGTACTGAGTTTGTTTTTACTGAGTACAGAAAGTTTGTTTAAGGGGCCCAGAAGACAAAATACAAGTTGAATTTATTCCAAAGATTATGTGTTTTATAGTATCCCCAGCGCTTGTCCGGCAGCAAGCGATGCTTTATTCACAGAGAAATTACACTATTTAAGCGAAAGGTTCAATTATCGCGCTAAATCGTGTGTTTAATTCTTGATATCAGCGATGACGTAAGCAGGGCAGGTATGTGAAACGAATTTTAAGTGCGTTGAATATGGACTACACCGGACTACAAAATGTCATTCGTTGGTTCGTTTACCCTACGTCTCTAGATGGCGCCACATTACCGCTCAGACTCGCTGTACGCACTCGCTTTGTGTTTGACCGAATTGGCACCTGGCTTACTTTTGTTTCGGTTCATAGTAATCGTTTCGTGACACATTGGGTATGCTCGACGAACAGGATCATGTAAGACAATGTCGCTTATGCCAGTTGGCCAGTGCAAGCTGAACGCGCCGGACTGCTGTGCAGCTATGACAAACATAGTGCGCCCAGTACGCGCTGGTGCTTCTATGTTTACGTGTGTGTTCGTAGCTTCAATCGTTTACCCTCACAATTCTCACTGCTACAAAGAGAATACGCACTAAATTTAAAGCAAATAGTTCGTTTTGCCCTGCCTAACTTATGTTTGCTTTTGGCAGCCTCAGGTAATCGCACAGCTCCCCATAATACGTCATAGGTTCTTGCCAGAAAAATGAGCTAGTGGGTCGTATGGCCATTCCCTTTTTTTCGTGGTTAAATAACTTATTTTAGTGAATTTGCGTAAAAAGTGGTGTCAGTGGTATTCTAACACGACAATCTTTCAAGTGCACCAAACTTGCATTTTGTCTTCATGGCGCCCCTTTAATATTCTTCAGGGCCCACTGGTGTCCCTAAATTTGGCTCCGAAAACCCCACTGGGGGCCTGTATGAACACAAGAGCTTGCAGTGGCGACTGCACTGTTCGCCACTTATTTTGTTCAGTTGTCGTTACTATGTTTCAGAACTTGAGGCTAGCTAGCCTCCTCGAAGCTGCTCCCGAAGCATGTGGAACCGTTGTGGACGCAAAAATTTTATAATTGAAGTGCTTGGCATATCATTTACAAGAGAACTGTCTATTATACAATTTTAACGATCCTCGTTTGTACAAGGGCGTTTTTAATTTTGGATTAAGGCAAGCATTTTTCGCTACTTGGTTAAACTCGAAATAAAGCATACAAACCACTCCAGCGTAAACATTAGTGTAGTACCTGAATATTTTCATGCCATATTCAATGTTAACGTAAGGTTTTGCATCGTCTTTATCCAGGAAATGCCATTCGAGAGAGACCGCTGGAGGCCATGCAGAAAGCCCCACATACTATCTGACCCAACTGCGAAGCGCCTACTGTGCATCACCATTGGTTGTGTGCTGGCTGGCGTGTGTACCTACCTCGCCTCCGTGACCATTTTATCGGTGATCGGGGCCGGCATCCGGCCAACAGCCTGTGCAACCCAAGATTGCGTCCACCACGCCCTCAAACTCCTTGGGGCTCTCAACACCTCGGCAGACCCATGCGTAGATTTCCACGCCTATGTTTGCGGAAACGACAGCCAAGCATCACGACAGGCAAGCGAATACCTGCTGTATATCAAACATATATTCCCTAGAATCAGCAGTCTGCAGTCATCGCCGTATCGGAGTGAAGCTGCTGAGGTCCTGTCTTTCAATGCTCTGCAGTCGTGTTTGAACGGAGTCGTTGGAGCGTCGGCCGGACCATTCGTGGAGTTTATGGTTGCCCGGAAGATGCCGTGGCCTGCGACAGACGCAAGTCGACACCTGGAAGTTATAGATATCTTCGACATTCTGTTGGACTTGGCCGTGAACTGGAGAGTGGGGCTGTGGTTTGATGTGACGTTGTACAAGAAAAAGGATGGCCCCTCAACTATCGTCGTTGGGGAACCAGGCGCTCTGGTATTGCAACGCATGGAGCAGCTGTCCAGGCTGGACCATCCGCTGTACAGAGACCTTGTCAAGGAGGTCTCCCTCTATTTGAGCAACGGAAGCGTCAAGCTGAGCAGCAGCAACATAGAAGAGTTGCGTCAGGACGAAACGGTTGTGCGCTCTGCGCTGCTATCGTCGCCTTCAGATGAGCACGACGACTTACTGCCGCTGCACAGAATCGACACCTATGTTCACGGAACAAACTCTGCAGAATGGTTAGACCTTTTGAGGAAGTACATCAAGTCGTCCTTTACCCTTTCCTTAATCGCGCCGATCCTAATGGTGAAGGCGCGTTCCATCAAGCTTTTATTTACGGCGACAAATGCCATTGCCACAGCTAGACTACTCAACTTAATAGGGTGGATGTTCGCGTATATATACGTGTGGACGGTCAACCAGGACTTCATCAGTCTTGACGGCAGGAACGAAACCGCAGGCTTCTCTCCGGACGTTCTGTGCTTTCTTGCCGTCCACGAATCCTTCGGAATAGCACAGGCAGCACCATTCTTCCATGAAATGTTTGACGCTGCCGCCAGGGAGGCAGTGTTCGCCGTCGTGAACATGACTCGCGAAACGATAGTCCACGCGATCGGAGCGTCGAATGTCCTCTCCGAATTTACCAAGAAAGAAGCGCAGCTGAAATTCGCTCATATGGACGTCAAACTCTGGCCACCAGATGCCTTCCTGGATTCTGGAAAGCTCGACATGATGTACGCCGGTTTTCCTAGAGCACAGAGTGAGCCGTTCTTCGGCACGTGGGTGAACTCAAGAAAAGCGCTCCAGGCGCTGATGCTCAGCCCCTTGTACTATGATCTGATGATTCCCAGGTACAGCTGGCACACAAAGAACGCGCTTTATCTCTACACTGTGAACTCGGCCTGGTTCAGCATCTCAGCGCTCCTGCCCCCGTCATTCTTTCCCCAGGGGAATGCCGTTATGTCGTACAGTGGTCTAGGTTTCCAGCTGACCAGGCAGCTGTTGCGAGCGGTCGATGACACAGGAATACATTTCGACCATGCGGGCAAGGTGGCCACATGGTGGGAGCAGAATAAACCATGGGCGCTGGGCAAAGTGGATTATCCGGAAGAGAAGGCGCACGTTGCAGACCTTGTCGCCTTGGACATGTCCCTCGCAGCGCTGAAAAGTTGCCATGGACTTGAATCAATTACTCTCAGGCTAAAACTAATGGAGAAGTTTTCACCTGTACAGACCTTCTACATGAGCTTCTGCAGTCGTTTCTGCAACCAGTCGAAAGCTCCTACTATGTGCAACCTGGCCACGAATTCACCAGAGTTTCGACGAGCCTTCAGGTGCCACCAGGAAGGCATCAAAACATACCTACTTTTCTAGATTCATGGTCTTTAATGGAAAGCGACCTCGCCATGAAGGCAGCTTCTTTAAATGCCTTCCCTTCAATATTTCTGAAGTTCCGTGTTCAGGTCGTCGCCGCGCTCCCAGTTATTTTCTGACACTCCACGCAACGTGACGTCTCCCTGGGGCAAGGGACGAACTGTGTGCACTCGTGGGAGGTGTGTACTACGTAATAAATGAATTTTCTGGTTTCTTTACAGACACTGCTTTCTTCTACTTACTGCACTTGAAAGTGGCAAGATGTGCTACAAGCCCATCCTTAAGGTTTGCTAATTCTTTTGCGGACGAGTTCTTATTGCTTCGTATTCCATTTTGAGGAAATAAAGAGGGCGTTAGCAAGAGTTGAACGCTTCGGCAATATAGCTTGACGGCTTCCAGTTTTTTTCCATTTTTTTTTTCAATAAACGTTTTGCATCCTCCCCCTCCAATTGTTAAGTTAGCTGTACTGCCAGTTAACGAATTTTAGTTGTTGTTTGCAGATATCTAGGGTGGGTAGAAACATTTTTATTGAGCAACTCAGGGAGGAGAAAAGGGATGTGGTCAGCTTCCTGCGTCCTGGTGGCCGCGGGCCTGCGACGAATCCAGGGCTCGTTGCACCAGAGCGAGTTGATGCTCCGGCGCCGAGGTGGTCAGTGCAGACTCCCACTGCTCTAGGAAGGGGAGTGGAGACATGAATACACAAGGAAGTGGGTTGTGAGGGGCGTGACATTGTGGGCAGTTTTGGGGAGAAAGGACGGATATATGTGGGAGAGTACAGCATGGTCGTCGAAGGTTTCTGTCGAGTTTGTCGAGCATCGAGTTTGTCGGCTTCCTGTTGCTTTAGGTTGACAAAAAAAATCCCGGGGCATCTCCACTGACGTGAAACCTGAGGAGGGGCGAAGCATGCATTGTATACGGGTATTATTGGCGCCTTGGCATTTTTGCCAACGGAGATACCACAAGCCTGGCTTAAAATACGATCTGATGTCGCCTGTAGTTTTAGGTTTTCAGCCCGTATGCGTAACTAGTAAGCTGATTGATTGATTGATTGTAGGTCTTAACCCGCCGACGCAACGCAGGCGATGAGGCGCGCCGTAGTGGAGGGCTCCGGATTAATTTCGACCACCTGGGTATCATTAACGTGCGCAGAAATCTCGTACAAATGGGCGTTTTTGCTTTTCGCCTCCATCAGAAAAGCGGCCGCCGCGGCCGTGAATCGAACCCGGGTCCTGTGCTCAGCAGCGCAACGCCTTAGCCACTGAGCCACCGCGGCAGGTGGTTATGAATAAGCCCGGGCATAAATGTTTTGTATTTTGGCTATTTTTTTATATGTTTCTATTTTTCCTCGGAAGCGACGGGCATTTGTGGTTCTTAAATTCTATTCTTTTATACATTCATTTTCTGCAGTTGCCAACATTGCAGTAATCTATTTATGGCAATATGTTAAGGCGCTGTTACAAGGAGACGACGAGGATGAGAACAATGAAACCGTGTCAAGCGTATGTGCGTGCCGCCAAGTTCCAAAACGTTTCTTTTTTTTTTAAATTCGAAAGTTTGCCCTGCGGCATAATAGATGTAGGCGCTTACAGAAACACGGACAAGTTAGTTTCGTGTCTAAAGTTCAGGAGTTGTCGGTGGCACGGTCCATGCACCTAGCGTTGCAGGTCAGGAGGGCGGCCAGGGTGGAGACCGGTTGCACGAAGGTGCCGCAGGCGAACTTGATGCAATCCCGGGCAGGCCCATAGCAGGTGCTGCACATTCACGTCCCCAATGGAAGTGGCGCAGAATGGACAGGTTAAACGCTCCCAGTTAAAACGTGGCTGTGCGAAAACGGAATGTCGATCCCTTGGTCAGACAATAGACCTTATGCGAAATTGCTTGGTGATCTAGCAACACTGATGTAAACGAGACCGTCGGCCATATTGGTACGGGCGCCAATCGGGAAGTCTCGTATTGTTTACTGTGGTAGAGCAGGTGACGGTAACGCGGTATGGCTCAAATTGGACGGCGTTTTCCTGCTCCCGACCGTGGATTGTGGACGAAAGACTTGTCTGCGCTGCCGACTGTGTCTGAAGACTCATACCACTCGGGGTGCCGCGCCAAAGACCCATCCGAGCGGCAGCGGAGCAGGGCATGCCGCCTAGCCACCGAGACGCATTTCTCGCCTTCATCGGTGCGGACAAACACGTGCGACTCGCAGTAAGTAAATCCTTCTTTGTTTTTTCCTTGACGCGAGTTAACCGGTATGAGCATTTGTATAGCACTTTGTTCACCGTTGTTTACCATGCAAACGCGTAGCGGCGACGCCGTCGCAGTAACCCTGAAAAAGGAAAGCGACAATCGCCAGATCGTACCGCTAGTGGGTGGATTAGGTATTTTCAAATGCTGTACATCGAATTTACGGGGTGATTTTTGTCGAAGATGTTTACGGAAAGGTTGCGGCCATTTTTCGTGATGGTCGTCCACCCGCGCGTTTGCCGCAAAGCAATCGCGCTTTGCGGCAAAGTCAACTACAAAAGCGCACATACGCCTTGAATTTTCTTTTTTTCTCATTATTTATTGCGCATGTTCTGCCGCAAAAATCTGTTTCTGTGTCTTTCTTCTCCTTTTTTGGCGGTGGGATGGTTGTGTTTGTTTCTAAAGCGCATGTTTTTGGTGTGCACGAATAGATAATACAGTAAAACCTCATCAGCTCGAACTCACTGAACTAGAAGATTTTTTTAATTCGATGGGTCATCGGTATAGCCCGAATGTTTACCTGTTTATCTCGAAAGGTTCTGGAAGTGAGTTCCAGATAATCATAATATTGCTTGCTTAAGTTATGACGAACACGATTATGCGGGTACTGGTACCCACGGTGAGGGTTTTAAATGTTAAACTTCCTTCTCTTGAAAATGCACTAACAAAGCATGCAGAGATACTTGCACGCTCCAACTTGAAAAAAAAAAAAAAATTGACATCATTGCTGTTTGAGGTGTAGATTATTGCCCTTGCAACTGTGTTAAGCAAGACAAAAATCTAGTCATTTTGAGTCTGTTCCTTGCGGCCACTGTTTTCTGCTCGGTCCCTTTACCATAAACTGTAGCGGACTAGTCCTGTTCTTCCCTGAGTGATATTTACTGTTACTTTCTGTTCTTGCAGGTTGGGCCTCATCCATGTGCTCAGCAGCTGCTTTCTCTCCCAGAATAAAAGTGGCCGGCCCTATGTTGTGTGCCTCACCTTTGAGACGGACAGTGGGGCGATTGTGGAGGCAGCATGCGAGTGCCCGGCGGGTTGCAGTGGAGCATGGAGTCACATCCTGGCTGCTGTGCACCTACTCGCGCTCTTGCAAGCCGAAGGTTTTAAGAGGCGCCACCGGAGCTTGCGTGCACTGAGCTGCCACAACAGTGGGGACGTCCGAGACAGCAGGGCATCAAGCCAGCGAGTGTCCAAGACATTGACTGGAAAAGCCCGCGAGAAAATGGCCCCTCCCTTCCCTTGCCAATGCGTCTGTTCGATGCACGTCGAGTACAGGAGCAATGCGAGCAGCAACAAAGTGCCGTGCAGGTGCTTGGGAGAAAACTTAGTAGCCTTGGGGATGGGTTTTTTTGCCCCAGTTGTGCTGGCCTCACCCCCCACATTGACAGAAACAAGGACTGGCATGGCACCTGAAGGGTCACCTATGAGCTACCAGCAAGCATTCATGCCACATTTCACCGTGGTCATCTCGCGAGCACGCATAGGCTGGGCAACGCCGTGTTTACTAGACCGCGGCATGCAGGGGTGCGCGAATGCTTCCCTTTGTTTCATTTATATCCACAGTTTGCTATACTGCACGTGCTATAAATCAGCGAAGTAGTTTAATTTATTGAGATTTTCACTGTGGATACAAAAAATGCAAAAGCACTCAAGCTGATGCGCGGCGGCCTGATGCAACTCTGTCCGTCTTTTTTTTTTTTTTTGAATAAAACTTGAAAATTGTCTCAGCTACCTACATCAATGGCCACTATCATTACGTCGGAGGCATGCATGCAGCATGTGACAAACTAAAGGAGTGAGTGTGTATTTTAGTCGCAAAATATTCGACAGTAAATACATCGTGGCTGAAATGACAATGGGCACCAAGTTAACTTGATGTAACAACAAACCTTTCAGTATACAAATCGGGAACCAAGGGCAAAAGCTCGAATTTTCCACCGTTAGATCATCATAAAACAGTTTACGCCACTTCTGCAATGACTCGCGGCTAAATGCAACGGAAAAGAAACCAACAACACACTCCCATACCGTGCGCGTCCGCCACAGAGGAAATCTTCAACCGCGCCGTGACGGCGTAGTGCGGCAAGAAAAGTTTGTTTACAGCCCTAGGTAAGATAAAGGCTCGTGTAGGGGCTAAGCGGTACCATTTAACAATGAAAAGCGGGTGCAGGGCCACAGGGACGAGTAAAGAAACAGCCTAATTTTGGCAACGTGTGGTAGTGTTTTCCTGATCGAGCGCCGCTGTCAGTCGCATGAATAGGTGGCGCACGCTCAGGCTTAATTTAGAATACAAAGGCTGGACCACAGAACTCCAACGCAGCTGCATTTTTCATCCGGACAGCGACTACGGAATTCCGCGCTTAGCGAACCAACGACAAATATTGGCTCCCAGCGCACCGCGCCCACCGTGTCACAAAGGTTGCTGGCGACGGCATAGTTCGCGTCAGAAAGTTCATTCAAAAGCGTGGAACTTCACGGATCTTTTGTCCATTTGGACCGGTATTTCCGCATTGCGTGCACTGCGGCACGAAGCAATGCTCCGGCATTGTAGTCCATCACCAAGAGCGGTAAATGCCCGCCTTCTATGTTTTGCTAATTGGTTTCGGTTTCAAACGACCGTACCAAAATGGCGGACCTAGTTACCGGAGCCGACGTGAGATGGCGGGGCGCATTTTGCATAGGGTCTATTGCCGCTTGTGCAATCAACCGGAGACTATTGGCCATTGTTTTGTGCAGTGTCGTGACACGCTGTTTCTCTGGGACGTTTTGCAACGTACACTAAAAAAAGGACATCGACATCACCCCGTACTCCATTTGCTTCTTTCCATTTAAAGACGTTAGTCGGGTGCCATATGACGTTTCTGCTCTCCTAGGATTGTATAGCTTGTGGAAGTGCCGCATGGCTGATCGGCACGCGGAACCCCCTAGACCAACCAAGTGCATTTTTCGGGAACAGGCGGCGTTGGCACGGAGCGTTTATGCGGCGCAGAGTGATCCACTGGAGCGGCTGCCTCTTTTTAGATGCGTGCGTTTACTTGCCTGTGTTTTGAAATGGTGCCGACCTTTTTTAGACTGACGTGTTTACCCTTTGCTTTCTGTTAGTGTTTATATTGTGTGTTAATTGTCATGTATTAGTTTTTTCTAAAATTTCCATGCATTAAAGAAAGAACAGAGAACAATGAAACATGGTGCTGTGGTTCAACATCCGAGAAAGAAGAATCTGGGCAGGCGCGCAGCCAGCGCAGGTTCTGTCTCCTGGCCGACATAATGCACACAATGTAACTAGATCGCTTCACCCCATCTCATCGTTCGTCTCATCTCTGTGCTGCCGGCACGTAACAATATTGTCAAAATAGCTTTTTGTGGCGGGAAACGCATGTACGAGTGTCAGAATGCACAAGTTTTACTAAATCATTCCAATTGAGAACTCTTCGTCTAAAGTAGCGAACTTCAAACCTTAAGAACGTCATAGATTTTATAATCGACGCTAGGAAATTTCATCACCGTTACAGCCGTTAAAGTTGTAATTTACGCATACAACTAAAGCTGAGTGCCGAGCTAGTTTCAAGACAGTTATTGTTTAATATTGAACTGGCCTTATTCGGTGAATTGTTCAAGATGTGTAACCAGCACCGCTACTTCGCCTATTACTGTCAACGGTACGCGTTTGTAGTGCTTGCCCGACTAAATGGGACCGTTTCAGCATACCCACTCAGGGGGATTGGCCAAAATTTTTTCCTTAAAAAGAACCAATTAAGGTAAAACAGTACACTCGAAGAAAAAATTTAGTACGTAGATTGAAGAGAGAAATAGAAAAAGAAAGAGGAACGAAAAAGCCTGATCGGAATCGTTATAGCAAGGCAGATGAGCCGTCTCTGAAATGAAGGAATGGATGGCGGGATAAACATCCCCATGGCAGTGGCCTAGCTTCGTACCTCCAAAAGACAAAAGCACAGGCAAAGTTAGTGCCATTGCAAGACGCCGCAGGGGAGCCTCCACCAGCCTGCTTCGGTGATGAGAGAATCGGCGGCAAAAAAGGAAGAAATGTTCATCGGATTCAATTTCATGGCAGAAGTGGCACAAGGGTGAGGGTGTTCGATCTGCCCGGTATAGGTACCTATTAAGTGGGGGAACACCACAACGAAACGAGGTCAGCGAAACTTCGCAGAAGCGAGTTTGGCAGAGGTTTCTTTTCCAACGGAACCTGAGATGTTCGAGTTCCGGAGAAGTGGGCAGCCCGTGATCGGACACGTCCAGGGCCAACAGGTATTGGCGATAACGGGCTAGCAACACGCAAGCAAGCGGGGGAAACACCTCCACAATTGGTAAAGCTAATGCCATTTTTGCTAAATTATCAGTGGATTCATTAGGGATAATCCGCAGTGGCCAGACAGCCAAACAAGCCTGATTGCCAGCACATGAGTGGGAATGCAGGAGTAAAAAGTTTTAAGCATGGGACTGGCAGTTTCCGAGGAAAGGACCATGCACACGGAAAGGGAATCAGTGAGTACCATCACTGAATATTGCGCCGAATCGAGTTTCAGGACGACAAGAAAAATAGCAAGAAATTCTGCATAAAATATTGGAATATAATCTGGTAGACGCAATGAAAAAACGAGCGCTTACTTTCACTGGTCGGTTGCTATGGGCTTAATTTCCAGCCCACAAATATTCGCCGTAACATGCGGCCACACAACAAAATTTCGTATTGGTGCCTTCTCCATTCCGCTTGATTGTCAGGAGGGCTGCTCGTTTCTGCAAAAGCGCGCTCGTTTCTGCAAAAGCGCGTCATCCCTATTTCATATTTGCCGCGCTTTCGAGGCGCTTTTTCAAAGAAAGTGCTACGAGTTGTGTCGCGCCTCCGCCAGATGGCGCCACGGGTCCCGCGACCGAGAGGAGACGCAGTGAAACATCCCCCTCGCGAGGGGCACGATCAAATGCAGAGCATTTCCGGGGGCGCACGGCGTTAAGTAGTTTGCGTTACGTTAATGTTGTTGCACTTGTGGCAACTGCTGACGAAAGAGCGCTCGTCAGCAGTAATTTGAATGAGTCAATGATATAAGGCGCATTCTTAGCGTCCCGTTCTGTGTTGGCTTTGTGGCGCAGTGGGTAGAGCACCATGTACATCGCGTTCCGCCCGCAGGGTCGAGGGATCGAAACCGGGCGCCGGATAGTATTTTTTTATATACTAGGGAGGGGTGCGGTGCGGACTACGGACGTCAACGCGGGTGACATCGTGAGTTACTGAAATGCTCTGCATTTAAAAGACCAATTCAATGCCGGAGAGAAGATACCAACCCCAACTTTCTCATTTTTCCCTGAGGCGTCGGTTGCAATAACCACGTTGCGCCGCGCACTCAGCTTCTTCGTTTTCGTCTTCGTCGTTGGTGGTGGCTAAGGCGCCACGGGGATTGTCCACCACGTCCAGTGACAATATTACAAGACTGAACCGAAGGCAGTGTCTCTGGCTCGTAGAGGAAGTTCCACGCGCGCATTAGCATGACCGAACTCGGCGGGGCAGACACCCGTGCTGCGTCCAGAGCTTCGAACGTTGGGGCCACAATGGCGCGGCCACCGCACCCTCATTTGAATTAAGAAGAGCTAAAAGGGGTCACGCAGACAAAACACAAGTTTGTTTCATTTCAAACATTTTGTGTTTTATATTGCCACCAGCACTTGAGCGGCAGCAAATGATGGTTTATTCACGGACACATTATTAAATTTAAAGTAAAATTTTGATTTTCCCGCTAAATCGTGTGTTTCGTGACGTCTGCCTTGACGTCCCAAAGAATGGTCTTCAAACGAACTTCTAGTGCGTTGTTCAGCCTGCAGCGGGCTGCGGCACGGCCGGGCTAGAGCGGAGGCGCGCTGTGTTGATACTGCGGAGCCTTGTTTATCGTCAGTCCTCCTAGATGGCGCCACCATACTGCTCCGCACCGCCATTTGCCTTTGCTTTGTTTTTTCCGTATTTGCACCTGGCCTGTTTTATTACGGTAGGTAGCAGTCGTTTCCTGGAACATGGTGTATGTTCGGCAAATACGGTCACGTTAGGCAATGTCGCTTACGCCAATCCGCCAGTGTCGTCTGAGACGACGCCAAAACGCCGCATTGCTGTGCAGCTGTAACAAGCATAGGGCGCGCAGTAACAACAGCAGTACGCACTGGTACTTCTATGTTTACACGTTCGTTGGTAACTTTAATTACTCACCCCATAATTCTTACTGCTTAAAAAGAATGTGCCCTAAATTTAAGAGCAAATCGCTCTTTGGGCAGGCTTATAAGCCCTGCCTAATTTGAATTTGATTTTGGCGTCCTCAGCCAATCGCACAGCTGGGCATATGAAATCAAAGGTTCTGTTGAGGAAAATAAGCTGGTGGGTCGCATGGCCATTTCTTTTTTTCTAATTATATAGCTTATTAGAAGGAAGTTTACGTTAAACGCGGTGTCAGTATGATTCTAACGAGGCAATCTTTCGAATGAACCAAACGTGTGTTTTGTTTGCATGGGCCCTTCAATTTTCGAACTTGGGTTAGATTTTGAGTTATGCAGATGTCAAGTCTCAATGCCGTTTATTTCAGAAGCAAGTAACAATCAAGCCGCTGGCTGCGGCTAAAATATGGCGTCGGAACAAGCAGCCTGCTCTCGTGCCAGGTACGTGAGCGAGTGAAATTAGGGCTACGTGAGCGCATGAACGCCGATCCCGGCCCATAGTGGTATGTAGCACTCCTCCCCCCTGCTAGTTCGGGTCTCTATACCTTGCAGAACGACGTCTATTCCTCGGTGGATTTGTGCGCCGTTGCAATGTTGAGTGAGGACATGCTGCTGCGCTTTCTTCCGCGTCGAAAACCGCAGTGGGCGCTAGCTTTTCTCCGGAACAAGTTATCTCCGTACCCAATGTGTCCAGGGCTAACGGCATCGGTAAAGACAACGGCTGATCTGGGTACTCGGTCCGCCTTACGCGTAGATGGTTCAGATGCCTGCGAACCTGCCCCACAGATGACTGGACTAACCATGAGCGGAGGCCTTTCCTCTCGAGTAGCACGCCAGGAATCCATCGAAGCTCCTTGCTGAAGTTTCTTATAAAAATTTGCTCTTGAGGCTGCCATTTCTTTTTTATAGCGTCGGATTGTTCTAAATAACGTTTGGGCTTAGTCGGCACTAGCCACTGTAGGTTTTCCGGAATTCCCGACTAAACATTAGTTGTTCTGGGCTTTTCCCTGTTGGGGAGTTGACAGTGAAGTGTTGTTTAAAAAGAATCTGGCCAAGCGCAGGTAAATATTCGTGCCTTTCTCTGTCGTCAGAGCCAGTTTAACGTCGTACACCGTGCGTTCCGCTTGGCCGTTAGTTGCCGGATGATATGGAGCACTTGTTATTTTCTGAATTCCGTTCCTCTGACAAAAGGTGATCACTTCGGCTGCAACGAATGCAGTACCGTTGTCGGTGACGAGCTTCTCTGGAAATACAAAAGTAGTAAACAGTCGACGAAGCTCCAGGATGACCATTGCCGAAGTAGCGTTTGGGTCACAGCGCACTTCCAACCATTTGGTGGATGCGTCGACGGTAACCAAGAACATCCGCAGTTCGATCGGTACAGCGAGGACCAAATGTAGCGGGTGTTCCCAAGTAGGCAAGAGAACTCTAGCTTCTTCTCTCCGGGACTGTTGGCCATGGATGCTGATGCCTAGTGGCTCGAACCAGTAGCGGCCTAAGAAGTTGCATTCAGGTGCCTTCATTATAGTCACCGAGGGCAAGCACTGGGTACTGCACCTTCTACTGCACCTCGACGGTGACACTTTCCAGTGCTTGGAGGCCTTTCCCCGACCACGTGCGCAGAGCCACAGGCGTGTCCAGAAGAGAGAGTGGCTTCTTCGTCCAAGGACGGCAGAATGTGTCTTCACTGATGATGGAAACCGATGCTCCCAAATCCACTTGGAAAACCAGGTTCACTCCATGAACGTGAAGTACAACCAGATGCTTTGGTGTCAAAGACACAGCCAAGACACGTTTGAGGTTGTAGCGTTAGTCTTGGTGACATGGCTGTACATTGCTCGGAGCGGGTGGAAGGACGACGTGTAGCTTACACCTGTGAGGTCTGTCCCTGTGGTCTCTTGCCTTTTTCTTTATGCACGCCTTCTCATTATGACCAACCTTCCTGCAAAAACGGCAACGTGATGATTGGGGTGCGCAGGAATCTGGGCTGTGCTGCTAATCGCAGCGGTAGCGGGGCTTGTCCGATTTCAGGTGCACTGACGTCTTGTCAGGCACCTCCGCACCGGCGTTGTTCATCTCCGCGACGCTGCCTTTGATGCTCTGCTGTTGCAACTTGGCACTTTCGGAGCGTCCAACGCCTTTTAGAACGACAAATAGCGTGTTTACGCCGAGCCAGGCAGGTATGTAGCACCAGAATTAAGTGATTTTTAGTTCGTTGATAAGTATATTCTCGCCTCGAAAGAAAAAAAAAACACACTCACAACTTCTTTATGCATAAGTCCATGGCGCAATGTCTGCCATTCCGCTTCGAAAGTAACTTGGGGGAACACAAGTTCTTATCGTGCTCCAAAAGAGCCAGGCTTCAAAACAGTTGACAGAACACAATAGGAAACAAGGAGATGTTAGTTACCGCAGTCGACTTTCTTGATCAATGAAACCCAAGGACCCTCTCTGGATGGTTTCCAGTACGTCCCTGGACGCAGTCTGGTATTCACACCCCCACTAACCACTTCCCTCATTTAAGGGATATAATTATTCTCGTCTAATGTATCTCATATTTATTCTGGAAAAATAACGTCGAACCCAAAAACTAGCTCACCTTAAAAAGTAAAACAAAGCCCCAATATCAGCGCTGTGTTCCCCAAAATTTCAGCAACTAGACAACAGCCCGCGAAGATAAAGTCGGTGCGCAGAAAAACAGCTGAGTATACAAGTGCGATATCCGGAAACATATGTCAACAAGCAAAATCTCCAGATAGAGAGTACGCCTCCCCTCGTGACTGCATCGGATACTTCTGCAAACAATGCAACGATAACCAAGGTGGTGGCAGGATGCAAAGCTGACCAGCGGCCGCGCTTGACTATTAGTGAGCCTCCCAAGGAAGTCAGTAGACGTCGAAGCGTTCCGCAGAAGTTTCCACGAGCCCAGACCGAAGCAGTCATGAAAACTTCGAAAGTTATATCTCGCCATCGATTCATCCTCGGTGCTGTTCTAGTCGCGGCTTTTCTGTGGACCCCAGGTGTGGAAGGGACAGTCAACCTGACTCTATACTACGAAGGCCTTTGTCACGGATGCCATCACTTCATCCTTGAACAACTCTGGCCCACGTACGCCAAGTTGGAAGAGTACCTAAACCTGGACCTTCTGCCATTCGGTTTCGCCCGCATGAAGGTATCCAACGGCACGGTCACATTCCACTGCCAGCACGGGCCAGACGAGTGCTACGTGAACGAGGTGCAGACGTGCGCAGTCAAGTACGTGCATCCGACCAAGAAGCTCCTGGACTTCGTCGCCTGCATGCTTCGCCAAAAGGACCCCGCCAAGGCTGGGCAACCGTGCGCGCAGAAAGTGAGCACCGACTGGGGAGTGCTGGACCGGTGTAGCCGGGGACCCGAAGGCACGCAGCTGCTGTACGAGATGGGAAAGAGAACGCAGGGCCACAAGGCCCCCATCCTGTATGTGCCGTACGTTGAGATCAACGGTTACCACAACGAAACCGTGCAAGTCTTTGTAAACCACGACCTTTTCCACTACGTGTGCAAGCTGCTGGAACAGGAATCCCCTAAGGTG
Organism: Haemaphysalis longicornis; assembly: GCF_048455015.1. NCBI lineage: Eukaryota > Metazoa > Arthropoda > Arachnida > Ixodida > Ixodidae > Haemaphysalis > Haemaphysalis longicornis. The sequence continues at coordinate 107,026,535 of NW_027526335.1, read as the reverse complement.
TGCACCAAAATGGAGACTGATGATCGTTGTTTTACTTGGTAGTATGTTGTCTGGGGAGGAGACAAGTGCCTTTAGATTTCTTTCCGACCTGTCTGCCGCGTTAGGCGTGCGTGTTAGAAATGTACTACAAACTAACCACTTGAGCTACTGTAATTTAAGAGTACAATAAAGATCAGCAAAAATGTGATATATATGTTCTCTGATAAATACGGCGATTGAATGTGAAAGACTCTAAAGTAGAAACAGACAACTTGTAAGCAAGACAACCACATGCCGCGCTTATTTGGTACTCCAGTAATTCATGAAATTAGCCGGCCGGAAAAGGGAAGCCGCAGAAATATGAAAATGGTTTAAGTATTCCATATATACTTCTTAAGATTATAGAAAGAGTGGTGTTTTTAAGGAAGTAATTATATTAATGGCATATTGACAGGATCCTCAGCTTAACGCAGTTGCGGTAATGAATTGCTGCGGGTGAGGGCAAGCGAAAGTAGTAAAACTTTTATTCTAGAATAAAACACTGACAACAGCCAAAAAGTTGCACCAAAGCAACGCCAACTAGCGTCAGGGTCAGAATAAGATCGATGGATTTAAGTAGGCGCACTTGTACACTTTACGAGGTATACAAGAAACAAACCGAAGACACATTGCCCACGGCGCGCTTCTGGGAATGTTCGCACAGGAGAGTTAAAGAACTATGTGGAAACACTTGTTTTTAGGGCCAAGGGGGAGCTATGGTGAATCTAAACGGGACGTCGCCTGCGTACGTGCGAAGGCGGCAAACTTTGCAGCAGGGATATGCGAAGAACGATATCACCTCTTTATGCACGAAGCACACTTGAAATTTAATATATCGCGTGTGCTTTCACTTGCACTTCATTCACACCTCTTCAGTACGGAAAAGAAACTGATTACTGCTTTCAGTGACGCTGGCATCCGGACGCCCTTGTTTGCCGTAGGCAACCGACTTAAAGCTCCAAGTGGAACACTGTTCCTCCTTAACACATGCAGTGCGGGACGGGCTTTTTGCTTCTACCTTTTGTTTATACGTAGCTCAATATGAATTATCTTATCACCTGCTGTTACCAGAAAAACAAACAAGTAACTCCCCATGGTGCTTGACCGACTCGACCCTCTACCTAATGTTACATGGGTGAAGGCGTCCCCGTTCCGAGCTCTGTCGCCTCCGTCATGTAGTGGTAGCATGCTGGACTAGTGGCTAGCAGACGCGCTGCCTCGGTGTTCGAGTCACGTTACTCCGTTACTCCACTCGAGTCATGTAAGCCTGCACCCGTGCGGGCTTACATGACTCGAGCGGAGTAACGCCAGCATACAATAACGCCGGCGAACTGAAGGGGACTCGAGATGAATGCGTAATTGTTTCCCAAGGCGCCAATGGTCTCCCAGGCTTTCAGTGCGTTGAGCACGCTACTAAAAAAGTACAAAAGCAAAACACAAGTCCAGTGATGCGCTACGAAGGGCCGGTGCATGCTATTGCTGGAGAGAGACAGGGAAAGGAGGAGTCTCTTGCAGCGCAAGTGGTGATGAGTCAGCCACTGCTGCCGGCGACGTCGCATTTCCGGTTACCCGTAATCGACGTAGGTGTCCCTCTCCCCCCAGCATCCATGCTATGTGAGAAAGCATGCCGGATGCCTGTCGTGCTGTGCGCTTTATCACGGCAGCCTGAACCAAATTTTTTTAAACCTCCTTGGCCTGGACGCGCTCGCGAGCTCAGCGCTCTATCGCGAGTGCAGAGGTCGCGAGCACGTCCTGACCGGCCGTGGCTGTAGAAGCTTCAGCACCACGCCCACACACGCACACACAGTCGATTCGTAACACCAACAAGTGTGTCCTGTTATTTTAGATGTGAAGCAGCTTATCGTCGAGCCTGTTCCATCCGGCGTTGTGTAGGCGCCGTTGTGCGGTGTCCACACCCCCAGTGCGCATGCCTGGCCAGGCACCGCTGATGATGATTGTGGCAGGATGCCCCTAGGGATTGGCCAACCAAAGAATCCATCACGAGATAGCTTCGCGTTCAACCACCGTCGTCATCTTCCCATAGGGGAACCCTGAGTAGTATGCGAGGCATTCCTCCTCTCTTCTCCGATGCTCCTCGCCTCTCCGGCATTCCTCATCTCCTCTCCGAAGCTCCTGTCCTCTCTGGGATTTCCCATCGAATGGCAACACCTGCGGCTCCACGCGCGATAATGCGAAGCAGCTTAGGGTTAGAGACGCGAGGGTAGCCGCTGCATACTCCGCTGGGGGCGCCACTGTAGCTCCGTGGTATAAATCACGGACGCGCGCGCTCCGCTCCCCTCATTCTCCTACCGCAACGCCGCGATCAAACTGAAAACTAATGGGAACTTGAGTCGACCTCATGGCTGCTTCACATACTACTCAGAGTTCCCCTACGGGAAGATGGTGAATTTTTTAACCTTGCGAAAAATTCACGTGTGACTCAGCTGTTCAACCAAACTTAATGTCGAGAGTTGCAGTTGCTAATATTCTCAATTAAAAAAGATTTAGGGTTACGCAGAACAGACGAAATTTGTTCCTTGCACTCACTTTATTTTAAATTTTATGGAGCCTTGTAAGCAGCCACTTATATCGCGGAGGAAAGTCACCAACCAGACTGACACATCGGCATAAGCATTCTGCAGTTACAAGGGATGACATCGACTCAAGCCTTGGACGCCGCGGTGTAGTTAAGGACGAATCATCATCACCATCCGCCTGTTTATGTCACCCTGTTTATCACAGTACCAACTAACGACTTGTGTGATCTCAATACACCTGCTAGCGCTTGTTATGTTTGTGTCATCTTATAACTTCTGCGACGCGCGCCAGTTTAGCTGCTTCGTCGCCCCCATGTTTCCCGAAGGGAGTCCAAGGACGCGGGTTCGATTCCCGGCCGCGGCGGCCGCTTTTCTGAAGGTAAATAGCAAAAACGCCCGTGTGTTCGAGATTTCGGCATTAAAAATCCCCAGGTGGTCAAGGTGGTCAAAATTAATCTGGAGCCACCCACTGCACGCGCGCCTCATGGCTTGTGAAGCGTCGCCGCGTTAGAGCTCACAATCAATCAATCAATCAATCAATCAATCAATCAATCAATCAATCAATCAATCAATCAATCAATCAATCAATCAATCAATCAATCAATCAATCAATCAATCAATCAATCAATCAATCAAATAAATCAATGTGGCCGAAGGTCGGTGGTTGAGCCTAGATGTATAAGTTTTCATAAAATTTTGAGGGGTGTGAAAAAAAGATTTTTTTGTTTTTCTTCAGAAAATATGAAACAAATTGAAAAAAGTGGATTGCGCACAGATCTATAAAAATTTGACAGACTTCTTTAGGCGAAATCCTTCGATGTCTGATTAAACGCGAAAAGTGGCTGTATACATATACAGTTGATGATTTTTTTTTTTGGTTGTGGGGTTTAACGCGCCGACGCAACGAAGGCGATGAGGCGCGCCGTAGTGGAGGGCTCCGGATTAATTTTGACCACCTGGGGATCTTTAACGTGCGCCGAAATCTCGTACACACGGGCGTTTCTGCTTTTCGCCTCCATCAGAAAAGCGGCCGCCGCGGCCGGGAATCGAACCCGCGACCTCGTGCTCAGCAGCGCAACGCCTTAGCCACTGAGCCACCGCGGCACATATATAGTTGCTGGAGAGTACTCGAATGAAACCAACTCACGGCCGCTCTAAAAAATACAAGTAAAAAATATATACCTAGAAGCTTATTTGGGTTCGAGTGGGATATGAGCTTGGGTCGTCAAGAGCCAAAGCTCAGTGGTAACGGCAGCCGTAACCCTGTGCCGCGCCAGGATGGAGCAAGAATTATCCAGATGTGTGCCGCATGACACGTGAACTTGAAGGAACCGCGAACACGATGCAGCAGTGAAGGAGTCTTCAATAATCGCAGGCTTTCGCCTTCAATTCACTTAAGTGACTTAAGTGCAGCATAGAGTTTTCCATTAACACTGAAAACAATATAATTGCTACATGCTACATCACAAATCTCCCCCCGGAGCTCCGCTCTCGAAATGTATGCGCAATTTCACGTCAAGGCATTGATTTCAGAAAGCGTCTCCCTAACTGCAGATTGGTCGCATCACAACAAATTTCCTCGGAGAAGCGTGTTTTCCCCCAATATTATCGTGTTTCGAAAAAAAATAAGCGAAAAGAACCTGTTTTTTCTCTGGTGGTTTCTTTGTTTCTTTTGCAACCGCTCACATCTCTAGGTAGGCCAAGCTCAATTGGGAGCCAAAGAGCAAGATCTCCAATCTACCAGCCCGTTTATGCGAAAATTTGGACCTAGACCAAATTTGACCTTTGATCCGTCTAACGGGGGAGCGAGAGAAATGAGAGGGGGAGAGATAGAATCGTGTTTTGGGAAAGAGGAAGTCCCTTCCGTTTGGACCAACACCACCTAGGTGGTGTTGTTTGGACCCGCCATGCCGGAAGGGCGGGACGGAACGAGCCACAATGATAAGAAAACAGGCTTGAGTCTTTTCAGGTTTAATGTCAAGCAGAAATATGGGAACTCTTATGAACATAGGCAACGGCTCGCACTCTCAGGTCTTGTCAGACCCGTCCAAGATAAAGAACGAGCACGTTATAGATTGGCGAAACCCTCTCGCGACCGTATCGGTCTGACCGCCAACCATCTCGTGTCAGCGATTATCGCGAGGCAAACACTTCACTTCTAGCTAGAGAGTGCAAACGGACGCCAATAAAATCCTTTGGCGACATTGAAGAGCGGCGAAGATTTCGAACCGTACAACACCCGAAACTTCCATGATGGATGCTACAGGGTTCCGGCATGGATGTCTGCTTTTTGGTGCGTGCTTAATTGTCCTTCAACTGTGTAGCCCGGCTTTGGGAATGATCATCAATTTGACTTTATACTACGAAGGTCTCTGCCCTGATTCCCGCGACTTCATTCTGGACCAGCTGTTTCCACGTACACTAAATTGGAACGGGACATGGACCTGGACTTGGTACCGTTCGGCAACGCCGACATGAAAGTCAGCAACGGCACGGTAACGTTTCGCTGCCAGCATGGACCGGATGAGTGCTACGTCAACAAGGTGCAAACCTGCGGCGTCAAGTATGTGCATCCTACAAGAAAGCTCCTCGCCTTGATAGCGTGCATGTTCAGCCAGGACGAGCCAGCCAAAGCAGGCCAGTTGTGTGCGCAGAAGGTGGGCACCGACTGGGGAGTTCTGGATCGATGCAGTACTGGACCAGAAGGTACGCAACTCCTCTACGAGATGGGCAAGAGGACGCGCGGACACAAGCCGGACATCGAGTACGTGCCATATGTCGAGATCAACGGCTTCCACAATGAAACTCTCGAACATCTGGTCGAGCACGACCTCTTTCGCTTCACCTGTGACCTTCTAGGGCCGCAAGCGCCGAAGGTATGCAAAAAAAAGGCCCCTGGTGGTCACTGTTTTAGGAACAGCCCGTCTTACTTGAGTGGCGATGGTATCCCCGATCGCGTCCCTACGCCAATCTGAAATTATGTAATGCTGTATTTACCCAGGAGGACCAGAATAAAAAAAATTACAAAGCAACTTTTTCGTTGCGGGTTTTACTGCCATTTTGTGTGCTAGAGCTTTCTTGAGAATTTGTGAAACGGTGTGGAGTTAAAAGGCATTTCTATCAGTGGGAACACCAACCTCCGAGATGAAAAGTAACAGCAGTGTAAGAGAAAGCGGTAAATCTGGATGCGTTACAGCGGAAGCAACAAGGACGTTTTTTAAGTCCGATTTATAGAGTTCGTGCCATCGTAGTTTGGCGTAAAAAGTTATGAACGACCGCGGAGCTCTTTTATGTGAACACATTTCCCAAAAGCGGTGGTGAGAACTGGGTATACATTGTGAAGTTGTTACCATTCGTCGGTATGAAAGCCAATTTCTGCACCACATAATTTCTGTTAGTGCCGGATGCTCTACGGTATTACCTAAACAAAGTTTTGGGTACAATGAGACCGTGGCGGCTAAGTTCAGTGTGTAATTCAACACAAGTGACGCCTGTAATGCACGTGGGGGTAATCTATAGGCCGGTTTGTGTGTTGACGCGGGACCTCGTGGAAGCATTTCCCATCAAAACAGCAGTGAATAGCAACAGCAGGTCCTTCTCACTATCATAGCCCGCGCATGAAACGAGGTTTCTTATTCAAATTTATTCTGATCCGGTTAATCTGTCTCGCGTTTCTTGTTTGTGATGTGTCAGTGAATCGCAATGAGCATGCGCACTGAATATGTTTTTGCTTCAGTGATTAGATGTTTCACTTCTTTTAAGTGAGTGCTTGTTAGGAGTAGCGTCGCCTCCCGTGCTTCTTTTCATCTTGTGCCGTTCTTTTTTATGCCCACTGAAGAAATGCCGAATCGCCATCACCTTGCCAAACTTTAAGTTCTAGCTCAGTCCAAGTTGAATTTAGTGCGCATGTAATTACGCTTTCGCGGTTACACGGTCTCGTTGCAGGCAAAAGGAATCTTTCCCGAATTGTGCAGCTTAACGGCAATGGCTGTAATCGTGTTGGTCAAGTTTGTGCATGCAAAACCTAGTGTCTGGAGTAACACACATTTCAGTGTTAAGCATTTACTTATAATTTGCTTGTTAGACAACACAGATAGGAACTAGAATGCTATTCACTAGGACTAGAACGTAGTTAAATCCATGGCTGCCTTGCGTAAGCTTTGTTCTGGTTTTAACAGCTTGTAGTTCCACCATGGAGCATTACCAGAAAACTACCGTCATCTGCGAAGCGGATGGGGTGAAAATGCTAGGCCAAGAAGTGTGAGGGAAGGTGGCGAGGAGGCAAGGAGCTCACGAGCAGGCGTTGGGATGCGCGCCTCAAGAAAAAAAAAAAACATGTGGTTAGGGAGGTCCCGGGAATCGAAGCCGGGGTCTCTAGGCCGTGAAACCGGCAATCTCACTACTGGGCCAAACCATAGGCCTGAGAGGTACCTGGCTAACAGCGGCGGGGAACAATAACACGTGCCGCCAACTGGAAAGGCAGAAAAGTTGCGTTAACGCGACTTTTCCAACAAGGACAAAGAGATCGGATAAGTGTTACGGCCAAAGGAATTATTTTGAAGCCCGAATAGATAAATAAACCTAACAATAAATTTAGGCGGTCAAAGTGCGCAAAAGCAAATCCATCTCGCCTTCCCAGGCCGCCTCATTACGAGACGGGAAGGCAATTGCACACATGGGTTTGGGAGGTTGGGAAGAAATAATGGAAAACCGAAAAAAAGAGCCATAACGTAACCCCTCAAATTAAGCACAGCAGAAGACAATTAAAATACCGCCACCGCATAAAATAAAATAGCAAGAATTGTGGCACCTCTGCTCTAGTGGCGCCAAGACCGGGAAAAAAGCGAAGCTGGCGGCCCCACCCAGCTTGTTCTTGGTTCGGCAAAGTTTATGCGTGGTTACGCTTGGAGACACGGTGAAGTTTTACGCGTGGTTATGCTTCGAGACTCGGTCAAGCTTTCTGCGAAGTGTCGTCGTCAGCCCCTAAAGAGAAATGAACACTGGGTGACTAAGGTATGTACAATGTACGCGTGCCCACTGGCTCTACGGTGAAGAACAGCGGAGGGCCCAGCGGAATTTTTCGAACTCGTTTGCTGGCCACCGTTCAGCTTCTCTTCCCTGGCGCGTGGGATGCTAATTAAGAAGTTGATTGACGACATCGCTTCTCGGTCTTTTGGCGTCTTTCATTTTGACATTAATTCTTCTCTTTGCGCCGTCGAACCTGCACCACTCGTCTCAACAAGCGATAGAGCGAGCCAGGCCGCGAGCCATTTCCAAAGCCGTGCTTGTACCAGTTGTATCGCGCCTTGATAGGGGGCGACACCAGTCCCGCCCCAGCTTAGCGAGGCAAAGCTAAGTGTTACTTAATTAACGATCAATTAACGGTTAATTACTTAACGATTAAGTAATTAAGATAAATTAAATTAAAATAAATTAAGATAAAAAATGAACGAATAATTACTTAACGGTTAATTAAGCGGTGCGGGGCGCGCGATGAAGTGATCGTTCGGCGAGGTTTTCCTGCGCACTTTCGCCGGCCCAATCACCAGTTTAAACAGCACCGCTGTTAAATCTATGGGAACTAAAACGCTTCCCATAATCAGAATCAAACCTGGGTCCTTCGCGTTATGAAACCGCTGTCTATCCGATTGCGCTATCATCGCATTCGGGGGCGCACAGCATTTCCTTTGGGTTCGTTTCCCGGCCGTTGGCTTTGGGCTTTGGCTGCGTTGACTTTGGCTTTGGACTTCGTCAGTTTGGGTTTTGGACTTTAGGAGGATGGATTGTGGACCTTATTTAACTCAGTTTGCATGCAGCGAGCTTCGCTTTTTTAGCCATCTTTCTCTTGAGGAAGGGGCCGACCTAACAAAAGCCAAGGTAAAGCGAGTGAAGACCACCAGTTCCGCTGTTTCCTCAGTGTTTTGTCTAGCCTGCGCTGCTGTGATTAGGTTGCAGCAGATCAGCTCGCGCAGCCTGTTTGCGTGTGGACACGTCGACAAGCGGCTTGGTAGAACGGGTGCGCAAGGCGCACTTTTGTGTTGTAGGTGCGCATTGAAATGTTGCAAATCATGTTCTGTAAGCAAGGGGCTTCAATAAAGGCCGGCCTGAATGCTTTTGATGACGTTTGGTTACAATGCTTTGATGCAATCAGCGTGATTAATGCTACCCATATTGTGCTTGCAAGCCGTGACTTCAACCATTAATGCGGGCACCTGCGTCACCAGAGGGACACACCGGCTCAAAGTGGCTATACCATAGGATTTTAGTTAGTGGGAAAGAGAAAGCAGATCTCCTCCCAAATCTCGCCGTTTACTATTGATTGAGGACTTCACCCTGTAACAACAAATAATTATGCCCAGTAGCCTAGGTGTACACTCGTGGGTATTTTTGGCAACAAATAGCACTGCGTATGCCACCAAGCTTCGCAATAAACAATTCTTCGCGAGGAAGGTGCCAATTCTGCAATTGGAAGACATCAGATTACTCTTTCAATAGCAAAATATTCCGCACTGACGCTCTAGAAGGCCTTTAGTTGCGGCAAAAATACGGAATTAACTAACTAAAATAGTCACATTTTAGCCCAGCAGTGATTTAGCCAAGCGTACTAATCTGAAACGGTGACATTTCGCGTCGACGGAAATATCCCAATCGTAAAGGGCGATACCTGCTTCAGGAAAAAACAAAGCAATTGAGAAAGCCAGGGGTATACAGACCACTTCTCATGCTGAGAGCTGCGGCTCGAGCTCTCGGCATGGCCCTGTGCTTTCCCCGATTGAATCGCACCTTAGGTGCGCCCGTTCTCTGGAGGCTGCTGCGATCGGCTGAGAAGAAATCAGCCGCTTTCTGAGACACATCTTCAGCGCGCGGAGAAAAGTGCCCTAATTTCCACCACTCGAGCAAGGTGTGCGCTTTCGTGCTCCTCGGGGGCCCCAAGTTCCGCGAAGGCACGGCGCAATGCGAACATACACAGCTACCACTCGGCGTGCTCAAACAAGAACACGTGGCGCCAGAAAGCCCGGAAGCATTTCATCTCCTCTATGACACCGCCTTTTTCGCTGCACGCTCGGTAAAAGAATACAGTCGAGTGTATCCGTTCTCTTTACCGGCTGTCCGGGCCACACTATATCCAAGCTGCCCGGTCAGAAGACGGCTCAGCCCCAAGCGACACTGAAATCGCTACGAGCTCCGCTGACCGTTGCTCGACACTGAGTACTTGATCTGGAGGTAGGACGCAATGGATGCGCTCAGTCGCGGCATCATCATCACTCTTAGCTGAATCGTGAAAACAGTTCGGTGTCTGGACTGCCGGCTCTGCCAGGACGTCCATCGAGTCTGAACCCACGTCTGGAGAAGCACCTTTCGTAGCTAAGTGCTCGTGCTGCCTCCTGTCGTGAGCCTTTGGTAATGGGCTATCTCCGCTATCTCTCTCAGTCATCCCATTCCTCTCGCGGTTGGCGTAACTATCGTTACTTGGGCCTTTCGCAGCGAGCTCAGCTAATTGCTTCCTCGGCAGAATATAAAAAATATAACCGTTCTCGCGCAACAGCGGACCTCTTCGAGAATGGGTGTCTGCATTCAGGAAGAAGTTGTGGGGATACCGCCGCCTGGGTGGCCAGCTCACCAACCGGGCCTCGATGCTGACTTTAGCAATTGGCCGGCGCACGTTCCTCGCTGGTACGGCTTGCCTCACCCAAACACTCTGTACCGTCGGCTGATCCCGCGTGGATTATGTCTACCACCGCCGCGGAGTCGCGAAAAACTCGGCACGGTTTACCGTTCACCACGAGCTCACGTACGTGGGCGTCGTAGGGCTCCGGAAACTGCTTGCTACCCTCACCCTGGTCTAGCACGTGAAATACATGCTTGCCCTTTTTGCAACTTGGAGCGAAATGACCTGTCTTGGCGCAGTTGTAACACGCAGCCTGCTTGCGCACTTCAAAAGCTTTCTTTCGGCGCTGCTCCTCAGCGTCCGCGCTCTTTTCGTTTTTTCGGTACGTTTCATTCCCAGAGAATACGGTCTTGTTAGCTCCATCGTCTTCCTGAGAAGTTCTGCCTTTCGGCCCTGACTTGTCAGGCCTCTGCCTGAAGTCACTTTAGCCGTTTTTGGGCTCCTGCACACCTCGACGTGCGAAGAACTCGTCTGCGAGCGGAGCTGCACGATCCACAGTATTAACCCCTGACCGGTCTTGCACCCAGAGCCTCTCGTTTTCCGGTAGTTGGTGGTAAAACTGTTCGAGACGGAAGCATTCAACTACCTTGTTGTTCTCTCCTAAAGCCTTTGACTCCTTGAGCCACTTTTCCACGATAGCCCTCAGCTCATAGGGGAACTACGAGTAGAACTCACCCTTAGCTCTCTCGGCTTCACGGGACTTCAGGCTAAACACCTCCGCAGACAGCCTGCATTTACGTAGGATGCTCGACTTCACTATCTCGTAGTCCTCCGCCTCCTTTTTTGGCAAGCGGGACATCCCGTCGGATGACTCACCTGGATGTTTTGGTTGAACCGGGCCTTCTCGCACGTACGGTCGAAATTGACAAAAAAAGACAGTTGTCTGCTCATACCTTGTAGGGTCGCATTAGTTCACTTATACGCAATGTAGGTCACTCAGTCGCCGCAGACTGCACGCTGCTGTCACCCTGGCGACTAGTTCGAGACGCCTCGGCTTCTGGGCGCTTTATCACCAGCTCATGCTGTTGCTTTTCTCGATCGAGTTGGAGTTCAGGTTCTCGCTCCTGCTGACGTTCCTGTTTATGCCTCTCGAGCTCCTGTTCTCGCTTTCTTTCCTCGTGGTGAAGTTCCTGCCTCCTCTCCTCGCGTTCTGCCTCGGCAGCCTTACATGTGGCGGTCTCCTGTCCATTGATCAGCTCAGTGCATTCCGACACCTCGTAATCGTCAGTCCCAACAGCGAGTATAACCGGTATCAGCTTTGGCATTCTCAGCGCGTCCGAAACAACCCCTTGCAAGTCTTTTGCAAACTCCAACAACAGCGGTTTTAAAGCAAGGCTCCCTACTTCTACCAGCCAACGATTCTTTGGTGGCGTGCGGGACAAGAAGCTCCTAACGCGGATGAGGAAGGAGAGGGCAGTTTTCACTACCGGAGCACAGTGTAGATGGCACGGCGATAGCGCGCTATTACTCAGCCTTCCCTGCGTGCAGCTGCCTGCTCGCACCGGCGGGCGCGTTGGAGTCACGGCGGTTGTTTTTGTCCTGTTCTGGCCTGCTTCACGTCCACTGCGCGCTTCCTTCGCACGGCTTGATTAACTTGTTCGACAGCACCTCCTGTGCAACCCGGACCCGACAGGATTAAGTGGTCGTACGGCATAGATAAGTTAACGGTCCGTTTGCATGGCGGGAAAACAAAACGTAGAGACCCCATAGATACATCTGGCCGCTAGAGAAACGCTACCTTTTGCGAACTGCTTGCCACGAATGGGACTCCGTTTTCTAAATTGGTGAATACCAATTCGGTTGTGTTTTGACAAGTATTACAAAAGGCAAAAACAGCAACTGGTTCTGATCAATAGTGATTATAAAATTTCTCTCAGCCTTCTCGTAATTCTCAACTTACTAAACTGACTAGTTGAAATCGGTATAAGTGGGAATCACTAAGTTCACATGCGTAAAATTGTTTCGGTGTCTGCGCTTGTATAGCGAGGTTCTGTAGCCCCAAGCTAGTACATCAGGCTGGCTATGCTCCGCTGTCTCACCCTTCAAAAGATGCTCCCCTCCGTTTTCTCTCACTGCCGACTCACGGCCGGGCTACAGCGGCGGCGTCGTCCGCCACTCTAGCCCTGCCGTGGCCGACGCTCCTGCGTTCGGGACGCCGCCACCGCGAATTGCAGGTAATGGCTGGCAGAATCTTTCGTTTCGCTCTTTGTGGAGCCACGTGCGTGAATTCAAGTGACGTCGCATGGGCTATTTATTTATTTATTTGTAATACCTCAAGGGCCCCAGTCAAGGGGTGTTACATAAGGGGGTAGACAGTTCACAAACAGATGATTTGTTCGATGGCTTCTTTGAAATGGGCGATGCTGGAGTGGTGCACGATGTCAGCAGGAAGATCGTTCCATTCTATTGATGTTTGCACAAAAAATGAAGAGTGATGGGCAGTGGTATGAGCACGGGGTGGATAAACCGCTTTCGAATGGCTAATACGGCATGAAGGACGATGAGCTGGAATGATAACATGGTTTAGGTGCAATGCATGATAAAATTTATGAAACAAACACAGTCTTGAAATTTTAAGTTAACCATGTTAGCTTGAGATTTTAGTTCGGTGACGCTACTGTGATAGGAGCAGTCTGAATAAATGAACCTGGCTGTGCGATTTTGGATGGATTCAAGAGTTTGAATAAGAGAGATATGATGGGGATCCCAGATGGCACATGCGTATTCTAGCTTCGGGCGAACTAGTGGTAGATAGGTTAAAAGTTTAACAGAAGGTGGGGCTAGACGTAAGTTTCTACGGAGATAGCCAAGAACATGGTCAGCGTCATTAGTGATGTTCATTATGTGGGATGACCAGGTCAGATCTGAAGTTAGAGTGATACCGAGGTATTTACATGAATTAGCTGCTGTAATTTCAGAATCAAACAGGAAGTATTTATTGGAGGAATAAGATTGTCGGTGATGGAAAGAAATGACACGTTTTCTTTATGTTAAGGGACATCAGCCATTTTTCCACCATGATTGAATCAAAGAAATATCAGACTGTAGGATGACAGTGTCGCTTGCATTGTGAACAGGACGATAAATGACACAGTCGTCTGCGAATAGACGAATGTTAGAAGCTAAGTGTTGTGGGTGTCGTTTAAAGCTGTAGACAGGGCTGGCCGTCACGTATCGAGGCGGGCCGCCCGCACCCACAAATGTTGCACGGCACCTGTGGCCGACGGGCAGGGCCGCGGAGAAAGGAAGCCTAGACGCAGTACTAGAGTTCGAGCCCGAAAATCCACTTCGTTCTCTTCTTCCTCAGCCCACACAACAGCCTACTGATGACGATGGTGCTGTTGCGGATGCTGCTACAGATGGCCTCCCCCCTAGCGAACAGGTTGAAGTGACATGAGCTAAGACATAACTGTCTAAATACGTTAACTACGGGCAAGAGATGACAGAAGAAAGCGGTATAAATCTGCACAGATATGTACAAACGAAGACCTTGTCAATCAAGGTCTGTAGGTTCAGTGTTCATGCCCAGTCGGGGTCCCAGCAGCACCAGTACCCAATTTCAATTCCAATTCCATGTTCACGCCCTTCCCTGTCTGAAGAAAAAAGAAAAGAAAATGTAGGGAACGAGACCTGCTCCAGCCGGGTTATCGCAGGTTTAAAGCCAATATAAAATAAACAAATAGGGCGAAAAGCCATCCAAATATTTTTCAGAAAATGCCAATTTGATGATGTAAAAAAAAAGATTCCCCGACGTACGTAACAGCAGGACGTCCAAACAAAGTTTAAAAGGATAACTAAGCACGAAGGAACATACAACGAAGCAGAAGAAAGAAAGTTCTCAAGTCAGTTTGGCACAAAAGATCTCACAACGCAGCAGTTCCACTCTAAGAAAATCCATATTGCGATACACCGCTCACTGTATCCGCAGAATTTAAAATTAAATGAAAGTCCACGTGTAAACATGTAATCCCGAGAACCCATAAACACGAAAAAAAAACAAATAGATCGCACAACAAAGTAAGCAAGGCAATCACATAACGTTACACCAACTCCCAGACAGACAATTAAGCACTAACAATAAATTAATCACACACAAAGATAGCAAAAGCCTTACACAGCGTATCGCGAAGGTAAACTACGAGCATAATATGTGCAATATTTGCAGGAACAGTACCAGCAGGAGAGAGCAGTCCGAGATGTGAGTTTTTTAAAGATTACCCCAAGTGTATGTAGCACCCTCAAAGAAAGCCCGAGTCAGGGCTGAGGCGGCATTATCCACATCCCATAGACGCCAGGTCACCCGCTGTAGCACAAGGACCTTCGGCACACAATATCGCGGAGGGGCAGTCCATGGGTGGCACGTATCTAGGTGTTATCCAGTTCAACTAAAAATGCGGCAAGTGGGGGTGAATGTATGAAATAAAACGCTGAAAAAAAATAACCCTCGATAACGCCGACATTATGGAGAGCTGGAAGGTAAGGGCGGGCACGGCGGGCGCAACAGGGTTCAGGTGCAAGTCACTGAACACACGTAGACGCCACACCTCGGCCATAGACCGAGAAATAAAATCGACGAGATTCATGAGAATCTTCACGGCTGTTGAACTGTCCAAAAGGTGACGAAGCTGTGGCTGCTGTAACGGTGATCTCGACAGCCGACGAAGTCTCTGAATGTAGCTGGCCGTTTTCGGGAATTATGTTAACTAGTGCGCAACCAAAGTGGCAGGCGCACCGCAGGAGCACTGACAGTTTGGCGTGAGTTGTAGACGGTGAAAATAATGAGGAAAGCGACCGTGTCCGGTTATTAGGTGAGCAAGCTTTTTGGAAGGCGGGAAATAGGAAGGAAGGCCCAATACACTGGAGGTCCATCGATATAATTCAGTGTCGCAGTTGTTGGTACTCTACGTCTCCTCCCATATCGAGCGACCGACCTTCAACAGCAGAGAGCGCACCCTGGTTTTCGACCACCTTCCACGAACCTCCTCTCCTCTTGTGGCAGCACTGCGGGCGACAGTATCCGCAAGCTCATTCCCCCCCACACCAGAGTGAGCTGGCACGTGGTATATAGATACAGGCAGTAAACTTGAGAGTAGGGAAATATTCTCTTTTAGTCGATGAATTGTAGCGGACTGATTAAATGGGTTATTGAGAGCCAATAAAACCGAAAGACTGTCTGAATAGATACTGACGGAGAAAGGTCTGTCGTCTAAAAGAAACAGTACGGGTGTTGCATGGCAATCACCTCGGCATCAAACGACGTGGTTTGACACGCCAGACGGAACGTCCTCACCGCATACACATGGTCTGTCCCATTCAAAATGACAAAGGGTGCTCCTGATGCAGTCGACGTGTGCGATCCGTCTGTGAAGGCATGCACAGTGGAGAAGTGTAGCCTGCGGTTTGCTTCCGTTCTGGTGAGAGGGTCGTAACAGACACGACGTCGTCGCGCAGGGTGTGTGTCGACCTTGATGGGCAGGTCCACGTCGGACGGATGAAACAATGCCGTGTTGAAGGTCACTGGTTGCTGGTGATGAAACAACATAACCATGCGCACTGTGATGTCTAGGTAGATGTGAAGCGGAAGCGCATCGGCAAGGACTTCGAGGGCGGCAGTCCGTGTCGTGGTATACGCCCCGGTGACGGCGAATGATGAAGATCTTAGCAGCGAGTGTACCCGGGCTTTCAGTAGATAGTGGTGGCTGATGTGCCACCATGCAGGCGCTGCGTATGAGACTGCGGGAAGGACCACAAGGTGATGTAACTGACGGAGATGAGATCGACTGAATATTGTATGCTTGCGGGCAAACAGTGTGAGCGAAACTGCCATATTCTCAACTATGAATTTCAAGTGGTTTGTGTGCGCCACGAATGTGAGGTGACTGTCGAAAATCACTCCGAGGAGTTTCATTTCTGTCACCTGCTTGATAACTGCGCCGTTGAGTTTGATGGTTGGTTTCCTAATAGCCCCGTGGTCACCCTTGGAGACATGGACGCAGGAGCATTTAGCGGGGTTCAACTTTAATTTCGCGGCTGCACCCCAAGCAGTTATCCTAGAGAGGGCTAAGTCAGCAGTCGCCTCCAATTGTCGACGCGTACGACCACGTAAAATGACCATGGTGTCATCCGCATAGGCTTGGATGTATGTATCTTGAGGCATGGGCAGGCAAAGCGTATACACATATGCGTTCCAGAAAAGTGGGCTGATAGGAGAGCCCTGAGGAGAGCATTTTGAAGTGGCATGGGTAGTGCTTCCTGAAAATGTGTCAAAGCAGACGGTGCGACCCTTTAGAAACGATTTCAGGCGCTGGTAGATGTTGCGGGGACAATGATGAGATTGGAAAAAGTATAATAGTCGGGGATGCCAGCTGGTATCAAATGCGCCATTCTAGTGATATTAGTGAATAAGTCTAGTGATATTACGATATTAGTGATAAAGTCTAGTGATATTACGAGTGAAAGTCCCCAACTCTCTTTATGTTGCTGCAGTCGATTGCGTAAAGCAAATAAGGCAGACGTTGTGCTTTGACTGGTAGTGAAACCATGTTGCTGTGGGTGAAGTAGGCGAGATCGTTGCAGGAAATAATATAGGCAGCCATTTAAAATTCCTTCTAAAAGCTTGCCAATCATAGATGTCATACATATTGTCCGGTACGAAGAAGGTGCACTAGGTGAACGTCCTGGTTTTAACAGAAATGTGACACGTGCTTGTTTCCAGTGAGGGGAAAGTGGCCAATCGCGAGACAAGAGTTGAAAAGACACAGTAAAAAATTAGATAAGGAATATGATGAACGAAAAGACGAACAATGGGAGTTGTGACACCGCCGAGACCTGGCGATGCATTAGCATTTAGATTTCGAGAGGCCAATTGCAGTTCTTCTAGCGTGAATGCATCATCTTGTTCTTCCGTGGGGTATGAAGTTGAAGCCACTGTGGTTCTCATTGCCATGTGGGCCAGAGTATCATCACGTTCATCAACAGGAAAGTTAGCCTTCATCACCAGATCTGCCGACTGTATTGTGGATGCTGTCGAAGTGTCGCCCGTCACATGTAGTGAAGCTAAAACAGAGGGCGCTGTAAGCTGGGGAAAAGCCACATTAAAAGGTGGTCCAAAAACGTTCTTGCCGGACGCTCTAGAGCACGTCTGTCGCACATCCTTACCTTTTGCAAGCTGAATATTTTCCTATAAGAAGCAAGTTGCCGATAGTAAATAAATTTATAATCCGCTAGTAAAAAGGGGTCGCGACATTGCTGGTACCGGCGGCGCAACCCTCGCACGGCTGATCTTTCTCTCGCAATGGCGTCACTCCATCACATGTTTTCCTTGTGCTGCTTCGGAAGCCGTTCACACTTTCTTTTGAGACAGTTCAGCTTAGAGTAAAATCTGTACAATGACGAGTTGAGGGAGCTTGGTGTAGCAATATCTTGATGAGTGGAACCTTCAATCCAGTCATCACTTGCTAATTCTTCAACCAGATGTTGTAATGCGGCCTTGCTTAAGAGTTTTTCTGGGGTAATTGCACCATTTGGGGAGCAAATACCACATATTTATGATCGGATAGATTGGTGTGTCTCGAACTTTCCACAAGGGGTTGCCATCCCAGATTGTTCCGGAAACGAGGGTAAGATCAATCCAAGACTCTGAATATGCATTCTGAAAATATGGACATGGGGTCGTTTAATATTCGGAGTTGCGCCCCATGAATGAAATGAGCAAGTTGAATGCCACGGGAGTTTAGAAAGCTGCCACCCCAAAGAGAATTCCTGGCATTTAAACCACCAGCCAACAACAAGTTCGGTACTCGGTGGCACTGAAGAACGTCTTCAGTACCGGACAACGTAAAGTCAAGAGGTACAGATGGAGCCGCGTAAACGGCTATTAGGAGAAAGGTGAACTCCTAGTGCTGAAGTCGGAGAGCCACGATGTATGGAAACACTGCTAACGGGAATACGTCGAATCTGCGCTTAGGTATGTGGACCATACAACGTGGAGTGGCTGAGTTAAGAAAACAGAGCCAATCGTGCGGCACTCCGGGAACTGTTGATCCACGAGCGTAAGGGTCAGACACAATAGCCACATCAATGTGCTCCGCTTCGATGAAATCAACAAGGGGAGAAGTAGCTGCACGGGTGTGACCCAAATTTGCCTGAACAAATTTTACGAAAGTCATTTGATAGTTTTTTTGACAGTGAGCCGGAAACCTAAAGTTATTTTATGCAGAGACAACGGAGGAAGAGCAAGGTGTCTGGGTGCATTCGTAAATGATTTCTTGACGCAGGCGTGAGACCCTTGATTCTACAGTGTAGCAGCAAGGCGCATTGAAGACGTGATCTGAACGACGCCCTGCTTCGCGGCACTTTCTGCAAACAACCTTTTCCTTGTCAGCCAAAGTGCAGTCTGCCACGGCGTGCTCTTCGGCTTCGGCGCAGTATGTGCAGCATACACTTTCGGAATTGCATCGTGCCGCTACGTGACCATAAGTACAGAAGCGGCTGCACGCTGCCACGTAAAAAGTTTCTTTTATGGGACATGACGTCCATCCAACCAATAGACGGTCCTTTTTTTCAAGATGTTGCACACAGAAGGCGAAACTTGCACGATATACGTTGTCGCCCGTGTGGTCTTTAAAAAAAGTCCTGTGTTTGAAGTCTTCTTCTGGGATCTCTAATCTATTTCGAGCATTGATGTTTGTGCGGAGTATGCCGGGTACAACGCTTGGGTCAACTCCACTGATCCTAAACAGGGGAAGGTGGCGTGGAAGGCGGGTGACTTTGACTGCAGCTTTCAATTGTATATTTCATTCAATGGCTTTTTCCAAATTATCAATGGATGCGCGGACATTTCCTTCAATGGCTTTTTCCAGATTACCAGTGAATGGTTCCCGGAGGCTTCGAACCCGGTGCCATATTCTAGTGAGTGAGTATATGTAAATTCAGAATGAACTGACATATACTGTATGGTGCTATCTCAGAATTTCCTTCCCTCGAAGTTGTGTGTTTACTTTTTATCATTCTATCTCAGAATTTCCTTCCCTCGAAGTTCTGTGATTACTTTTTATCATTCAGAGAGGGGAACACAAGAGTCGGACCGATTAGATATTAATATATAGGGGTGCTGTTATCAACGTAGCCAAGGTCTCGTGATCAGATGCCTCTTCTGACCATTCCATGATAAAAACGAGCATCTGATAAACCCTCGAAAACATCTTGTGTCTGTGTCTGTCCGACAGCCAACTGTCTCTCGTTGGCGATAATCAAAACGTAAACCCTCCACCCCTAGCTGGAGAGCGCGAAGGGCCTCCTAAAAGCCTTCCGCGACGTTGTAGAGCGACGAGGAATTCGAACTAGACATCACCTTCAACTGGCAAGGATGGATGCCGGGCGGTTCGTGCTTTTCAGTGCGGGTATACTCGCCCTCCAACTGTGTACTCCAAATTTAGGAATGACCATCAATCTGACTTTATACTACGAAGGTCTCTGCCCCGATTGCCACGACTTCATTCTGGACCAGCTGTTGCCCACGTACACTAAACTGGAACAGAACATGGACCTGGACTTGGTGCCGTTCGGAAACGCCGACATGAAAGTCAGCAACGGCACTGTCAAATTCCGCTGCCAGCACGGACCGGATGAGTGCTACGTCAACAAGGTGCAAACCTGCGGCGTCAAGTATGTGCATCCAACTAGAAAGCTCCTCGCCTTGATAGCGTGCATGTTCAGCCAGGACGAGCCAGCCAAAGCAGGCCGGATGTGCGCACAGAAGGTGGACACCGACTGGGGAGTTCTGGATCGATGCAGTACTGGACCAGAAGGTACGCAACTCCTCTACGATATGGGCAAGAGGACACGCGGACACAAGCCGGACATCGAGTACGTGCCCTACGTCGAGATCAACGGCTTCCACAATGAGACTGTCGAACATCTCGTCGAGCACGACCTCTTCCGCTTCACCTGTGACCTTCTGGAGCCACAGGCGCCAAGGGTATGCGAGAAGAAGGCCCCAGGGGGTCACTGCTTCAGGAGTAACCCTTCTTCCTTGGCTCACAGCTGACTTTGTCCGATGACGGCTTTATACAACTGTGGAATGAAGTAGCACCGTGCTCTACCCAGGACGAATAGATCAAAATAAAATTCAAAGCCATTTCCGTTCTACGCGTTATGTACTTTCATTTGGCATCCTTTAGGGGCTTTTGTGAATTTTTGATGACACGAATAGCAAACAATTTCTATCGCTGTTTTGATCCATTCCAAGACGAAAAAACGCGTTCGAGAAAGATGTTTGCCAAGTTGAATAGGTATGCAAGCAACCTGAACTTCTCTAATTTTTTGGTAGAGTTTAAGCCTCCGTGGGTTAGAGTGCAGGGTCTTAGGGTTCTCTTGGTGTCCATATACTGTTCCCAAGCCATGCGGTGGAAACTCAACCTCTGCACAGATCACGGAAGACATGCATACACATCATAACGATGTTACCATACGTAAGTATGAGTTCCCCAGTGACTACAAGCTTTCTTCCTTCATAGTAAGTGCTTATTAGTAGTGACGACTGTTTTCTGTTTCTGTTTCGTGCGGTTCTTTTTCGCGCTTGAAAGAAATTATGAGTCGATACTAAGTAGCTAAAATTTCTCTTCTAAGTCACTCAAGTTTATATATTGGGCTCATTTTCCCACCCTTCCGGCCTTTAAACGGCTAGTTGCTGAAAATATAAATCTTCCCCATTGTGTAACCTAAGAACAATAACCGCACTAGCTTTAGTCAAGTGGCTTAGTTTGAAACCTGGTACCTAAAGTAAATAAATGTCTTTGTATAATCGAGTATTTGCAATTCTTGTGTTGTAAAACACTGGCAGGAACTGCAACGTTCGACGCTAGAAACTAATTCAGCTTGGCGATGCAGTGTATAAAGTTTTGTACGGTTTCGGTGAGCCAATATGGACTGAAATTTGTTTCCTGCCCTTTTTTCCGTATCTAATCGCCAGCCACTACGCAAAAACGCAACCGAAGTATTGCTAAGTTTGCTAACCTTGTATGTTCGTCGCCCCTTGCCACAAGATAGGCAATGTCAGAGACGTGCGCTGGGTTTAACTTACGGGAAAGGGTGCCGGATGCCGGAAGGGTCCCGCAAAGGAACGGAAAAAAGAGAAAAGAAAAACGCAAGAAAAATCACAAGAAAGAACTGAAAATTCCCGTCAATTTCTTCCTTGAGAGACTCGAGAGAAAAACGCACAATAAGAAGCTTGAAAGTGTCAGTCACCTCGTTAAGAAAGCCCCAAGGCGGCTTAGGATTCGCGGGGTGGGTTGGAGCTAATAAAAAAGGGAAATGAGCACTCAATTTATGCTGAATAAAAACCTTTAAAAACGGATGATCAGCCGTTTTGAAGAAGAACCGCGAAACGACCTGATTTACAAACAAATGCACCAATCCAACACCACCAGACTTTTTTTTTCTTTATAGCCCAGGACAGAACACTTACAGATAAAGGGGGAAGAGGTCAACCAGGGTGGTTGATTGTCTCAAACCACCGCCATACTTTCAGCTGGCAGTTATTTGTGCACTTCCATCACAGTAAGTTCATGCATTACTGCCAGCAAGTCATCATCACAACCTTGCTTAATGAACACTTCGCGTAAATTACAAACATTTTCCACAATATAAGAGCACACTAAACGCGCATCGACATCCGCATTCCTAATAGCCATGCGGCTCCTCCAAATTCCGTGCAGCCCCAGCAGAAAAAAACAAGTCATACGGTGCAGTTTCAGGCACGATAGGTAAGTACCGAATGGCGTGGGATGTAGGGAGAAAGTAATTTTTTAAGAGATCGTCAGAGGACGTCCCAAACAAAGACGGCATCCCAAAAATTCAAGAAAACGTGTTCTACACTTTCGGGCTACTTGCACAAGAAGCAATCAGCACCCACTGGCAGATAAAGTTACTTAATTTGCATCCGCGTTTTAACCGGTACCGTTTCTGTGTGAAGATTGTAAAAAAAGGTCTTTATCCCCTTCGGTACCGTCATTTTTTTAAGTCTTTTTAAAACATCCTGACCTGGGCCAGCACGGAATCGAGTCCTATACAGAGGTTCGGTATACAAGGATTCTGTTAAATTTTTGGACAATTTTTTGCGGGTTACTGATGACAGATAATCGCGACAAAAACGAGCAGTCAAGAAGCGGTATACAAAAACAACTTCACGCAAGAAACAACTGACATTAATACGTTAACTGACATCCTTGAACTCTGGACACAAGAAAATCAGGTAAAGCATTGACCAACATAATCTGGAAGAAAGCACGTACAAAAAGGTGAGGCTGGTCTCTTAAAAAGGAAAAAAAAAACGTGATACAAGTTCGCGAAATAATTAAATCGGGCAGTGCAAGTCCACCCCCTTCTAGCCGTTTAAAAATATTGCTCTGACTCTTCCTTTCGAACTGAGACTGCCATACAAACACTGCAAATATACGATGGCATTTTTTGCACATTTAACCTAGAACAATACAATGCCTGCATAACATATCATAGTTTCGCTACATAAAAAAAAATACATATAGTTGCTCGGGCAAAGATGGATATATTCCTACCTCCCTATCTTTCTGTTTGACCGCGCACCTCGTGTGCTCTCTCGTTCCAGTAGGCCGTATTTTCTCGGTAATGTCCAAAAGGAATGCCGAGATAACGCATAGGCTTCTTGACCAAGACGCTCGTAAACACTTGGGACTGCTGACCAAACACCATGCCAAAGACCAACGCATTTTTAAAGCAAAGCTTTCTACCTTTTCTACCTCTACCAACCAACGGTTCTTTTGTGGCGTGCGGGACAAGAAATTCCCAACGCGGCTGTGGAGGGAAGGGCCGTTCTCACTCACGGAGGCAGTGTAGAAGGTGCAGCGACTTTACCCAGCGTTCCCCGCGCGCTCAAGCTAGCGGGCGCATCGTCGTGACCCGGCTTTGTCGTCTGCTTTAGCGACGGTTGTTTTGGGCCTGTTTAGGCGCAGCTTCGCGTCCATTGCGCGCTGCCTTCGCACGGCTTGATTAAATTGCGCGACACCTTCTGGGTACCCCGGACATGACGAAATTAAGTGATCGTACGGCAAAGATACGTTAAAGATTGGTTTGCAGGGCACGAAGACAAAATGTAGAGACCACATACAGACATCTGGCCGCTAAACAAACACTACCTTTTGCGTACTGCTTGCCACGAATGGGACTCCGTTTTATAAATTGGTGAAGACCAATTTGGTTGTGTTTTATCAAATATTGCAAAAGGTGAAAGGAGTAACTGGTTCTGATCAATAGCGATTATAAGAGTTCCCCCAGCT
Source organism: Haemaphysalis longicornis (assembly GCF_048455015.1). Taxonomy (NCBI): domain Eukaryota; kingdom Metazoa; phylum Arthropoda; class Arachnida; order Ixodida; family Ixodidae; genus Haemaphysalis; species Haemaphysalis longicornis. The sequence goes on along the minus strand of NW_027526335.1, from coordinate 107,002,998 downwards.
TTCTCGAAATTCTCAAACTTACTAAACTAACTAGTTTAAATCGGTATAAATGGGAATCACTAAGCTCACACGTGGAATTGTTTCGGTCTCCACGATTGTGTCGCGCGGTGATGTAGCCCCGAAATAGGGCATCGGGATAGCTAGGAGCCGCTGTCTCACCCTTAAGAAGATGCTCCCCTATGTTTTTCCTCACTTCCGACGCACGTCCGGGCAACAGGGGCGGCGTCCGCCACCCTAGCGCGGCTGTGGCCGACGCTTCTGCGTTCGAGACGCCGCCCCTGCGAATTCTAGGTAACGGTAGGCAGCATCTCTGGTTTCACTCCTTGTAGAGCCACGTGTGTGAATTCAAGTGACGTCGCATGGGCAATTGTTGTGGGTGTCGTTTACAGGTTTGCTTTCCAACCACCTTCACAGCGTGGATTGGAGCCAATTTTGTAAGATTGACTGAACTGCCAGTTTTATCACAGAATTCTTGCGTGATGCCCAAAGCATTACGAACACTTTCGCGATCAACGCAGCAAAAAGCGTCATCCGCATAAGCAAGTACTGTCGCATCACAGGGCTCCAAGACGTACCCTCTGATTACGTCACTGTTGTTAATTTTGGCGTATAAGGGCTCGACGTACAAAGCGAAAAGCAAGGACTACAGTGCACATCCTTGTCGTACCGACGAACGGACTAAAACGCTTTCTGTTAGTTCATTATTAACGATTATTTTACTGGTTGAGTTAAAATATGCCATTCTAAGCCCTTCAAAAATGACTTTAACAATGCCGATGTGTCTCAGAACTTTAAGCAAAATGTCGTGACAAACATTATCAAAGGCTTTTTCGAAGTCGATCTGTAGCATTGCTACTCGCCTGAAATCCATGTCGCACGATTCATGTATACTGCGTACAATATGAATATTTGCGTAAATGCTCCTCCCCTTTATGCCGCACACGTTTGATGCAGACCTACTCATGTTCTGATTACCACTAGTAGTCTTTTAGCTAGCACTTTCATGAAAATTTTGTAGTCTGTGTTTGTTAGTGGGGTTCGTCTGAATCCACTTACTTTGCCAAGTTGTTCTGGGTCATCGCTTGTGGGTATAAGTATCGCATGGGCTTTGGAGAAGGAGGGACGTAAACAACCCTGCCTGAAAGATTCACGGAAAACATTGCATAAGAAGACTGCCTAGTCTGACTTGAAGGTTTTACAAAAGCCTGCCCCTAACTCGTCAGGGCCAGGGGATTTACCATTTTTGAGGTCCCCTATTGCCTCTTCGATTTCGCCCAAGGTTATGGGTGCTTCAAGTCCTTCTGTAACTTGCTTTCTAGCTGCGGCAGTTGTGCAAGCAAAAGGCTGTCCAAACCTGTTCGGGGGTTTTTGTAAGACAAAATATTGAAAAAAGGCGAGTTGTATCTCACGTTGTCCTTCAGTAACCTCGCCGTTAAACTGTATTTGGCTTATCTTGTTCCTTTTGCCTAGCGTTTTTCATCCGCAAGTGCCCGCTTTGTTGGCATCTGGCCAGCAGTCTATATTTCTGCCCGTGCTCTTATCAAGGCTCCTTTATATTTTTCAGTTTCTATCGCTTCTACTTCGGCCTTTATGTTACTTACGTCACTTATGAAAGTGCCCGGCTCGTTTGCTTCTTCAACTGTCACTCTGTTTAGTAATTCTTTTAACCCAGACTCCTCCTTTTTTGCTTCAAATTTCATTTCAGTAGAACGCTCGATAGCAACCATTTTGACGCGCTGTTTGAAGCGTTCCCATTTTTCGATAATGTTGTTGTGTTCGTTGCACCTTCGGGTTATTGGTTCTCTTTTAACATTTCAAGAAACGTTTCATCCTGTAGTAGCTTGATACTAAACTTCCAGAGTTCGTAGTTCAACTTTGCTCTTCGTTGTTTCACCCCTCCCACCGTGACTGATACTAGGCAATGGTCGCGAAAGGATACTTGTTCAACAGCGTATTGGCTGCACTCCGGGGCAAGGTTTGCCGATAAATATATTCGGCAGAAAGTTATATGGGCAGATGAGATCAAGAAGTTGGCTGGGAGAAATTGGTCGCAGTGAGCACAGTACCGGGATAATTGGAGATTAATGGGAGAGGCTTTTTCCCTGCAGTGGGCGTAGATAGGCAGGTGATGATGATGATATTCGGTCAAGACGAGCATGGCTCGAGCCCTGGTAGGGAGTATATCTGACCGTATGCGTATTACTAGCCAATTTTACAAGCTCTTCTAGTTGCAGGTTGCTCAGGCTTTCCTTGAGAAGCTGAGCACTGGAATCGCATGGGGCATTTTGGTTCGAATGATCTTCTTGTTGACTACGCAATTAAAGAAGCATAGTAACAGGACATGTCGGTAACAATCGTGCGTCTTGATCAGGCCCCAGAAAAAATACTTTCGTTGTTTCACTTTAGTAGGATCAAACACGCCTACTGCTCTTAACTGTAACCCCTCGTAACAAAAATCGCAACTAATGAAACGACCCTCTTGGCAGGCCGTTACCCCTTGAACTGCACAATTTAGCGTCTTCCTTAGAAAAAGACAACAACCACCTGACGTAACAACCGCACGGCTAACGCACACGCCAAAATACCTCCTAAAAGGCTGTACCATAGTGTCAGTGTGCTGGTCGTTTTCTACTTTACTCTATTGGATTGCTAGTAGGTCTAACTGCCTATCCCCCATGAGCTTAGAAACTCGAAGCTGTCGCTGTTTCGAGCTGAGGCCTCGGACATTAAGCCTAGCTTCACGAAAAGGCGCTTTCAGTGTCACAGCCCTCCCTTTTTTCACAAACCAGCACACTTACACCAAGGCACTTACATTAGACAGGGCTGTTAAGTACCCCGTCGGGAAACCCGTGATGTTGACGAAGAGCGTGGTTGCTCCGATGCGTACTTGCCCTTTTTTCCGGTTGCGACCTTCCTACACTCGCGTTCCAAGCGCTGTAGCTTTTGTTCGTCACCCAGTTCAGTCAGTTCACGCGGGCGCTTCGAGGACTTCCCTTGTTTATCTTTTGTGGCCGCTTCCTCAGTTTCTTCCGCGGTTTGGTACCAGTCGCTTGGTAGAGTCAAAGTCGATTCTGACGACTGCTGGCTAGCAGCGTCGTCTTCCTCCTTGTTCTTGTGTAGTTACACTGTCTTGTATGTTTCGTCGCCGTTGTTTCGAGTTGAATCGCTGGTATCCCTTTCACGTACTCCATCGGGCTATGCAGGAGTGGGCGGAGTTGCGTCCACCGCTTTCTCCAGTTCCTTGCTGCCTTACGCGACGGCCACTGTTGAAGATAACGCCACTGCTGCCGCCTTCTCTGCTTAGTTCTCTGACGTTAGCGTATGTGCACGCGCATTCGTGGGCTTCGTGTCCGAACGAGCAGCACTGGGTGCACTGCGGAACTCTGCAGTCCTTCCTGATATGGCCCCTCTTACGACAATGCAGACAAACAGGTAGCACCTGTTTCGTGGACGTGCACGGAACCCACTACACTACGACCCCTCCAGTATTCTACAGCAGCGCCTCTAGCGTATTTACGCATTTCTGGCTTCAATTTCCTGTGCCGCTTTTGCCACTATTACAATATTCTAGTTCACTGTATCTGCCAGCGTGGAGGAGGAGCGCCATCTAGCGGCTATCATGGAAGACGTTGCGTACGCCACACGTTGGGCACGCCTAAAAGTGTCGGCTTAAGCCAAAATAAGCGTTCCCACGTTTTTTTAGTGCAGGGAAAGCACGCAGAGGGATGCAGGCAGTACTCAACAAGGGTTACACGATTTTCTCGATGAGTATTTCACCAGGCATTGCACCAAAACAAAAACGTGCGTGTTGGCGTTTGGGATCGTCGCATGATCCACCAGCTGGTCATGTGCACCCTGCATATTGTCTGTTTGTTCTTAGACGTTCAAACATGACACTACAAAAACTTGCAGTTAAGGTATTACAAACTTGTGAAGACGTATTGGTAAAATATTTGTCACACAATTTTAACCACTTCCGGCAGAAGTCGGATGATGTAGCCAGTGGCGGCGACAGCTGCTTTCGCTTTTCTCTGCCTTATTCTAGAAAAGCTGCGAGTAGCACTAGTAGCTTCATGTTCTCGGTGAGGTAATCTATGGATCTAAAGGAACTTTATTTTGCCTTCAGGGTCACTTTAATGATAGGTAGCGTTGGTGTAACGCCTGCCTATTCTGCCCTCGAAATTTACTTTTGAAAATTTTCCCTGCACCCCCTTCATACATGCACCATTAGCCAACGCCGTGGCAGCACACAATGAAGGAATGTGTCAGCGTCTGACATCATAAGCATGATAAAAAACCCAACTCCACTCGTTCTGCTCTTGCATCAATGCATGCGAAGTATTGAGATAGCCTCTAATCACAAGACAAACACTCAACAGCCCGTCAGCATTCGGCGGCAGGCATGCTGTCGGGAAGTAAATAATCGCAATGATATTCGATGTAGACGATATGTGTCGTTACCATACTTCTTTTTTAACTGAAGCAGATATCTTGCAGCTGAAATTCCTGAAGATTTTTTTCACGAAGCGTGATGCCACAACTATGGCGAAGGCGCTCGTTTTCATGGAACGGAACCATCTCTGGTCCCTTCTAGATCACCACCATGCCTTCCTACGCTACATAGACCCTGAACTCAGGATGAGGCTGCCAGAGGTACTACCGCGCTGATTAGAGACATTATACCACCGACTTCGTCTCAACGCAGCGCTTACAAAGGCATACCTTTTCCGACTTGGTGTCACCACAAACCCTTACTGCGACAACTGCGGGTCGCCGGAAAGCGTGAAGCATTTGCTGCTGGAATTCTCTGCATACATACACGCAAGATGCAGCCTTGCGCAGAAACTGGACCGCCTCAGCCCAGTACCAATGACCTTGAAAGTACTTCTTGGTCCATGGCCATCTCCACCAGCTCAACGCAAAGTACTGGAAGCGTTGTTCGACTATCTGGACGAGATTGGCGTCACTGCAGTGATTTAGAGTTTAGAAGACAGACTTTGTAATCCCCCTACTCACAAACTGAGTGTCATTTTCTTGTTATTTTTTGTCTTCTTTTATTTCTTCTCTTTCTTCCTCTTTCTTCTGCCCTGTAAAATATGGGGCCTTTTCTTTCACCCTCCCCCTTCCCCCGCCGAGTAGCATGTCGGTGTCAAAATTCCGGCAAACATCTCGGCTTTCTCTTCTAATAAAGAGCCTTCTCTCTCTCTCATTTCATCCACGAAGATATTTCTCGGTGCAAACCGAGACATGCGTTCAGCAAAAACCATTTACCTTCGAAGAGGGAATACGAAATATTTAGGTAGCGCGCAGGTATTTTTGATACATAAAAAGTAAATTTTCGAGTCTAACGTGACAAGCGGTCATCCTGGCATATTGCACTCCCGTGTTATAAAATCAACGCGCGATATTTCGAAATGTCGAGCGCATAGCAGACAGGGATGGCCAAACCACAAAACACAAGGGCGCTGTTCTGTGCTGGTATTTTCTTGTGGAGCAAGTGCCGGCCCTCTCTGCAAGACTATAGTCCTGTTGTTCCCTACTGTTCCCTAACAACAAGTCACTCACAAGAAATGGGAAAAAAATCACACAGAAATTGGTCTGCGAGTTATCTATATGGTGGGTAAGCATTTGCTCGCGTTATCGACACGTTGCATAGAAGCTAAGTGACCATACCTTTTGTATCGGCTGGAGGGTTGGCTATGTTGTGCACAATTTTTGTCTGTTCACTGTGCATTAGCCGCTTTATAGTCATGAAGAGGATACGAGGAGAAGTGGTTGATTTCATTCAACAGCGGGAGACGGCCAAACCACGGCCGGTAAAGGAACCTACCTGTTGCTGCAAAAGATACGAGGCATTTTGCCGTTGCTTGCACAAGAAACCTTCGCACGTGGAGCACAGCAGCAAGTGTGTGAGGGCATTGTTATGGGGAATGTTTGATGTAGGGGATCAAGGTGGTTCGACAGCGCTTTTATGGCGTCGTACCAAAACCGCAATTTGGTGCCGGTCTTACGCAAAGCTCCAAATTCGCCTTATTAGAGTTTTTTACTACTCACGCGGTTGCCTCTGGTGATGTTGCCACCCCGCTTCTATGTCCCGGTTTGCCTTGACTTGGTCCTCGTCCAATTGATGTTTATGTTGGCGGTGACGTTCGGCATTCCGCGCTTGTTTCTCTCGCGCTTGCTCCTCGTACAAGTGTGCTCAATCTTCCCGATGACGCTCAGTATCACGGGTTTGTACTTATACTTCTCTGGCTTTTCTGCATTGCCGTTCTTTCTCTAGCGTCGCTGAGTGGCCGCTTGAGAACGCCTCCTCTCATCTTCTTTTATCTGTCAATGCTGGCAGCAGCTGCCACAGGTGTGTCCCTTCAGTTTTTCTCTTTCCCAACCGACATTACAGTAAACTTCCACAATTTCCCATATAATTCACAAAAGGACATTCAGTAACGTGGTGTAGGCTGCAGACATACATTTTCCCCACCCCGTCCTATGCCATCGACAGTATCTAGACAGATAAATACAAGGACACCTGGACATAGTATACGGACTACCAGCCAGTTCACCCACACACAGAGTTTGGGCCTGTAATCTCAAACCCCAGCCCACCAAGCACGGATTTTACTTCAGTAATTACGGGCAGTCGAAGGCCGATCTGCTCAGCTCTCTCCCCGAACAAGTTGCTGTCGTCCAGCTGGCGGAAGACGCCGCGAAGGACCACGGGCTCTCCGCCATCATCTCCCGGGTGGTTGCGTTCAGCACAAAATTAGTGCCCTTCCACTCTGTGAAGAAGGATGACCTGCAAAGCTGGACGAAGTGAACGGAGTGCACGAAGCAAAACACGTTTATCGTAATTTGCGGTGGAGCATACTTCCTAGTCAATCAGCTGAATGAACCTCTCAGGGATGCAAGCTTTGTTCTTGCAGATAAGCATGGAGCTGCCTCTGTCTCGGCCGCGTCGTAAGCATCTTACTGATTCTGTAAGGCCGGGGTCAGACTCTTGCCAACGTGTCGCTCGCTTCATACTTGCTGCATTTTTCAGAAGGTAACTGACGGAGGCGGAACTGAAATAGTGTAAGAACATATTATTGTCAGGTAGACAAATGGCGAACAGAAAAATGATATCTTCGGATGGTGCAGCCAGTATTTTGCTGATATTTTTCTCTCTGGAGGATTTAGGGAAGAAAAAATTGCGTTCACATTTTTTGTTCCGGTGCTCACTTCTACCATTATTTTCCTAAAATATCACGTACTTGTAAATTTCACAAGATTATAGAAAACAAAAGTATAAGCAGCTGAGGGTCCCGCCACGCTATCCGGGCGCTCCTACAGTACAGTCCCCAATTTTAAAAGTGCGTACCAAAGCGGAGTGCGAACAGCGAGGACAAAACAAGACCGAAATGCGGAGGGGGGAGAGGGGGATGCCCCACTGAGAAAATTTCGGGGCCCGTGATCCAAGTAGATAAGCGCGCAAAGCCGCCATCAGCCTGCGGCAGCACAAATGATTTTGCTCCGTGGCAAAGGCGGTTTTATCAGCGACAGACCAAGACAGACGGGCATGGTGATAAAAAAGAAGGCTTAGGAGCGGCGCCCGGAGAACGCTAAATGAACTTTCAACTATATTGCATAGTTTCCGAGAAGCGGCGCTGGCCGGCGGACATGAAAGCACGCAAAAAGGCTACGGAGCGGTGGGAGCATAGAGTTTCTTAGTAAGTATAAGAGAGCAGCAGGAGAGTGGCTGTTTGGCAATTTTCCGCTAACGCGTTAGGCAATGATTATACAGGCGGCGTTGGCCCATTCGTGCTTCTGTTTCTTTTTCGCAATCATCTGATAACCGCACTACTGCCGTTAGCTGCCGACTGCGCAACTTTACAAAGGGCCATCGGTGGAGGCGATGGGGAAAATAGTTGTGAAAGAAGTGTCAGCGGTGGCGAGGAGAAGCCCCGGAGCGGCGCCGAGTAAATCGATGACACCGGAATAAAAACTGGGGGGGGGGGGGGGGGGGAGGGGGAGAAAGAACTAAAAAGGGAGCCCCTAAATGTTAACTCGCTCCTAGTTGCCAGACGAGCCCATGAAATACTGTCGCCGCCACCGCCAAGGCTCAGATCATTTGTAGCCCGCGAACAAAACTTAAGACCTCAGTACCCTAACGACAGCCCGTAGGAAGGCCGTGGGGCGCCAATCAAGTGTGCGGCATTACAGGAGCCAAAGTCATAATTATCAGGCGCGTGAATAACCATGAATGTGTCAAAAATAAACTCCATAAAAGTCGTTCAAACATATCCCCTACAAATCGGCATTGCAAAAGCGCGCATTTTGTCCATTTTGTGCATTACAAAGATTTCAAGGCAACGGTCTGCCTTGAAATATTTATTCTTTCACGAGAAAGAACATCGCACACAACAATTGTTCCAGGGTGAACTGCTTTAAAACGCTTGCATCCACCAGGACCATTTTCATATTTTACGCAATGAGATAAAGTGACGCCACGATCTGCTGTACAAGCAGCCCGGCGCAGGGTGCACAAGTGGAATATCACGAGACAGATAGACAGCACAAAGAACATGCTTCTGATATAGAGGGCGACTCCCCTCGTGACTTTGGCTGGTCTCTCTGGAAACAACGGAGAGATAAGCAGTGTCGAGGTCAGAAAAACAGCTACACTAACATCGCACTTCACTAAAAGGAAGCCTGGCCTTCAGCTCGATCTGCACCGCCTAAATTGCAATAAAGGCGGGAAAACGATTGGAATTTCCGGCAGTTCATCCCTGGACCTTCTTTTAATGCGTAACATTCCTTGCCGAGTACATCACTGCCTCAACCGTGTGACGTCTTGTAAATGCGCAAAAATCACAGCATTTGCGAAATGAGCGCGTTTATAAGTTAGCGTAAATGGAGACTATTAGTAGTGTTTGTCTACTCTTAACAAAACGTGACTACACAAACCCCCAATGAAGCCAAGCGGCGCAGGAATGCTTATACATTAGTAGGCAGTTATCTCAAAACAGCTACACTAACATCGCACTTCACTAAAAGGAAGCCTGGCCTTCAGCTCGATCTGCACCGCCTAAATTGCAATAAAGGCGGGAAAACGATTGGAATTCCCGGCAGTTCATCCCTGGGCCTTCTTTTAATGCGTAACATTCCTTGCCGAGTACATCACTGCCTCAACCGTGTGACGTCTTGTAAATGCGCAAAAATCTCAGCATTTGCGAAATGAGCGCGTTTATAAGTTAGCGTAAATGGAGACTATTAGTAGTGTTTGTCTACTCTTAACCAAACGTGACTACACAAACCCCCAATGAAGCGAAGCGGCGCAGGAATGCTTATACATTAGTAGGCAGTTATCTCAATGTCTGCAGATTTCTCTAACAGGATAGTTGCAAACCCAAGACAACTAACCAGGGCTTCATGAGCACCGCGACAAAAAAATCTGCAATGTGTCCTTTGTAAAGAATGCAACGTGTATTTCAAAGTGAACACCCAGATTGGAATAACAATGGAAATCCCTTAAATTGCGTTATACAGACGGACCACGTTTGGATACCATAGCACATTTTATGTCTTCCGGGAGAACTGCACGTCAACGCATTGTGGAGTTCTGACTGCGCGTATGGCATCATTTGGTACCCGTGCTTACAAGAGACCTTTGAAATTCAGGATACCAGTTATATGTACTCCAGTCGGACTTGTGCTAAGCGAAACTACCTTGACCGACTTGCTTCCTCACACGACTTGTCCCTCACAAATGACTATAGACGGCACACTAATGCCGAAGGTTAAAGAAAAGTCTCGCTGCTTACAAAACGATAGCAGTAAGTCGGCTCGCTGGCCTTGTTGGGTATTCATGCGCTTTCTTTGCTCAAAAATAAACGGAGCTTCAGCTTACTCCTTCTGGCTGTGGCTACGTCGACGTCTACAAGGTGTCCCAACATTTAAAGAAAACGACGTGCTCAGGGATAACATACTTGAGCGTAATTGTGAACTAGATGATAGAAAAAAATACGTCCCAGAAGAAATAAAATGACGTGCCATGTGAAAGCAACACACATTCATGCTCACCAAATTCTCTTCGCACCACCACGAGTAGAAAGAGAACGATCTTTAATGTAGCTGGTGATCTCCGCTGAGCTACGCCGCCTGCTTGCTATATGCTACGTTATGGGTATATGGAACACTTTATTAGGATTTACAGTACGCGCGCAGGATTTAGAGTACGCGCACAAATTAATTTTGGTTGAGCGGGAAAATGCTTGCCCTCTCAAATATTAATTTAACGAACTCTGTACTCAATGACATGACTGGGGTTAATAGCGACTTCATAAACTGTTTTCTAATGTACCCTTCTGTACATGTGCCGCTATCGGCCAGATAGATTCGAGTTGCAGGTATACGTTTTTGTGGCTTAGGATGATGAAGTGAAATAGGCATCATTTTCCTTTTGTGTGTTTTCCGACAACAATTACAGACGGCAGCTACCACCCGCTCAAACCTGCCTTGCCCACCTCACTCTGGTCTCCGAGTTTCAGCAGGCATGTCGTCTCTACCAGGCAGGCCTAGCTCCACCCCAGGTCATCCCTCTCCTCCCACGTCAACCCGACGAAACCACCACCACGATTACCTGGACACCCGTCCACTCCGGTATTTCGAGGAATGAAGCGTCCCACGTCGCAGCCCAAGCTCGCACTCCCGTGGGTTCTCCACCGATGGCCATGTGATCCCAGCCTCCCGCACGAATGCCCCAATCTCTAAATTCCCCACCATAATACGTACAACGCCCTCCTGTCTCACTACATCCTTACCGGACGCGCCTACCCGCTCCACACCTCTTCCTAAGCAAACAGCAAGCCATTACCTACCGTCGACTTCAGAGCGGTACCGACTACAATAATTTCATCCTCCACCAGACCGCGCCCTCTATCTACCCCCTGAACGTCAACACTGCTGCTCCCCACTCACCACATTCCACCTGGTATACTCCTGTCCACACTCCCCTTCCTCACCCCATTGCTAACTCAGGAGCAGTGCGAGACTGAGCTGACCAGCCCGGACCCGGACCGCCAGACTACCTTGGTTTCTTGGGCCATCGAGTTGACCCAGTAAAAAGGCGTCCACGACTAGGGACGCTTCACCAGCACCTTTTTTAAAAGATGATAGTCCTTCTTGGCTACTTAAACGCGGAAATATTGGTCTGTCTGTCTGTGCGAGGTGTTGCTAAGCTTTTGCAGAGTGTTGCAACTCTCCCCGGCGTCCACCTCACGGCATATGGCGCTGTGCATAGTCTGCACCAAGCTCTTGACACGTCCACCAGCCTCCTCTCCACTACCGGAATGGAGGTTTCCTTAACCAAAACCAACTTTATCATCGTTAGTGGTAGGTCAGAGGAGCAAGCCCTAGTTTCTCACACCGTGGAGGGTCAAACAGTTGAGCGTGCCCCAGAACGGTGGATCAGAGTGCTGGGCATTCCAGTCGATGAGACCGGAGGAGCTTGAGAATGGCTTCGACAGTTGAAGGCGCAATGAACCCCTCTGCTAAGCTTAATCCGAAGGATTTCGAACACCTTCGGTGGAGCGTCCCAAAACTTCGCCCGCCGACTAGTTCAAGCCATCATGGTGAGCAAAGCCTGCTACAGGGCTCTGCGCTTCCGTCTCACGAAATGTGAGATGGAACAGCTGGAGATGCTTTGCAGGGCAGCCCTTTGTGTCATCACGGGGGTTCCCAGACACACGAAGGTCACTGAGCTGTGCCGCTATGCTGGCCTTCCTACTCTCGAAGAAACAGTCCTTGCACGGTCTCGAGGAGTCAACGATCACCACGAACTCACACCGCAAGGGCACCGATTGCTGACTGCTGATAACCACATGCCACCGCCAGACACGCCGCTTATACAGAAGCACGTCCAGCCATGGGAGGACATGCGTGTTACAGCGCAACAACCGGCACCTTCTAAAAGTGAGCGTAGGAGGCACATGTCGCAGCGGACCTCGTTGGTTGTAGCCGTTGCTACTCCTCGGAGCAGTGCAACACTTGAGATTTCTCTGGACGGGTCTTGGCGGCCCGAGTCCTGTATAGCGGCAGTGGCCACTGTGTCCAACTCCGATGACCACCAAAGCTTTCGACTAATTTCGCTGGACGCTGACCCCGATATAACGGAACTTGAGCTTTTTGCTATAAAGGAACGTAGTATTCACCTTGCACGCCAGGTTGTCACCGATCACCCAGAACGGCGTTACGACCGGGTGGAAATATTGACTGACTGCACTGAGACACTGAAATGCCTCATTGTTCACCGAGGTAAAATAGCACCGCCCACGCTATCAAGCAGAAATGCGAGGAACTCAGGGCTGACTCTGGGGTACTGGTAGCGGTACCCTGGATTCCTGGACATCAAGGACACCCAGGAAACGAGAAGGCTCATGGACTTGCGAGCGAGGCTTCTTTACACCGTTCCCAATTCGTGCTGCCGGTAAGGCCAATTACGCTGCCCACTGATCCAGTTGTGGAGCGCTGTCATCTACGTAATCGACGGAGGCAGGCATTATCAACTACTATTCCCCCATGCGACCACCCCACACCCCCTGGTCTACCCCGAGGTTCTTAGGTGTTCCTCAACCGGGCGCGGTTGGGGTACGCATATACAGACGACGTGGTTTCTCCATGGCGGAATTACGCACCCCAACCTACATCCCACGATGGAAACCTCTCTAACAGTGGTTCCGCTGCTGCGTTTCTTTGACCAGACCGTTGCTTCGCCTGCAAAACAGAAGTGACCCCCACAATCCGCCATCTCGTCTGGGACTGCGGGGCATTCGATCGGCTTCGCGCAAAATATCTCCCGCCTGGGTCCTCTCCTATGAGGACTGGATCAGGCCACGTGATCGACACCAAGCTACGTTGGCTGCGTTGTGGAACTTCGTTTGCGAGGCAGCCATGGCCGGGCATTATTAACCCCCTCCTTTAACCCTGCGCCCTCGAGCCGTCCCAAATAAAAAATATTTGTCTGTCTGTCTGTCTGTCTGTTGGTGTGTGACTTGATTCAGCCACCCGGCCAAAGTGAAACAGAAGGTGCGCAATAGTCTTAAATACCCACAGCTAATCCTAAACGTCTAAGTCCGGTGTCATTGTTCATACTTGTCAACATTGTTGAACAAGAAAAAGACATTACGCAAATATAAGGCAGCAAATCAATACATAAGTGACACTCACAGTGCTTCCTTATAAAAAATTACGTATACTTGATTTTTGAGAAATGAAATACTACACCCACTGTAGAAAGAAATTCACTCTATCGCCTGCTGTCGCCCTCGTCATTATAGCTTATGGCGGCATTTTAAGAAATCAAGCGGCAACAGTTACGAGGTGTTCCATTCCATAGGTTCCAAATTCTGCTTGGAACGCACGTAGAGTGGGGCAACGTTGTTCTATAAACGTTAAAGTAGGGTGCCTCGAATCACGCGCGTCTCCGCAGTACGGCAGTCCTGGCATCGAGGAACCCGGCCTGGAGCAGTCGAACCCGGTAAATTTAAATTGATTTGAGCAAACCTCTAGCATGCTTATCTTGGGATGACCAAGACGGAAGAGGAATAGCATGAGAGGTGACCAGGAAGGCAAAGAGGGGCATTTACTTGGGAAATATCGACGAAAGCCTATCGTCTTTTGCCGTCATTTGCAACGAAAGGAGCACACACGCGGCCAACGTTTTCTTTTTCCTTTCGCTCCAATAAACGTTTACTAAGTAACTATAAGTAAGAGGTTGGCTAATACTCCTGTTAAGCCCATCTTTACGTTAACGTTATTAATTCTGTATGTTGTATGGGTAGCGAGCTACCATTTTGAAATGTGACGTCGTGGGCGGTCGGTGCCACGAATAACGTGCGCCGCACAAGGTATGCGACGATACTAAGAAGGCTTGTCTAGGGTGTGTGTTTGTTAAGTTTGGAGGTGCCGCAGTTGGTAATGTAATACAGTCAGCAACCCCAGCGGCGAGGTTGCACCATATATGGCTATAAGGATGCAATAACCGAACTTCAGCGCTGCCGATGACTACAGTAATAGCGGCCGCCCCTCTGAAGAGGATTGCAAAGCTCTGCCCGGGTACTGGCAACATAGAAACGTCTACCGAGCGGTTCGAGCTGTCCGCCACGGCTAATGGAATTGAATCCACCAAAAAGCCGGGAGTCCTCCTCCATCTCAGGGGGAGAATGCCTACGTTATGCTACGAGGTATCCTGTTACTGAATAGGACGCTGATTACGACGACATGGAAAACTGTTTCATATTTTTTCTTCATGGCAGTCGGTGTTCACCGTACGGTGTCATTTCTGCCGGCAGAACCAAGAGTGCCAACTATACCGTCGGCCAACTCATAGTAAAGTCGACATTAATCACTGCCAGGTCTTCTTTTGGGAGCTTCCGGGAAGACACCCTACGGTATTGAATAACTGCTGGTCTTCGGACGGACACAATGTGCTGTCTTTTAGCCCTCCAGGATTAAGATGTCACCCGGGAAAGGGTGGGCAGAATAGTCATAGCCATGAAGTCTGCTGTCAAACATACGTAAGAAATGCTGCAGGAAAGCACCGCTTCAAGCTCAGGGGATGTGTTTAGGCAACGGGAGGCTGGCTAGAAAAGCAAGGCGTACACCGGAAAGCACTACCCCGGCAACGAGCGACGGCTGCCTGCAAGAGAAGACCAAACCAAGAAGTCAGAATGAGACCCTGCTAACAGCTGCCACACGGCGGAGGACCGCACACGCCAGGCATTTGTTTTTTCTAGAGAGCGATTGCTTTATATGCTAAATCTGAACGAGCTACAGAAATGTATGAAACAAAAGTTCTGAAAAAAATTACTCCCACCTCCCCTCGCGGGAACCCCTGTGTAGATGCGACGCATAGGGGGTTCCGTTGTTTCCGTTAGGTTGATTCTCCCATCGCGTGAATCGTGCCGTGAACCCCCTGCCGCGGCTATGACGCAACGTGGCGCGGCTATGACGCAACCAAATCCAACACAATCCACTTTAATCCAATCCAATCCAAATCCAACTCAATCCAATCCAATCCAAGCCAAGCCAATCCAATCGAATCCAATCCAATGCCCCTCGCAGAGAGTGTTCGCTATCGGAGAGGAGAGGGGGTGAGCGGCGGAGAGCGCAGCTCGCGCGGCGAGGAGAATGGGGGAGGGGTGTGGACGGACAACGACAACGCCGTATGGAGGGACAAGGCGAGTGAATGAGATGCCGTCGCATCTAAAACTTCTCCATGGCGTTGAAAAGTATGTGAAAGAGCCGGATTTATTCGCAGTCTGTAGCATTGAGCAAAGTTGATAATCCGCGCCTCCCCCCATTGTGTTAAATTCAAGAGTGAACGGAAAATTTTCCGATGGAGTTGGAAATAGGTGCTGCAGCAACGACAATGTCGCAGCAAGCTTTCACTGATAACTTCCCGGAACTCATGTTCAGCTATGAAGAAAAGAATTTGGGTGTGTGCCATGGCGCTACCAAAAAAGCTGAGGGCGCGGCGCAGGGCAGTGTGATCTACGGAGACAAAAGTTGTGAGTTCGCATTTCTGATAGCAAAACTTCAAGAGTGTCTTCGCGTGCCAACGCTCTTGGGCCGATATTGGATTCCTAAACTGAACAAAACTCTAGCCGACGCGTTACAAACGTTATAGGCAGTACATGTTAAGCAGTGAGCAAGAAAGAAAGCCGTTGAGGATGAAACACAGCTGAAACACAGCTTAAACACAGCTGTGTTTAAGCCAGAATTTCGTGTCGTCAGGGGGTTCACAGGTAGGATCAGCGTAAAAGAACAAGCAAGCTCCGTTTTCTGTAATGTTCGAGAAGTTACATAGACCTTGCCTAAACCGATGAAAAAAAAAACGGGGTCAAAAAACTCAGGTGTCGCTTACTTAGTAAGACATTGCCGGTAGGCAACGCCTCTCGTGGCACTACCCAAAAATGGTGGAAAAGAATTGCGGACAACTGGAGGGTATACCGTGTCTCTGTTAATCAAACTTTTAAAGTTGAGCACTGTCTCTTGCCAGCACCGGAAAAAAAAAATTGAGTCATTAGTGGGTGGGCCATGTCACTCTTTCGAACCTCACGAAGCCGTAACTTCAGCTCGAACTGGACAAAGAAGCAGAGGAGCTTCTTACGCTTAACACCCATACGGGAGAGTACAGATTCTAGTGGTTACCGTACCGCGTGGCAATAGAACCCTCCATGTTTCAGGCAGTCATGAATGAGGAGTTGCAAAGCCTTCCTAGAAAAAGAGAGGGGGAGAACTCTTTAAGAAGACCGAAGAGGTCAGCCCCACATAATGCTGTGCATGCCAGTCCAGATTATTGGTGAATATGTGTGAGGGGTGAATTCTTCCAAAATAGCCCAGAAAAACACCAGGAAAACGCGCATACACACATGCACAAAATGAGGTCGAAAGAGGCAGTCTTCGTCTGGCTTGGGTCCGGAGTCTCTCAGGAGACCCACAGAAGATTTGAAACGCCACTGAAAAAAAAATTTCCCCGCATTTCCCCGAGGGGAAGAATGTGAAAGTGCGAATGCAGGAGTTGAATTTGCGCGGTTCGGTAATGTTCGCGAAAGAGAGATCACACACACACACACAACTACAAAGAAAGAAAGATGCATTTATTCACAGACACCTATTTGTGTTGTCGTTGTACTTGATTGCTAGAGCGGATCTCAGCTTTGAAATTTCGTGTCAGTACTCCTTTAAGCGGGTGCATTAGCCCTTCTCACGCCCGATTCCTGGCCAATCCCCCACGTGGGTATGTGCCATGCACAGACACCTATTTGTGTTGTCGTTGTACTTGATTGCTAGAGCGGATCTCAGCTTTGAAATTTCCTGTCAGTACTCCTTTAACGGGTGCATTAGCCCTTCTCACGCCCGATTCCTGGCCAATCCCCCACGTGTGTATGTGCTAAAGAAATTAGGAACTCTTCTTGGCCAATTGCCCTAAGTGGGTATGTGGTGCGGACGGACGGACGGCGGTGGACGCGTGATTCAGGGTCGCGTAAGAAGTGCATTCGCACTTAAAAGTGTGTTGGTGCGGGCTTGTTGGTACATAACTGAATATGGAAAAACAGCGCTAAAACGGGACAAAGAACGTGACAAAACTGGGCGCTGTCACGTTCAGTGCCCAGTCTTGTCACGTTCTTTGTCCCGTTTTAGCGCTGTTTTTCCATATTGAAACGCCACATTGATTGCACTGTCTTTGCTTCTCCAGGGGCCTACAAGGTCTTTCATGCTGGCATTTCTCGCTTGCCGTAAACAACGGGCCATCATTCGCGCCGACGAGAATAATCGGGCAAACACACAACGGGTTCAGGTTAAGTGTCCTTCCCAACACAGCAAAGGGGACATCTGGCAAAGAAAGTGTTTGTAGTAGCCTACTTAGAGGCGCAACAAGCGATGTACAACGCACTCAGTTCATTGGGATGAACCGTCTGGTTTACTAAATGTGCCCGGCGGGACGACAGTGTGGTGGGGGATTACTGCAACGTCCGAATTCCACGAGCGCTGCAGTCCATGCGCCAACCCATGGTTTTACCTTATTGTTGGCGTCCTCCTTGGAGAAAGGCAGTTGTGTGATAGAAATATTGGTAGGTCCCATGCAGCAGGGCCATGCAGCAGAGTTTATATTACAAGCAGATCCGCATGCCAGCGTGTATGTCACCCGGCGGTCAACAAGACATATATACAATTATGGCGATTGCTGGTTTGAATTAACAAACAACATTTGGATGAATATTCCTATATACATGCGCTTCTCCGCTTAAATATTTTTTGCATAAGTGTTTTGACAGCACAATTACCGTGTCTCAAAAACACAATAGCAATATAAGTACTGTGTCTCAAATATAAGTACCTATAAGTACAATAATATATAGGCAATATAAGTATCCATAAGTTCTGTGTCTCATAAACACAATAGCAAATTCTACAAAGACAAACTACCAGAAACAAAATAAAAATGCCCAGTTGTTGCACATTACACGTCCACAGTAAAATAGGTTACTTAAAGGAGCCATGAAGAGAAAACACAAGTTTGGTTCATTCGAAAGATTGCCTCGTTAGAACCATAACGACACCACTTATAACGCAAACTTCGCTCAAATAAGCTACATAATTAGGAAAAACGGGAATGGTCATGCGACCCACCAGCTCATTTCCCGCAACAGAACCTATGCCGTCACATGGGCTAAGCTCTGCGATTGGCGGAGGCCGGCAAAAGCAAACGCATGTTAGGCAGGGCTTACAGTTTGCATAGCGAGCTAAATGCCCGTGAAACATACTGCACATTCTTTTTATGACAAAGAACGGTGGAGTAAACGGTTGAAGTTCCGAACGAACACGCAAGCGTGTGCGCCAATGCGTACGAAACAACCGCCTGGCCGAGCTCGACATCTCGCCGTCGCGCAGACGAATTTTCGGGTTCGAGGCGCTCTGACCTTGGAGGAAAAATGCCGTAAACACCGCGCATTGACGCTCGTATCTTTCTGGTCGAAGCAGAGAGCTCGCGCGAACGGCTTTCCATACACGACACCGGCCAACTGGCACAAGCGATACTGCTACTGAAGTTGAACTATTATTAACCGTAATAAAAATACGGCACGTACGTACCAGTCTGTATTCGTCCGTGGCGACGGCGCTGACGAGGCAGCGGTGCCGACGGCAGGGCGTTCGTCTGTTGTGACTATCGCGGAATGGTCGCTTTTCCGTCCACCGCGTATCCCACAACTCTTGCCGCTCGTGCACTTAGAAGCGTTGAGCGTTCAAGTGGTGTGAGGTTGTTAAATGCAAGCCCGAGCTCCTCGGCGAGAGTTTTGTTCTCCGGATCAGGCGATTCCATGACTAGGGCTGCGGGTGCACTAGGTTTTACTAGCATTTTTAAAATGGCCGCCGTCTCGGTCGACTCCCGCGTGTGGGTGCTATATGGAGTCGACATACTAAGTATCTGTTTCATGGACCGGCCCGTGTGACACCATTGCTCACGTCACCAAATGTGCAATTTTAGCGGGAGATTTAAAATTTTGGCTTAAATTGCCTTATTTCTCAGTGAATAAAGCATCATTTGCTTCCGGGAAAGCGCTTGGGGTACTATGAAACACCTAATCTTTCGAATAAAACAAACTTTTGTTTTCTCTTCATGGCTCCTTTAAACCTAACCAGAGAGTGTTTTCTGTTCAAAACTTTCCTCAAACATCCTCCAATAGATCGGACCTATACTTAGAAAAAGAACCGCGTATGGGACGCAGCTGCTTGCGCTGCGAGCTTTAAAACTTCCTGATGTAAATCGTCGTTTGTCAGGCTAACTTATAGCTGTATACACACGTCTTTATCCAGCTAGAAGTTTTTGCCCGTGGAATATGACCGTGGACAGATAGTGAACAAGCATGTGACGGATTTGGCTAGGCGGGCAGTAAGACTTTGAACTCGGACCACGAAGTATCCTCAGTTAGCGATAATCGCAAAGCAAACCAGAGCGTGTGAAAGGGAAGGCCCTGTGACCATTTTCGGAAGTCGTAAAACAAGGAACAGTTCGCACCAGTGAGCACACGGGCAGTCATGATGGTCGCCAAAACTCTACGGCATGGCTTCGGGCTCTTCGGTATGTTCATAGTCACTCTTCAACTGTGCAGTCCGGTTGTAGGAAAGAACGTAAACCTCACCGTCTACTACGAAGGTCTATGCCCCGATTGTTACGACTTTATGCTCCACCAGCTGCTGCCGACGTACACCAAGCTGGAGGACCACATCAACCTCGACCTTCTGCCCTTCGGAAAAGCCCACATGAAGGTCAGCAATGGCACGATCACGTTTCAGTGCCAGCACGGACCAGGCGAGTGCTACGTCAACAAGGTGCAAACCTGTGCCGTGAAGTACGTGCACCCTACGAGAAAGCTCGTTACCTTCGTGGTGTGCATGTTTAGCCAAGAACATCCAGTCAAGGCGGGTCCAACGTGCGCCCAAAAGGCGGAAACCGACTGGGGAGTACTAGACCGCTGCAGCCGTGGACCAGAAGGCATACAGCTGCTGTCTGAGATGGGAAAGAGAACGCTAGGACACAAGCCGGATATCAATTTCGTCCCCTACGTGGATGTGAACGGCTTCCACAACGAAACCGTCCAAGACCTGGCGATGCAAGATCTGTTCCGTTTGACCTGCGAGTTCCTGGAACCACAGCCGCCGAGGGTGTGCAAGAGAAGTGGCGGGGCTGGTCGGTGCTTTGGAAGCAAGCCCACTCTTGTTGTTCGCTACTGACGTGTTTTCGTCAAGAAGGCGTTTGTACACCCATGCAATTCTTGGTAACACTACACTCATTAGGGCCTATTGACTGAAGAAAATATACTTCCTACCTTCTTTCACGGTCGTCAGTTATTTTCTTTTAGCTGTGAGACGCTTGCTTACGAATGGGAATTTGGCGTAGATGTAGTTTAAGGTAGCATAGCCGGTTAGCTGCCGTTGTGCGTCCCTACACGGGCGGACGGAAAAATACCGAAGCGCTGGTTGCCGAATGTTGGCCGTTCAACGCATGTTCAGTGGCTGCCAGAACCTGGATGCTGGCCGGACATGCCAGAAAGCGGCCATAGACGGGCCGGTCTTGGGGCACACTTTCTGTGCCGCCTGGGCTTCCTCCCTACGGAACTTACAGAGATCGGCATGAACGTTAAAATACTTATAATACGACAATGTTAATACCGTCTTGCGTGTCAGAGATTCCTTCTCAGACAATATTTGTATGCAATATTGAAGCCTGCTGGATGTTTAAGTATACGAGAACTGCCTGGGAAATATTGTTATGCCAAGATCCATAACACAGATAAATATTGGCGTAACTATGCTAGCTGTACTAGCATGTTGTACTAGGGTTGTACTATAGATAAAAGTGCAAGAGTAGATATTTTTTTTGGCAGAAAGTAGAAAACAAAGTGCAGTGGGAAAACAAAAGCTGGTAAAACAACCACTTTTAAGGCCCCCTGGTAGGTCTTAAAGTATGTCAACACGCACAAAAACGCCTAATTAAGAGGTGCAATCAAATAATATAGCATGAAGTGGATTCACAATATGGCGCTGCAGGCTTCGCGGCTTTCACTATGCTGCAGCCAGCTTGTGAAATGGAGTATTACATTAAGGACAACGGTAGTTACTCGATTCCTGGGTGGGCGAACTTTCATTAAGAAAACGGTAAATGGCCTCTGGCCCGAAAAATCCGGCACGGGTGCCGGAAGCAGGCGAAGGGGTCCATGGGAAGCGTTCCATCAGGCGAAGCGTTCAATAGTGCAAACTTAAGAGGTGGCCCCACGCCAGTACGCCGAATGTCAAGTAGAGTAGCGGAAGGACGCAGCAAAGCGAGCGAACAGAATAGACAGAGAATCGTCACCTCTCGCATTAGGCGCGTCCCACACTGGAGTGAATTTTGCCGACGATCTTTGCCCAGCGGCAGCAGACGCTAGCCATGGCGCGGGCCTTTCGCACGTCTAGAAGCTCATGTTCTAGTTGGTTTTGTGTACCACAGAGGAAGAGCTAAATGGCAAACAATAAGAACTGCGTCTTTGTAGTCGGCGTACCACCCGACGGCTGCCGCTGGACGGCATTTGGTGAGCTTCTCTGAAACTTCGCTCCATGTGGGCCGCATATACCGTATAGTTCGTGTACTACACGTTAGACCCTACGCTTCATGCGTGAGACGTAGGCTCTCGCGGCAGCGCAGTTCCTGTCGGTAAAGATATCAGACCGCATTAACGCGGTTTGCGTAGCTTTGTGACATAAATATTGAGACTATTCAGAACAATTCTGGCCCCATGTGCCAGTAACGAACCACCTGATCTCCGGTAGTAGTTAGCAAAGAAACAGACAACAAAGCAGTAAGAGACGACATAAGATATCTCCGCACCAAAAATACATAGAACTAGCGGTACCACCCGGCTATACCCCGGCGGGAAACTCTACTAACGGCACTAATAGGTATGACACATGTTTAGTTGTTTACATTGGACTGGTACACATTTAGCCACCACAGCCTGATGTCAGTACATGGGCTGCTTTTCCAAGGAAGTGCTGTCTTAGTAGGTCTGATGGATAACCATCAGTCATAGTTTTAGGATATATAACACGGCTCCAGCGGGAGCGTGTGATTATAGAAAGTCCCAACACATGGCGCGTGCTATTCGAATGCGGGCTATTCGAAATTTTAACGAATTCCGCTGCATAAAAGGTGTAATTTTGAAGACCCGATCGCCTCATTATATGTTTGTTAGGACAAAATCCTAAAAATGGTAATGGGTGTTTGTATGGGCAGCGTTTGTAAGCAAAAGCAAAATGGATACATGAACAGGTTGAATAGTCAGTTAAAAACCGGTAAAAGCGTAATTTCATAAGAATTGGATTATTTCTATCAAGTGGCTGTTATGTAAAAATCTTGTAAAACAGTTTTTAGACATTTCTGTGGGTTGCCTATGTCAACAAAATGTGTTCGATATCTCAGCAGGCCTGCGGTAAAAAGCCAAATTTTTGGCAAAATGTCTTAGCCCTTTTCACCCTCTTAGAGGTGTAATTCGTTTAAAAAATTAAGCCGAACTTCGCTCTCACACCACAATAGGAACGTATTCCTGAAACTTTAATGTATTCCTGAAGCCACAACAAGCAGCGGTAAAGTTGGGCGGTGACATAACCTGTTAGGCTTTTTCTGCCCGTCAGGGGTGTGATTACAAAATCCTATTCGACCTTTTAGTGGCATCGCAGGCCGAAATCTGTAAAATAGGTTCTGTGCATTTGTACGAGTAACATTTATCAGCAAAAAACAATTGTATGTACTAATCAGTGAAACATATATTGGGGTTTTTTAAAAACACCGAATTCGCTCAGAAATGCTGCTGGTTAGGGCGGAACCATAAGTCTAGTTCTTGGAGATTCTTACGTTCAACATATCTCAGCAAAAAGCACCTCGATATCTGAACGAGTGAGCGAGATAATAACGAATTAGCGAAAATACAATTCCCCCTTTTCCTCTGTTGTGGCATATATATTCAAAAATCCCGCCTTACAGAGCCTCTAATGCCATGAGAGAAATATAATATGGAAGTTTCAAGTCTCTGTGTCCATCAGATTTGGCTGAGCATTGATGAATCGGTCGGTCGGTTGGTCGGTCGGTCGGTCGGTCCGTCGGTAGGTCGGTCAGTCAGTCAGTCAGCCGGGAACTTCGTTTTGCATGCTTAGATGACTCAGCCTTGAATTGGTTGGCACTCTTAATAGAAGCCTTTTAAAGTCAGTAACATCAAGGTTCTGATTATGGTTATGACACTAATGATAGTAAAATAACTAGCAATAACCATGGTATTAATAGACGGATGATCCTGTGGAGAGATAATACTGTCACGAGAAGACGATGATAAGGACAGAAGAACATAGCGCTTTGTGCCCACCCGTGTGACGGAGATGATGTGTGTTGGCGTAGCATGCGCGAGATTTCTCGTGGCTGTCGTGTGAATATTGCCAGTACATTGTTCACATCTTCTGCTGTACGTGTCCTGCCACCGTCCCGTGCCCCGCTTGAGCACCACACTGGGATATGGGGCTGAAACTTCCCTCAAAGTGACGTCGGCACACCAACCAGTATACTTGGGTGTTCTTTGCCCAAATTGAACCACTTAAATTCGAACCGCGGCAAGGCTTCTGCGTTCATCTTTTGGTCAGCCGTTTTGGCATCGCCTTTTTGGCGTAGCTCGTTTCTAAAGCCGTTTCCAGTGCCCGTTGCAACGCCATGTCTCCTATTACAAAGCGCGTCTACATGAAGTATGTTTATGTCTATAGGCAATCCACACAATAAGTCTGCTAGCAGAGCTCATACCTGTCAACACTGTTTAGCGGAAATCAAATACTAAGCATACTTTACGTAAACGAGAGTACATAACATCGGGTACTGTAGCGTGGTTTTAAAGGAGTACTGACACGAAATTTCAAAGCTGAGATAACTATGTAAAATGCTTCCTTTTTATCAGGAGATATCTCCCAGCAAGTTTTAACGGCCACCGTTTGGCGTAACATATTTTAAATCCATTTTATTCTTCACCCGTACGAGAAAGCCCAGAGCGGGCCGACATGACATCATATGCTACTTGCCCCCAACTGCTGACGCCGGAGCTCCCGTGACGAAGCCGACCCACTCGCTGTGGTTGGCGCGCGTTGGCCCGGCGTGTGTACACGTCATGGTTTTTGGACTGACATCATGCTGCCCGGGAGCGTGAAGACGGTGAAGACCTCAGCCGGTCTTGGCGCGCGCGTGCACTCGCTCGCGCGCACGCCCAGAGCGGCAGCGGTACGGCAAGAATGGTGACGTCACGTGATACCTCCTGTCATGGCGGCCGCTCGGCGTTCGTTTTGTCGAAACCGAAACTGACACGAATAAACGACGCCGTAAATGAATGTTTACGCTGCGCTCGACCGTCTAATGTGTCATTCTATGATTAAACGGCTGGTAGGCACTCATAGCAACAAAAAAAAACGTAACACGAAAATTTCGTGTCAGTACTACTTTAATAAATATACACGTTGGATTGGTTTTTGCTCAAACAAATAAAGAAACGGCTTAAAGTGGCGTCGAAAAAAGGTGAGATAAGACCAGAACATGAACACAAACAAGATGGCGGCCCGAGCAAAAGCAGTCACAACAAAAAATGTCGGCTGCAGCCCACGTCTGTTGGCTCGAGCAACGTATCCCACCCGCTGGTGCAAGTGGCGGTGTCTCACGGGTAGGCGGTACGAGGTTAGGGTAGTCGCAGGCGTTCCCCAATTACTACGGAAGCCTTAAATACCCCATTACCTGAAAATGCAGCCTCCGAAGTTGGCGAGTCGACAAGATGATCCACAGCGCAAACAAAATCAGTGCAAAATGAACACTAAGTAATCTTGCGTCTTGGATTTGAACCTGGCTCCAACAGATTCATACTCCAACACACAGGCGGTCCAAGGCAATCCCTCAGGACCTGAATAATGTTCGTTGTCTGTGTGTCTGTCTATTACTTAAATCATAGTGCACTGCAAGCACAACCCGAACCTCCCCCATTTTCCATCCCCCTTCTCATCCCTGAGCTGTGGATAAACCTGGTGACCAGCAGCGATCCGGACGTCCATATATTTCTGGCCTCCAAAGGAAAGGCTGCCCGCTCATCACACGAATCGTTAAAATAGGGAACCACTCCCACTTTACCGGCTGAAAAAAATAAGGAAGCTCACATTAACGCGTAATACATGAAGGTAGCGACGATTGCTGCTACGGTTGCAGTCGATGATTGCAGCTTATTTGCTTCTTCTTCGCTGACGCAACGACCTTTACTCTATCATTGCTGCTGTAAGTGTGAGCTTCCTTCAGTTTTTGGAAGTGGTAAACATTGAACATCCCCTTGAAGGGGCGTACGCTATGACGTGTCTTTCTCGTTCCGAGCAAGTGTCACTACGCCACGATTACGACGAACGCAGGAGTTTTTTCTTTTTCAGGCTAGTTTTTGCCAATCTCCGTAAGTGGGTATCTTGGCTTGACAAACATGGACACTGGGCGGCCGTCGCGAGGCACGCGCACTCGAACGCTTAGTATTTTCTTGGTTTTCTTTAACTTGATTGATGGATTTTAGGGTTTAACGCGCCGACGCAACGCAGGCGATGAGGCGCGTCGTAGTGGAGGGCTCCGGATTAATTTTGACCACCTGGGGATCTTTAACGTGCGCCGAAATCTCATACACACGGGCGTTTTTGCTTTTCGCCTCCATTAGAAAAGCGGCGGCTGCGGCCGGGAATCGAACCCGCAACCTTGTGCTCAGCAGCGCAACGCCTTAGCCACTGAGCCACCGCGGGGGGTGGTTTTCTTTAAGGGCACGCGCTCACGTGCACTCAGGCTTTCTTTTGCATTTTTAACTGCAGAAACAAAAAATTATGATTTCCCAAACAGCTGCGCCGTTAATAAACGGCTTTATACTACTACTACAACTACAACAACAACTACTACTACTACTACTACTACTACTACTACTACTACTACTACTACTACTACTACTACTACTACTACTACTATCTCGACAACTACTACTACTACTCCTACTACTACTAGTACTACTATCCTGCACCATCGCCGAGCTATGTGGACCCTTTGAATTTACGCACCGAATTGGCCAGTGAAATGCGGACCTATGGACTTCCTTGCGTCCTAGAGAGTTAGAAACGTGCGTTAGCGACGTGTAATCAAGATTACAACCGTAATGTGAGCAACAACCTGTGAGCAACAAAAGACATGTGAGCAACATGTGAACAACAAAAGTCTACAACCGTAATATGTAGGAATTGCAAAAGCAAAATCGCCAGCCCCCCAGGTAATCGCCAGCACGCCAAAGAAGAAGAAACTACCAAAGAGAATAAGGAAACGACACAAGAAAAAAAGGATAATTACAATAGTGATAAGGGGACACAACCACTTCTCTGGAGGCTTGCAAAATATTTCTATCGTGCTAATTGCATAAGCAGCAAACGACGTTTACTCTAACAGTGCGATGGAGGAGTAAACAGGACGTCTAGCCAAGCCATCTAGTCATAGTATCAGAAAGAAGTAAAACCGCAATCGGAAAGGGAAAATGACGGTGGTATTGAGAGGACGCAATCACACCACTGGTCAGATTACCGTTGTTTTAGCTAAGATCTCATGAACAAGTCTTGCCCATTCCCAGCCCCGGATGCCCGTGAGGACGCAACGGCACCACCTCAACAGCCAAAATGCAAGTGCGGTCTCTGCCGCTGTGATGACCATGAGATCACCGATAAAGGCTGCCCCACCTAGAGTAAGGCAACGCGTGCTAAGCGTCGTGCATGGCATGCTCGTTCTCAGCCAGACCCAACCTCGACATTCAACTGATTCGATTGCTTGGTGGAGGAGGATGAGGATGGAATGGAGGAGGAAGCCACAGAGGCTCCATCGCAGCCAACATATCGAGACGTTGTTAGACGTTCGCGCCATCGTCGGCAACCTGTTGCTGGGGTTCCTTCGTGCCCTACGGATGACGAGCTTGTTGCCCTGAACCAAAAGCTGGCCTTGCTGCATGGTGAAATTACCAAACTCACCAAGCACAAGTCTCAATTAACTCGCCGCCAGCAACGCTTACCTCAATCGTCCAAAGACCGTTCAAGTCCGCCTCGTTTTTTCTCCAAGCATCATCAAAGCGCCCCGTCCACGAATTCCAGTCCCTCACCGCCAGCCTCCTCTGCATTAACCCACCAAGAACTTCTCCAGTTTGTGGCTAAACACTGGGTTTGTGGCTAAACCTTCGCTAAACACTGCGCCAATATGCCCGAACCGCAACAGTATATTGTACAGTGGAACTGTCGGATTCTCTCTACGCAAAATTGGAGAGCTCCGTGAAAGGCTCCGTCTGGGCAACCTCCATGCTTGGGCCTTCTTACTTCAGGTGACGAACTCTCTCCCACACCTGCCGCAATTTACGGCGTACGCAGAGCCGTCCATCCCTTATCACCGGTGCAGCTCCAGTTCTACTCCTCCGGGCAAGGCGGCCATTTATGTTCAATCTCGGTTTCCTCAAAACCCCATCCCTCTGGACACATGGTGTACAGCCTAGCAGGAGGTGGTAGCGGCAAAGGAGCAACTTCCTAGTTGAGCGGTAATCTTGGTTTCGTGTTATGTGCGCCCTTACAGTGGTAGTGCGCCCCGCCTACGGCTGGGCCGGCTTACCGCACTTCGGCGAACCAACCCTGGGTGCCCCATACTTGTGGCGGGAGACTTTAATGTTTCGCACTGTGGTTAGGGATATCCGTCCTCAAGTGAGCGTGGTCGTGTGGTACTGGAGCACTTGAGTGATGCCCGCTTCGCGCTTCTGAATGACATCTCTTGCCCGACACGCCGGTGTACGCCCGCACGGATGCCACCGTACTCACCTGACTTGTCCTGGTGGCTGGGTGCACAAACGGTATCCTGGCAACGTGAAGCTGACTGCTGGGGCAGCGACCATCACCACATTCACCTGGGCCTCATTCAAGAGTCGACGGGTCGCCTTCGTCGCCGTTGCACAGTGGAGAACTGGGACACCTTCCGTTCCACATTGAATACATCCTTCTCGGCACCCATCCCGGACCCCACCGGTCTTTTTCGGCGTGTCCTCATGGACACCTCTCAACATACGTTGGTGGAGGAGTCCCGCCCAAAGCCCGATCTTCGGCTCCTGCAGCTTTGGGCTACGCGCAAGCAAGCTGAAGTAATTGCCGCACAGGATCCTTCCTCCATACCGGCCAGGCTTCAGTATTAGCGCCTGAGCGCTGCTGCCAGACGCCACAAAAAAGACTCTCGACGCAGCGCTGGCTTGACCGGTGCGCCTCTCTAGGCCCATCTTCCTCAACGGCGCCTGTCTGGCGCACGTTTCGCGCCATGGAATCGGGCAGTCGCCCTCCGGATGCAGCTGCAAGCGCTTCTATTGCGCCCAACAAGGATACGGCGCAATTCGCCCCCGACGTTGCTCGGGCTTGTTTCCTGCATTTGATGTTATGTCAGTGGCCATGCCGTCTCCGTTCCCCTGCCGGACGAGGTTGAATTACGGCCTATTCATGAAGCCGTTTCGGTAATCCGGGCACAGTACACACAGGCTGAATTCCTGGCAGCGATCGATCACGCTAAACAACGGACTGTTCCGGGTCCCGAAGGCATAACTTACGAGGTGTACAAGAACATCGACGACCCAGCCCTCGTGCTGCTTTTGGACTCGGTTAATCAGGTGTGGCTCTGCGGTCAACTACCTGACTCTTGGCTTCGGGCGGATAATGTTCTTATTCCAAAGCCCGGGAAACCACCACATGTACTTCAGAACTTGCACCCCATCGCCCTGACATAAACGCTGTGCAAGTTGTTAGAGCGAATGCTTGCAACACGGCTTCAGTGGTGGCTTGATACCTTCCAAAGGTATCACCCGGCGCAAATTGGATTCAGGCCCTATCTCGGTACTGAGGATGGGTTGGAATACCTCACATCTATGGTTTTAGTTGGAGGCCGATCCCGCCGTGTGAGATCTGGGCTCGTCCTGGGCGTATGCAAGGCGTATTACAACGTCAGTCACGCTGCCATCTTACAAGTTCTAAATGGCCTACACCTTCCAGGCAAAGTCTGCGATTTCGTACGATACTTCCTTCAACACCGTTCGTTTTCCATCCGCATCAACGGAGCAAGTTTCGGTCACTTTACACCAGTCCTAGGCGTACCACAAATGTCTGTTCTGTCTCCGCTTCTTTTCAACATCGTCTTGCTGCCGCTAGCTTGGCACCTTGCTTCAATCCGAGATCTATATTTCCTCATGTACGCGGATGGCATTGCGGAGTGGTCAGTGCATCCAGACCTGTCACGACAAGCCGCGTGCCTCCAGCAGGCACTAACAGACTGCCAGAGATGGTGCGAGTATGCGGGCCTCACTCTCTCGCAAGAGAAGACTGCTTTACTTCCCGTGGCCAACGCTTGGGGCCGCCGCCTCCTTGCAGTGTCTCCCAATTCACTGCAACTGAATGGGAACGACGTACCCACTGTTTACCGTCTTCGAGTCCTAGGACTAGAAATATCGGCATCAGGGTCAGCAGCTCAGTGGCTCCGATATGCTCGACAGCAAGCCGGACAGATGCTCAACCTCGTTCGCCGCATCGCTCAGACGTCTGGCGGGGCTTGCTGGACGATTGCCCGTTTCCCAGTTCGCTCCGTATTACAGCCACGGCTTGTGTATCAGGCGCAGTTCCAGCACATGACACAAGAGGACTGGGCTCGGCTTGAGGCCATCAACAGGGCCGCCATGCGCTCCATTACTGGCCTCCCTCGCATAAACCAATTCCACCGCTACAAGCAAAAGCCCAGCTAAACACGCTAGATGATATCATACATCAGCGTCGTTCCGCTCACCTGCTAAAGCGTGGATATGTAGCGGAGGAAGCAGCTCTCGCTGCATATATGGGCCACGTTCCTGATACGATGCCAGCCTTTTCTGCGGCTAGATCGCCCTGGCTCTACCACCAGGTGACGGACAACAAGCCTCTGGCAAGGCTACATGTCCGAACCTATGCCTTCATCAACCTCCGGATGCAGCCCTCATTCATGTCCGTGACTGGGCGCCTGCGACGCGGCCACAAGTCATGCAGGCTTTCGTGGACGCCGGGGCACACGACTGCCTCGTAACCACAGCCTGGGCTTGTCCCTCTCACCCAAACTTAAACCAGTGCTGCGCCTACGAGATCCTCCGCCCTCTACCAAGCCTGTTGGTAGAACTTACTGCAAATCGGGATGGTGTCCAAGCGCTTGCATCGAAAGTAACTACCGGCGTGAAACTGGAAATTTACACGGACTCAACGACAGCGATACGTGATCTGCGTTGCGTTGCGCGTAGCACCAGCATATCGGCACGTATTCACGCGATCCTAGAGACATACCGATGCCTTGTGCGCGTTTTGTGGGTTCGCCGGGACATGCTTCCTGCCCACATAGCGGCGGATCGCGCCTGTCGCTGTATAGACCTTGCACGGCCGCAACTACTTTTTCCGGTGTCCACCCTAGAAGAACTGCTGGTGGAAAAGGAGAACCTCTGCCCCGCAACGCGTGCTGTACTTCCACTGCGTGGAACTGACCTCCCCAGTGGGCTCGCTCGCTGGGAGGAGGTCCTGCTGCGGAGGCTTCGAGTTGGGTTGGTCTTATCCCCAGCAGTAGCCCACGCTTCGCCTGCCCGTTATCTAGCACCGTTTGCGGACACCTGTACCTTTTGCACGGTCCCTGCGTCCGAAGCCGACATGAGCCACCATCTATGGACCTGCCCTGCTCTTCAAACCTCTCGCCTGCAACACCTCTGGGGCACAGGGCTCCATCCTGGGAGACCCCCTGATCTGCAGCGGTGGATATGGGGCCCTCATTACCGGTCTCTGCCGACGTTTCTGCGTAAAACAAATGTGATGTTGTATATATAACTGTTATGCCGTAAGTCAAATTCTCGCAAAAATCATCTATGTCTAAAACCACCACCAGCTGGCACCACCGCGACCATTACGACACGAAGATTATACGAGAAACATATCTCCCTCTCATGATTAAGTCAATGCCGCGGCGACAGGTGGCGTGATTAGGGGCCTTGGGCGTGCCTGGGTCACTAGCCTCAAATTCGCACGTAAGCAGCAATAATGGTCGCACATATTTTTCTGTTTACTTTGTCCTGCTTGCCCGTCCATTCTCGCTCGCTTAGACCAAGGATGCCTCTAGGTGAGTTGAAGCTTGTAGAAACACACTCTGGAAGTCATAGTGTTGCAAGTAAAAGAAAAAAAAAGCTTTTACTGGAGTAAAGGGGCACACACTTAGCCCCCGGGAACCCCGAAGCTGCCGCACTGACACTGCAACCTTCCCCTCCTCTCCGCCCTAATATTCGGACGCTGAAACATAGCCCGAAAGAGACAATGACGTGGCGCAAGAGATGAAATGAGAAAACATCCTAAGCATTATTATAGAGACCTGTTTTATCAAGTGGGACTAACACTACCTTACGGTAGGTTCTTTTATGAGACTGCCTATCATGATTCGCAACCTCTAAAGAACCGTCGAGTAGATTTATTGTAATTTTTTAGTCAGCTGTAAGTCGGCTCAGGATTGCAGCCCTGAAAATTCAAAGCGAATGTGTGAGTTCTTAGAGCTACACATTCAGAAAATATAGCTGCACGATGAGATAATCTTTGAAATTGCACGCTCTTAACCCAAAATCGCCACTTAGTCTACTCACGAAGTTTTCTAATAGGGTACCGCAATGCTTTTTTTAAGACTCGCTGAATTTGCCTTGCTGTCCTCATGAAGGAATGAATCGACAAAAACGCCATGCTGAGAGCCTGGATGGAGCATCTCATCGCGAATTCGTTCGCGATTCTTGTAAACCTGAAAAGCTTTTAAGGCGTTTGAACCGCAATTATAAATAAATAGGCTACATTCAATGAGGTTTGTCATCGAGGTGCTATATAATTGTCAACGGAAGCCTACGAATCCTCCCTACGCCCTTCATTTTTGAGTGAGGATAACGAGTCATTCGCCCAGGAGTGCCTTTTACTTCGACCTGAAAAGAAGGCGTCATTCTCTCTGCCGTCGGCAAGCGAAGGAAAAAAACGCGAACAGAGATCCCGCGCGAGGCCGAGATGGCAACGTATTTTTCTGTTTTCTGGTGATAAGCTCATGCTCAGTTGGTGCGAAGGATTCTGTTATCTGCAAGCCCTTGACACCGTACGAGGTTGCCAGGAGTGAAGTGGTCGCCATTGCCGAAAATATCCACGGACGCCTTAATCTCTCTCATTGTCCACAACACGCTACAGTATAAGTAGTGCGAGCAGACTGCCAGCTACTGTCTTGAACATCCAACACCATGCGGTTCGCAACGATCGCCGCCATCGCATCGGTCCTCCTAGCCGCCTCGGCTTCGATTTCGGCGTCATGGTGGCAGCCATTGAAGTTCGAAGACCGCGTTAACATCACTCTGTATTACGAAGGTCTTTGTCCCGGATGCCATAGCTTCATCTTAAACCAGCTGTGGCCGACGTACGGTCGCCTGGAGGAGTATCTCAACGTCGACATACTACCTTTCGGAAACGCCCGCATGAAGGAGGTCAACGGCACGATCATCATCACTTGCCAGCACGGCCCAGGCGAGTGCTACGTGAACAAGGTGCAGACGTGCGCAGTCAAGTACGTGCATCCGACCAGAAAGCTCCTGGACTTCGTCGCCTGCATGCTTCGCTATCCGGACCCGACCAAGGCTGGCGAGCCCTGCGCCGAGAAAGCCAGCACCGACTGGGCCGTGCTGGACCGATGCAGCCGAGGATCGGAAGGCTTGGAACTCCTTTACGAAATGGGCAAGAGGACCCAAGGTCACAAGCCGCGTATAAAGTACGTTCCGTGGGTGGACGTCAACGGCTTGCACAATGGAACGATTTACGTGAAGACGATGTACGACTTGTTCGGCTTCGTCTGCGAGCTGCTGGGCGCTGAAAAGCCACCCGTTTGTGGTAAGGCGAATCGAGTAGACGAATTCTGTCTGGCGTGAAATTAAACGCGTGCTACTGAAAGAGGTAAAACCTGTTCTTCATGATGGATTGTTCTGCTTGACATTCTCCTTTCATTAACGACGTCGACTTTACAATGTTACCATTACGCGTAATTCTGCACCATCGTAATAGTAAGGTAGAGCTGAGCCCATAAAACATTTTGCATGCGGGAAACTTCATCGAAAATTTTTTGGGAACTGCGATATGTTCCGCGTACGTGAAGGAGTACTTAAATATTGAACCAAATATTATTTTTTCTGGTTGAAACAAGTTTTTCTGGGTTCTGCCGCCTGAGTTTTTCGCTTGTATGTTCTCTGTGCCGAATCTAAGTATTCCTGTTGTTCTCATGTCGCAAAATAAAAAAAAAAAACCATGCCAGTGGGTTGTAAACCATTCAGGAAGGGTGGTGGCTCATTGAGAAAAAAAATTACCTTTCTGAAAGCAGACAGCGTGGCGAACATGAATTATATTCATCTAAGGTTAGTGCATCGGATGCTACCGCTTCAATGATTTTGTCTTCTTCGATCGGTACAACCGCATTTATCTTCCATGAACGAAATCTTCTCAATGACAAATCATTTCTTACTGCGGAGTTCTTTACCTATAGCCCTTGTAAGCATCCATCTCATGCGTTTAGGAGGGGGAAGCGGCGCTTAGGGAGACCCGAGCTGGGAAACGTTGGCGTAGAGAAATCCGGGGGGGGGGGGGGGGGGGGGGGGGGGGGGGGGAGGGCGCGGTGCGGCAGCAGCCGAGCAACAGCGACTAGCCGAGGCGCTGGAGAATGTGGAAATTAGAGAGTTTTAGAATAACGTACGCAACCGTACGCAAGCAGTCAGCGAACGCTATTTATCTGCGTCGTTCTCACTGCGCATGCGCCGTACGTTAAGCCGCTTCTGCGTTTAGCGGACGGAAGTAGAGCGGACGCTAATTCAGCGAAATAGCGTGCGTACGTGAGGCCGCTTGCGTTTCCAACATGGCGGCAAGTAGCCGGGCAAGCATCCACGATTCCGCTTTTCTCTCGACAGTAATTTGCTCCCGATGAACTAAGTTCTTTGACCCTGTGTTTTTAAATACATCGAGTGCT
Organism: Haemaphysalis longicornis; assembly: GCF_048455015.1. NCBI lineage: Eukaryota > Metazoa > Arthropoda > Arachnida > Ixodida > Ixodidae > Haemaphysalis > Haemaphysalis longicornis. The sequence continues at coordinate 106,968,824 of NW_027526335.1, read as the reverse complement.
TAGCACATCGCCCTCGCGCAGCTCCGTATCGTCCTGACATCGCTGACTGCTTGATTGATTGATTGTGGGGTTTAACGCGCCGACGCAACGCAGGCGATGAGGCGCGCCGTAGTGGAGGGCTCCGGATTAATTTCGACCACCTGGGGATCTTTAACGTGCGCCGAAATCTCGTACACACGGGCGTTTTTGCTTTTCGCCTCCTTCGACATCACTGACTGCCCGAACGAAGCTTTTTACCCGCCGCGGTGGCTTAGTGGTTAAGGCGTTGCGCTGCTGAGCACGAGGTCGCGGGTTCGATTCCCGGCCGCGGCGGCCGCTTTTCTGATGGAGGCGAAAAGCAAAAAAATTCCCCCGCATTTCCCCGAGGGGGAGAATGTGAAAGTGCGAATGCACGGTTGTCGGCCCGCTTGCGGCGCTTGCGCTCGGCCCCCGCAGCGCACCGCCTCGCCGCCTTCTCTTCCATCTCTTCCATCGGGTTTGTAGTATCACGTGTACACCACGCAGTTATCAAGCCGCTATAACGCCGCTGAGTCGCCAACGCACGCCGCTGACGACGTAGTTTGAATGCGTGGCTTGGTCGGTAGAGCGTCGCGCTGCGGCCGCAAAGTCCTCGGATCGAAACCTGGCGCCGGATGCTGTTTCTTCTTAAATATAGAGGAGCACTGCGGACGCCGACGCCGCCGACGCCGGCGGTGGATGGTTTGGGGTCGCTTATAAAGTGCATTCGCACTTAAAACGCCCGTGTGTACGAGATTTCGACGCACGTTAAAGATCCCCAGGTGGTCAAAATTAATCCGGAGCCCTCCACTACGGCGCGCCTCATCGCCTGCGTTGCGTCGGCGCGTTAAACCCTACAATCAATCAATCAACCGAACGAAGCTTTGTAGCCAGGCCAGCGACAGAAGCGCTGTGTGTGTGTGTGTGTGTGTGTGTGTGTGTGTGTGTGTGTGTGTGTGTGTGTGTGTGTGTGTGTGTGTGTGTGTGTGTTGTCGGAGCGTTCGCGATGAAATGCGACGTTGTGTTTCTGCGGGTGGACAGTGCTTCCCATGCTCTGGATTATTTTTTTCGAGCGATATACGACTCAACCTCGCATCGGGTATGTACAGTGTGCGTGGCTAAAAGCCCTCTCGGCTTTAGCGCCAGAGTTAAGTGACTTGCTGTTCCACCCCGCAAACCGCGCGTGAGGTGAGTGCCGAATTTACGACGGGCAGGAGGAGGCAACCGATCGCCGGTCGATCGCAGTTCAGACTTGCAACGCATGTCGTGACGTGTTCATTAGAAACGCCTCTCTGGATTGCTTTGAAGTTGAATAATACAATGAATGCGTCAGACCCGGGCATTCGGTTCAGGGCGTTCTGTGCGATTGCACGAAAGAAGTTCCGCGGGACTTCAACGGTGTCTTTATGGAACATACTCAGGAAAGAGAATATTCATGCCGTGCTGTGGCCGTGTTGCATTCAATACTCATGGGAAAGCGTTTGTTTACAATCGTTTGGATAGTCGTAAAATCTCCAAGCACTCCGGCACTCCGCTCGCAGATCAGCCGGCGAGTCGTTTCGCAAATCATTAGACAGATGGCGCCGTATGCATTAGCGTGCCGCTACGCAAAACTGACGAGACGCTCTACTAAAACTCCGCTCGCGGTGTTTACGTAGGGGGACGCAAAAATTTAGCGTTTAGCGTACGCAAAGGCAACAAACGCTGTACTAAAACTCTCTATTGTAGCGTCGGCGCCGCGGTGCAGGAGCGGCGGAAGCGTGGCGGAGGGGAGAGAGAGCCGTAGTACGTGACACAGCCGCTCTCGCCAGTTTTATGAACTCCTTTGGACTGCGCCCTGCTCAATCGTGTTTTGTTTCGTGAATGCTTGCAACCCAATGAAACCACAACAGCTTCCATAGATAATTCCCCACCACTACTTTTTTTACCACACGTACGACCGACGACCGTTGCTGCTTGACGTGTGCGCTGGCATATATGGTGGTCGTATCCTTGCTGGTCTGTGGACTAGCAGGCTAAACTGCAGGCGGGTCGTCTCCCTCTGCAGCAAGAATGAAGAGTATTTGTTTATCCGGCGTCACGCATTGATAAGACGAGCAGAGGGGTCCTCTTTGGATTATTTTAGGGTATGTTAAGAACACATAACCTCTGTAAGTTACCTGCAGACTTACTCTATCAGGCACACCGGTCGAGTTCGCTAGCTTTTCCACACGCATAAAACATCACTTGGTCGGTTCAGAAGAAAAAAAAAACGTGTCGCATTAAAGAAGCACTGACACCAAATTTTAGCTGTTTGGTGTTTATGGCGTAAACAATATATCTTCCCCCATAATAATAAAAATGGAACAAAAACCGGTCCGAAGTCAGCATAGAAATAGTTACTAGGCTTTTTTTTTTCAAGCAGTTTGGTATCGCCCACCGGCTGCCCACATGACAGTTCTGGGCAATGCCGCAAGCTATCACGACACACTGTTTAGGCAGCAAAACTTAAAAAAAAAGAAACCGATGCCGTCACATGCGTTTCGCGCATCGTCTCCGGCGGTCTCACGTTGTCTGGATCGGCCCACCCTAGCTTGCGCCCGCAACCGGGAGGCGGTAAATATGAAAAGTAATTTTCAAATTTGTGCAACTTGGTGTTATTTACTGCGTATAATTCCAAATTGGAACACATTTGAGTTCGTTTCTGCTCATAATCTTGGCATATTAATTTTTGAAACTTAGTGTTAAAATAACCCTGCAAAACTTTCTTCAACTTTTTTTGAAATCTTAATTGCTTGCAGAACGTAGTTACCCAACACATACAGTACTTAAACTAGGGGTCGCAATGTACCTCAGCCAAAAATTAGTGCAATATGCCCATCAGATAACTTGGAAACTCTCTCAAAATATTTTTCTCTCTTTCCCGGTCTTGACGTCCTTCGATCGCCCGAATTATGTCACCTAGGCCATGTAATGGCTGTTGGCCGGTTTTCCTTCACTTGCAGCAATGAACGCTTTTCGATAGAAACTTTAAAAATAAAGCCACAAGAAGAAGCAGAAACGGAAGGCATATCAGGTACGACGAACAAATCACGCTGTGCCGCTCTGTGCTCGCGATAACTATACCTTTCTCTGTTCTTGCAGACAGGAAGGAAATAGTTAAGGAGTTTATCGAAAGTGTGGCAGGGCCCCTTATAGTTCTTGCTACGCTGCCAAGGTTTACCCTGTCGTTGATACACCCGGTCTGGTAAAGCAAGACCACCAACGACAGCAGAGCGGGAGAGTGTTTCCGTTTCTGGAAAGGGCGATCCGACGTCATCCAGAACCGTCTGGTTTCGAGGGAGCGGACTCTTTCGTTATGCAGATAGGGATTTCACTGGCGCTGGCTATCTAAGGTAGCTCGCGGCCGGGCCAATTAAAAGTGGTTTTCCATGTGCTTCCTTAGGTGGCTGCCTGAAAAAAAATCGGACCTCCTGTCAGGCTTGCACAACAATGCAAGCCTGATGTCGCAGCTGAGCTGTGTGCGTGTTATTAAGCTAAATTCAACGAGTACCATATATAAATAACTGAGAACAAATTACCCTGTATATATATATATATATATATATATATATATATATATATATATATATATATATATATATATGACACTCATCAGCAGAATACGAAATAAAACGCAAAGTAAACATATACAGTAGAATCTTGATAAACAAAAATCGCTTAAACGGAATATCCGCTTAAATGGAACACTAGCCTGTAAGTTGGTTGGTCTTGTGTTTAGATAACGTAAAAAAAAAAAAAAACTCTCGGTAATCGTAACTAAAATTTCAGCGTCAACGTGAAAACGGAACCAGAAATGGAACTTCTTCTGGAACCCAGTGACAAGAGAGTCAGCTTTTTACGGTTCCGGCTGTTTCTTTTTTGTTTCTTTTTCTTCCTTCATGTTTTTTAGCCTCGTTGACCTTATAGGCCTCGTCTCGTTAGTGGTCAGCCGTGTTAGCGCAAGGAATGCAACATCGCAGTTCTTGTTCCAGTCGTTCGGTCTCGATTCAACACGCCTAGGATACAGGGCTCAGCTCCTGCCGCCTCGTTCGTGCCTTCGTGGTGCTATTTGCGCTTAATTACCGCGTTGTCCTCTTCTAAATTCGGTGGCTCGTAAGCACTCGCGAAGTTGAGGCCTCTAGCCTCCGAGAAGGTGTAGTTGCAAGGACTCCAACAAAAATAATTGATGAATTTTGTGGTGCACAGCGACTCATTATTGCCAAATCAACTTTGTGAATGCTGTGCCTAAAAAAAAACCTCTTGTAGTTTTCTTGTTTTCCGACAAACTATCAGCTACATTCACCTTGCAGTGCTTAAAGTTTTATGACATAATATTAAGAGTGTGTACGCTCATAAATTTGCACTTTGACACATCCATTTCAGTAAACGGACCTCCTGTTAAACGGAAATAATTTTTTTTGGTCCCATTGAAGTTTCGTTTATCGAGAGTCTACTGTATACCTCATTGTCCGCCACCGCAGTCTTTGTCAAGGGCTCCCTCACCCCTGAAGACATGCACTACTTTTATATTGTTGTTATTCTGGGCGATTGCACTCTCGCCTGCCAGGGCGGTGCGTTTTCTGATAAGCCGCCTCTGCTCCGGGCGTCTGTATCTTCTTTGGTCTCCCCATCCCCCATGTGCGCGGCACAGTGTCAAATGCAGTTCTGTGACCGCCGCCGCGGCCGGAGAGAGAGAGAGAGAGAGAGAGAGAGAGAGAGAGAGAGAGAGAGAGAGAGAGAGAGAGAGAGAGAGAGAGAGAGAGAGAGAGAGAGAGAGAGAGAGAGAGAGAGAGAGAGAGAGATAACAACTTTTATTATGAGCATTGGTGAGAAGATCACGTGGCAGTGGTTCCCTATTCACGGGAATCCATGCGCCGTCTTAACCGCGGCTGCCGTGGCGGGACGGAGTTTTATAAGCGCAGGTGGTTGCCTCCAGCAACGCGGAGCGAATGACGTCATGAGCAGACGACACTCGTTTTGTCGGCGACGCTGTTTGCCCAATCGCTTGTGATTATATGCTCTTTCTTCATTCCAATGCTCAAGGTTCTATTTTACATTTCTGTGTAGCGGGCGCGTTATCCCTCCTTGCACCCGATTCCTGACGAATCCCCTTGTGGCCACGTGCCGCCGGACCCTCTCACGAGACGCAACGCCCATTCTTTTGTTTCAATTTTTCCCCAGTTCTCGCTTTTCATTATATGCTCTTTCTTAATCCAAATGGTTAAGTTTCTATTTTGCAGTTTAGTGTAGCGGGTGCATTATCCCTTCGTGCGCCCGATTTCTGGCCAATATGGGCCCACTTGGTACGTGCCCCCGGGCACTCTCACGAGAAGCTCGTTCACGTGGTACAATGCTTTGTTGAGCGAGTTGGTTCATGGCTTGCAAAAATTAAAAAGAGCGCAATGGACGAGGACAGACAAACACAGTAGACTGGACGAGCGGTCGTCCAGTCCATGGTGCACTCTGTTACTCTGTCCTCGTCAATTGCGCTCCTTTTTTAATTTTTTGTCGCTCACGTGGGTTTTTCATTTTCTTGGTATTTTTTACCTTCATTGATAGCGCAACCAAGAGCTTAAACAGCGCTGCTCTAAGAATGGCTGGAAGGTATCTTCACAAACTACTGAAGCCAGTTATGTCATTTTTTTATATTGAGATTGGTGTCCATATTCCTTTAACTCAGGATAATTAGAATTTTTTTTTCCACTGGAAAAGTAGTCGCGCTCTTCTCCTCCGATGTGCGCAGTATATGATGCTATTAGCAAGCGCGCGTAACCTACGCACGACAAGGACACTCGGGCAGTGTTGGACAATCTAGCGTGACCCGCCCGGATTGCATCGTTACTGAGTGTCGTTTTATCGCGTAGAGGACGAGTATACCCGGTAATAATACAATCCCGTTTCCCTTCGAGAGGAAAAGTTACCATTCCCGTTTTTTAGAGCGCCCGGCACGTGCGTGCAAGTGCAGATGCGGTCGACCATCCATAATTCTAAGTCGCTGTATTGGGATCTTCGGGTAATTGGAATGTTCTGGTCCTGTCAATTTTACATGGAATTAAAGGGAAGAACTCACCCGATTATTCGAAGCTAAAACACATTATGTCGGTTAACCGGAGGTTATTTCGAATAAAAGCATCTAGGTAACAGTCCTGTGTCAATGAAATCAAAAATTTTAAGCGCCAAAACGCCGCTGAGCTCTCCACTATGTCGGTGCCATCGCGACTGAGTCAGTGTTCAGTCGGCAAAGCGGCGGGTCACTTGAGACCGGTGGAAACGTACGCATGCCTATCTTTTCAGCTCCTTAACCTTGTTTGTTGTTCACAGCTCCGTGTGAGCAGTTAGCGTGGTGGATGCTCCAGGCTTCGAGTTTTGCGATAAGACTTAAATATCAGGGCAAACTTTGTCGTGCCCTCGAATGGTCGACGAAAGCCGAGTTTCTGGACAATATTAAGGAGAGCAGAGTGTTTCGGACTAAATGCGGCGCTGTTATTGTGCCTCCTGTTTGATTGGAAATTTGGTTCATTCGCAGCTTTTTGCAGCCCTCGTGGATGTCGTATTAATGGGAGTTGACTGTTTGCTAAACACTGGCGGGCGGTCCCAAGTGGGCCAGCTGTTTGCTCTCAGCTGTGTTTTTACACAGTTTACGTAAGGCTAGGTTTCTGTAGATTATTGGTCGACGTCAACAAAAACACAGTGCGCCCTCCCTTTGTCGGCGCTCCCATTACGCAGGGAGCTAGTTTTCTTAGGCTTCCCCAAGGCGGTGGTAGTCGCCCTTTCCAGCGGGAGCATAATTTAGAGGCTGAGGGTGTCGTTGAAGTGCCAAGCGTTCCATAGCATGATGTCCTTGTGTGAGTGTGTGCGTTTTCATATGTTCGTTCGTTTGCTTGTTTGCGTTCTCGCTTGCTATTAGGCGGCTGCTTCCAAAAATTGCGCCCGCCACAGTGCAAAACGGCGTCCACCGGGGCAGAAACTTAACCTCTGCCGATTGAGGACCCTCAACGGGGCAGCACCGCTGTCGTTGTCACTGCCGCTCATTTTTACATCAATACAGCAGCGCGCCACGGTAAGGGCCGGGGCCGTTTACGTCTGCAAGCACTGTACCAGGAAGAACGACTACCGCCGCCCCGAGTTGCTACCTTCGTCCAAATCTCTGTCGTCTCAGCTTCCCTGTCCATCCTCCTTCACAGTGTGGGATTGCTGATGATTTTTAAATCACTTATTATGCGGCTTATGCGGCTTATTAGAGGCGATTCACGGACACTGGAAAGGGTAAGAAACTTTGCCGTACAAAATGGTCTGTACAGAGTTGTATAGTGGCTGACGGACTCCTACCCTTTTTTCAAGTGTTCGTGAACGCGACTGTAGCCGTGTGACCGTCGTGACAGTGCTCCACATATCAACGACCAGTGCCTATGTGAACACCCAAACCGTGCTTTAAGCTAACCGGAACAGTAACTCTAAACGATTAGTACGTCATGTAATCATTATTTGCAGTATGTCATCCCAATTCCTTTTTCTCCTAACCCACACAAAGGCCTCAGGCCTCTTCCTAAATAAAGGTCGTTCATTTATCATATCCTTTGCTTATGAAAAAAAAACAGCACAAGCACTTGTCCTGTTAGTCTCAATTGGCTTAGTGGTTTATAAACGATTTGTCAGAGTAGGCGTGTGGATCCATACACCTCCTTTTGTTGTGCTGAGGTCGTCTTTATGGGAAATTAGGGGATGTGAATGGGGGAAGACTGAAAGATTGGTTATCTCTACGCTGAGTGCACGAGTTAATTTCACTGGAATGCTGTTATGAAAGCACGTCAGCGCATCTTGTCCGCCTGCGGAAAGGCACTGGACACGATGACTGGCGCCTTCATGTGCCCTGCGGGCCCTTGTCTCACAGCCCAAACTGTATTCACGGCCCTCAGGCTCCTTTTTGCAGTGTAGCCCTATCAGTGGCCATTCCAGTGTCATGGGGTTGACTGGGAATCATTCACACAGTTTTGCATGGCGCACGCTATGACACCAACGGGTGTCGTGTGTTGCCGATTTATCGGCTGATGTAGGCAGGATACGGTCGATTTGAGTACCATAGTGGGCTACTTTCTCGACGTTTACTATCAGGTAGGGGTTTTCACGGTCACATGGCCCATCAATCTGCCCGTCTGGCCACTGTAATTTGCGGCTCCTGGACGTCGTCTCCAGAGAAACAAGGCAGGACTATGACGTTCATGATATCCAGAGTGTTCCTGTGTGAGCCGCAGCGATTTTAGCAGCAGAACGTTTTAGGCCGACACAAATCAGTCCGTTGGAGGCAGAAAACTCTGAGCGCACGTGTACGCGTGCCTCGAGGCGTCCGCCCAGCGTCGTGCAGGCTGGCCCGTGGGCTCACGCCCCATGAGGAGCTCCCGCCTTCGCCGTCATCGTCGTCTGTAGCGACGGGAGCGCTTGGGTCCACCGCGCCGAAGACGATGACGACGAATCTATCAAGCCATACCTTCACAATCCACACGTGGAGATGGCCAACTGACCAGCTGACGAATAAGTGGCGGCCTACCGAAGCGAGGGCGCGCTACAAGAGCATTTGCCGTAGGCGGCTGTGCTATCGGAAGAAGACGACGAGAGGGATAACGACGATTGCTATTGAATAAAACACTGCACATGCTTTAATGGTCTCTGCTTTGCAGTGCCGTCCAAAACGGCTTTGCGCTGCTGAGGTCCGCCTGCTCCCTCTCTTGGGATCCGCTGTCAGTGTGGGGAGAAGCAGGTCGACCCCAACTCTGCTGTTTCTCCCGCCTTGCACCACTAGTGCAAGCTGCGCGAATTTTTAAAGACGATAGTCTTTCTTGGGCTACTTAAACCCAGAAATTTTGGTCTGTCTGTCTGTCCGTCTGTCCGTCTGTGACTCGATTCAGCCACCCGGCCAAAGTAAAATTGATATAGCGCAATACTCTTATATACTCCAAGTCAAATGCAAACGTCTAAGCCCGGTTCACATGTTCATACTTGTCAACTTTTTTGAACAAGAACAAGACATTACGCAAATATAAGACAGGAAATTAGTACACAAGGGATATTTACAGTGTTCCTTTATTAAAAAATTCATGGATGCTTGGTTTTTCGATAGCAAATGATAATCTACATGTACTGCAGGAAACCGCCCCCTCCTGGCGGCATATGAAAAATCACGCAGCAACAGCAACGAAAGGTACCACTAGCTAGGTTCCACGTTCTTCTTGGAACGCACGTGGAGCACGGCAACGCGGTTCTATAAACCTTGTAGTCGGCCGCCTGCATTCACGCGCGTCTCCGCCGTACTGCAGCGCTGGCATCGAGGAACCCGGCCTGTAGCAGTTGAACGCGGTAAATTCAAATCGCCTTGCGCAAACTTTTAGCGAGTTTACCTTGGGATGAGCGCGACGGTACAGGAACAGCATGAGAGGTGAGCGGGAAAGCAAAGGGGGGCATTTCCTTGGCAAATGTCTACAAAGACCATCGTCTTTTGACGACATTTGCAACGAAAGGAGCAGATACGCGGGCATTTTTTCTGCTGCTGTCGATTTTGAGGGGCCTAAATCCCCATGAGTGAACTACACAGCAGTGGAAATACTTTCTTTGAGCGATACAAATACGACGGCCGCACCCAGACGCACTACACAGAAGCCTTACTGGGGTTTATCAGGCATGTAAAGTTTTAGCGGCGGAACACCTTAGGGGCTCGGGCTGTCGGCGTCTCGTGTCGTCGTCATCGTTCGTTAAAGTTCATCGTCGTATTCTCATGTGGTCACGGTACTAAAACACCGGAACACTTGTTTTCCGACGCCTCACGCTGGAACGTTTCCCCTCCATTGGCAAAAAACGCGTACAGAACGCACCGGGACGCTCGTTTTCCTTCGCGATTGCATGCTTACTTCTATTTCGCTTCGTACTTTCTTTGACTTTCAAATTTTCAGCTCTCCGTTTCAATTTACACTTCTCCTCCGTTTTCGTAATTGGGATGTCGCGCCGAGTGGGAAGAGAGAGACTTACAATTTTGGATACACTTATAAACTGCATGCTTTGCCCCTCCCCAGGTTTCACGTTAGTGGAGATGACCGGTTTTTTTCACTGCAACGCTGGAAATTTCATTCATCCATTTATATCCACTGCAAGAAGAATAGCTCTCGTCATAGGAGGCGTCAACCGAATACCACTCAAGGGTTTAGATCTTGCTTATTGTTAGGGAATGATGGTAGTACCCGCGAACCTTGGCCGTACGATAGCACCTATCTAGTGGAAGCACTCCAGATTTCGAAATACAATGAAGGGTAGTACGTGTACGAGATCTGAGTTATTAAGATGAAGGTTTTACAGACATCATTTCCCGCGAAAAGATGCCGTCGTTGCCGTCGGCGTCAACACGACTGGTACCAAAATATTACCGGACTTCAACGGCAGAAACAGCCGAGCGCAGGAGCGCGGAGGTGCCCTGGCGATGTTTTTTGGATGTCGCATACGCCAATTACTGCTCTGCGTCTCTCGTCGGCAATGTTCCGACTACTGGTGGATCACAGTATCATGTGCTATAGGTGCAAGGAAGCACTGCATCACTGAATTAGGTTGGCCAAGACTTCGATGTCGTCTTTTTTTCGAAATGTTACAACTGCGACAGCAGTCTGAACCTAGCGTCGCACAGCTCCCCAGTTTTGCTATCACCCTGATCGATTGCTTGTACTATCTATCTCTGCAGTGCCGATAAGCGGTCCATAAAGCCTGTTTTCTCACATGGCGAAGATAAGATCCTCTAGATTTTCCCTGAGGATGAGCAGGAGGCAATGCCGTGTTACTACCTAAGAGTGTCGCGGTTGCGTCGTAAAGACCAGGCAAGGCACATTTTTACAAAACAGCATAGTTTTATAACATGAATATCTCTCAAACGCTACTAACTATAGCAGATCTTCTGACGAAGCTGAGTAAAAGATTTCCTCAACGCTCCCGATGTTGCAATGGCCCCCATTGTTCATACAAGGGTCTACAAGTTTCTTTGATGCCGTTGTGAGAGCCGGTGTCGCATAACTTGTAGCCGTCTTTTCAAACAGTGCGAAATTTTTGTTGAATGATGATTCCTAAAATGTACGCCTTCTTTTAGGGTATTTTTGACGAAATATTCTGTTTGACTGATGATGGACCGATTGGACGAATTACTCTAAGCTACAGTTCGAAAATCCGCTTTCTTTGAGCAGTTGCAGCAGACCACGTTAGCTTTGCTGAACATCATGGGGACATGATTTTCAAACGGGGTTGGCAGTCGCCAAGTCTGCTCTAATTCAGGAAACTTGTTACGATCTTGGGAATCGCCAGTGGTAACAAAGGTTGAATGCTTTTAGTTTCGGGTAACGCTCTCTGTGGCATGATGATCTGTTGTCACGTGCTGCAATTACACTGCTAATTTCCGCTGCACTTCAGTTGCTTCAACTAGAACGAGAGGTTCCCGTAGACATTGTTTTGCCCATGACCTGTCTACGTCGTTTAACTTGAACGCTATCTGCACGGAAGTTGCAGATACTTTTACTTTGCTTGCGTACGGGCACTTGACGTTCGCGCTCAGATACGACACGTGTTTTGATAAGTGGCGAAGCATACTGAAAAAAAATTTAACAATAGAACTCTGTTGGTCCGCGCAGCATCAAGAGTCTTGATACCTTGAACCCTGACACAAGACAACCTGAGATTACACGTTGTGCAAGTATACCCTTTTGCAACAATTTGTTGTGCGAAGATGTGCATGCGACGCACCCCGGAGCGATGACTGTTTCTCAGCCCATTCCATAAAGATACAAGGATGAGGTATTGGTTGAAATAAAAACTAGAACCGCATTGAGTTTGTTGCGCGTAAAGTCAAATGAAGCTGCAAGTTTTTAAAGATACCTGAAGCGTAGCTGTCAATGCTACAAAGACGCGCTTGAAAAAGCAAGCTTTGCATGTTTTCCTGGGTCTTGTGGCAGTGACAGCGACAGCGGATTCAAATCTGGACACAATACAGGGAATGTCGGGTACAATGCGTAGTTCAAGATTCAGATCAGCAAGTTATTCGTGCTTTATTTTGTCGCGGGGGGGGGGGGGCAACAATAAATGCAGGCGTTCGTCCAGCATGGATGCCTCATACAAAGACACGGAGCCGGTGGAATCCTTGTGCACGGTCCTTGATGTAGTGGGTTATGTGCGCGAAAAATTTCAAGCGCGTGACTTAATTTAGGTTTAGGGAAAATAATTCTAACGTAAGCGCTCCACAGCTGTACACGGATTTTTTCCTTTTTAGTGGGAAAACTGATTTCTACCCGGAGTATAAACTTTGAGAAAATAATGCCCATGTCAACATGTAAGGGAAACGTTCTAATGTTGCCAGTAATTGTTAATTTCATGAAATTTTTTAGATGCAGAGCATCTGATTCACTCGCCTTGTCCCTCCGGCGTCGTCGTCGTTGTTGTCGGCGTTGTCCACCCCTCTGCCATTCTCCTCGCCGCGCGAGCTGCGCTCTCCGCAGCTCTCCGCCGCTCACCCCCTCTCCTCTCCGATAACGAACACTCTCTCGCGAGGGGCATTGGATTGGATTTGATTTGATTGGATTGGATTGGATTGGCTTGGCTTGGCTTGGCTTGGATTCGGTTGGATTGGATTTGGATTGGATTGGATTAAAGTGGATTGTGTTGGATTGTGTTGCGTCATAGCCGCGGCACGTTGCGTCATAGCCGCGGCAGACGCGCTGGGGCCGGCGCATGTGCAGTACTCTCTCTTCCGCGGTTTCCTCTCCTTCGGGCGCGCTGCGCATATAACCGGTGTGCCGTTCTCCGGCGAAGCAACATCCACGCTTGGCTCAAACACCTAGAGTCCACGCCGCTTTACAAGTACGCCAACGTCGTCATCGACTGGGACCAGCTTACGCAGTCCCCTCTTCGTTATGCGCGCTATAAAACGCGTTCAGTTCGCCGCTCCGCCTATGCGTCGCATCTACACAGGGGTTCCCGCGAGGGGAGGTGGGAGTTTTTTTTTAACAAGTGTTCGACCGATTTGGAGCACGTGTGAGAAACGCGGCCAATGCTGGCGTCTCTCAAGTAACAAGATTCAAATGTCCACTAAATGGGGTTATATTATTACTGATGTGCGGGTACAGTTAAAATGCCTGCACAGTGGGCGACGACACTGACCAGCTCCGACCCAGGCTCCCAGCTTCTGCTGGTGAATAGGGCACGGACGGCAGACTACAATCAGAGATTTCAGGACTGAAGACATCCCTCAGTGGTTCGGAGTGACTACAATCGCAAGGGAAGGGGAAATAAATTGCATTCTCTCTCTTTCTTTCTCTCTACTGGTTTAAAAGCGACCTTCCGGAAATATTTCGAATATCAGCTGTCGAAAGCGCTATAGATTCTTTAAAGAGCGCATAGTTGTTTTTCTATGTGTCGGAGAATAAGAGTCCCAGGGTTTCGGAACGAAATGTTTTCCGTACAGGTAACTAGAAGTTACTTTCCGGTTCAGCTCCGGAACGAAACAAAATAATGGTTCTTAAAGGAGCCATGAAGAGAAAATACAAGTTCGTTTTATTTGAAAGAACTAGGATTCAGCATCTCACTCAGCTCCATTAGAGCCACAAAAGATGTTTTTTTAACGAAAAAAAAGCAAGAAGTATTTAAAATCTTTCAAATTTTGCGCCACAGTGACGTGTTATGAGCAGGAATGACGTCATACGGGCCAACAATAAAATATCATTTTCAGTGCGTTAACTGCACGTTAGCATTCAAGTGATGCGGTCAAATGAAACTAGAGGCCCCATTACAGACGTCCAGTCATGTGTCGTCGCGACAGGTCAGTTAGGCGGCCGCCAATCGCACAAACAAGGTTCCGTGACGTCATCGAAAAGTTGCGGGAAATTGCCTAGGGGGTCGCCATGGCTTCACACGTTTTCTTTAATATCTCCATTATTTGTTCGAAGATTGTGATGATATTGGTATCATTGTTATCGGGACGAAGCAGTCTTTCTAATAAACCCAACTTGTATTTTGTCTTCATGGCTCCTTTAACTCTTCATAGCACTTCGTACGGGCAAGAAAATAAAGATTTATGAAACAATGTTAGAAAGATTGTCTGATGCTGAATACTTTTTCCTGAAAAATGTCCAATGAATACCTCAAGCTTGCACGCCAAAAAATTTGTGGACACATGAGCACTCCTTGTCATATACCTTTTGATGGCGCCGCTGCAAATGACGCTCCAAGTTTCCATCTGGTCCCCACAAGCCACATGCCGGCAGTCCTCCATTTTGCACCAATGTTTGATTGAGACGCTGTCGTGGATGAAAAATCCCCGAGGGCTGTTTACTGGGGTGCCCCGAAGGGGGGAAGTATACAATCGTTAGGAAGGCAGAGTCCAAGCTTCCAGTTAACCAGCGTATTTCGCACGTACCCTCCATTCTTGTGGGCCGCCTTGGTCTAGGGCCTTGGCCTGAGCACTGAAATTTTTATGAATAAATTTGAGGCAATTCAAAAATACAACTTCGCGCTTAGTAGCTGACTTATGTACTCGTTAAATTTATCATGACAAATTTGAAACGCTCCATCTCGTGAAACACTCTAAAACTCCAGTGTTTAATTTTAAAACAAATTGTATAAAATAAGGGAGTAAAGGACCAGCATCAGTGCCTCCAGCTCTCCCAACCCTTATACATACATGATCGAGATGAAGAGATAAAAGCAACAAAATTGATGAATATTCGCCCGCACTTATACATACCGAGCGTCTTTTTCTAAAACTTAAAGATAGGTATACCTTGCACAACACTGTTCTTTCCGACCGCAATGAAATGTTTTCCACTGCGCTCTGGCACCACTTGTGTACGAGTGCAGCATGACTTGTAGGTGTTTCCATTACGTGTGTGGGTATAATCTTCTGTTTTGGCTGCCAGTCGTGTATGTTGGTGTTCACGCCTGACATCGTATTTTTCTTATTTATTCTGATGTCGTGTTTCAGAATATTCGTGTTTTAATTCACGTGCAAAAACACCTACAACAATGCCCTAGGGCTAATGTGGATATTTAAAAATAATAATAACATAAATAAAAAATGTAAAGCAAACATTGTCCGCGTATCTGCTCCTTTAATTGCAAATGTCGACAAAAGACGATAGTCTTTGTAGATTTTGTCAAGGAAATGCCCCCCTTTGCTTTGCCGCTCGCCTCTCATGTTTTTTCTCTTGTGTCACGCTCCAGCCAAGGTAAACACGCTAAAGGTTTCCTCAAGTCAATTTAAATTTACCGCGTTCCACTGCTCCATGCCGGCTGCGTCGATGCCAGCGCTTCCGAACCCCGGAGGCGCGCTTGAATCGAGGTATCCTATTTCAATGTTTATAGAACCACGTATCTCTACTCCGCGTGCGCTCCAAGCAGAACGTGCAAGCTATCTAGTTGAATCTTTCGAAACTGTTGCTGTTTGATTTCATAAAATGCCGCTAGAAGGTATAGTGGCGCGGGCGACAGTAGGCGACGGAGTGAATATTATGTATGCAGTAGATGCAGTATTTCATTTGAATCAAGGACCCAGGATTTTTTTTACAAAAGAAGGACGCAAATACCACTTACGTATTGATTTTCTGCCTTACATTTGCATTTATATTCAATAATGTTGACAAGTATGAACATTTACACCGGACTTAGATGTTCAGAGTGTGGCTGTGAGTATAAAAGACTAGTGCGCAAACTTTGTTTTACTTTGGCCGGGTGGTTCAATCGAGTCACAGACAGACAGACCAAAATTTCTGGGTTTAAGTAGATGGTGGTCATGTTCTCGGGGATATGATGGTTAGTATTCGTTGAGTCGGGTAAGTGAGCGCTTAAGCGAAAATGATTATTTCAAAGTCCTGAGATTACCCGCACCTTTAAAAACAGTTACTTCGTATGCTCTGGGGCATCTCCGGTATAAATAGCGGTAACGCCAAGTGTACTGGCTCTCGACAGCACAGGGATAAGAAAAAAAAAAGCAATCCTGTGCAAGACCTTGGCAACGCGGTTGCTAAGGCCATGATATATAAATTAAAAGGCTGTAAAGGTAATCGAATGATTCATAGACTCACAAGCTTTGATAATCCGACCCTCTCCTTCCCCCCTCCGGTATCTTCTCGTTTCGAGGTGCTACCCAAACGTTGACTGTCCTCAAACCAATGGTGACCTGCTCTCTACATGTAAATTCTGTTTGTACCAGGCAAATAATCGCAAGTATACTGCACGCCAAGGGGCAATCTGTGAAGCTTCTATTCCTGTCCAAGGTCATATAGCATTACATCACTTATGCGCATTGCATCATCATCACTTATGCGCATAAGCAAAATACAACATCACTTATGCCCATAAGCAACATGCTTATGCGCATTGCACTAACGTTATAGTACATGGCCGAAACATTGCCACTCTAAGTTTTAGCGACGACAGTGAAGGCATTTGAAACGCACTCAAGGATCTTGATGCATTGCTAAGCTTACTTCTGCTGAACTCTTTTATTTCTTTTACGCTCCTGTGAGAATCTCAGAGAGCTAATAGCATCGCAAGTAGGCTTTAAATAAAATGCTCCAGTTGCTACCTTCACTTACCTGATCTCAAAGTGCGGCTATCGATCCCTCGAATCGGTAAAAAATCCCACGTCGTCTGCGGTTTCAAGACCACCTTCACTTTTTACATCATGAAATGTACTGGGATCCATCGCTTGTTTTCGTTGGCGGCTGGGTCAAGGCTTCTTCGTCGGCAGCGGCAGTGGTTATGCCTGGGAAGGAACTGATCCAAGATAACTAGATTGCTCTCAGGACGTCGTCTACCACAGAAGAACTGGGGGCTTTACGGGAAGCGCTCCGCACCATTTCTTGTGAAAGGCCACAGCGGTGAACCATCTTTTGTAACTGCTAGTGCTCAAGGAGGTACCCAATGAAGCAAGGAGTATATGATCAGCTGACCACTGATCCTATTCAAAGAGCTGAGTAAAATGGATCACACGGTAGTGCTCTTCAGTGGATACCAAGTCACTGTGGCATCGCTGGAAATGAGTTGGCGGATGCAGAAACATAACAGGCACACCACAATGGAACTCTCTTGGCTATACCCACTACAAGGCAAGATGCCAACGAAATACTATATCGGACAGGTAAACAAGCTGCATCCTTGCATTCACCTGACACGTAGTATCGACGTAAACGCCTTCACATGCTCGATCCAGAGCAAAGGTGCTGGCTCACTCACGCTCCTTGAAATTCAGAAGTCAAGAGACCTTGCTACACAGGCTGCAACTTGGAGTAGCACTCACCCGGAAGTATCCCTACATAATCGGGCTAGAGGACAGCCAGAACTGCCTTCTGTGAAGTTGTCCTGTGACTATCAAACATTTGCTTAGCGTTGATCTAAGGCACTGCAGTGAGCGAAAGAACCTTGAGGCAGCATTACTGCGCTTGTACACTCGCCCTCTGTTCCAACAAAATATTTTGGGCATGTGAGCTGACAAGTGGAAACAAATCCTAGCCGTCAAAGCCCTTCTTATATTCCTTAGTGAGCGTGATCTACGGAGATAAAAGTTGTGAGTTGGCATTAGTGAGAGCAAAGCAGTGTTTCCGTATGCCAACGCTCTGGAGCCGATATTGTATTTCTAAACTCAACAACACTCTAGCCGACGCGTTACAAACGTTATAAGCAGTCAATAAGTGAGCAAGATAGAAGGCCGTTGAGGATGAAACACAGCTGAAAGAGCAGGAGTGTGCAAGTTTGGGCGTGTTGGTAACTCATTTGGAAAAAAGGTTCACAGCGCGGGAGACGAGGACGACGAACACAGGACAAGCGCGGAAAGAGCGGAACTAGGATGTGTCTAAGCCGGGGTTTGGTGTCGTCAGGGGGCTCACAGGTAGAATAAACGTAAAACAAGCAAGCTCCGTTTTACATAGACCTTGCCTAAACCGATGGAAACTCAGGTCCCACTTACCTAGTAAGACATTGCCGGTAGCCAACGCCTCTCGTGGCACTACCAAAAGACGGTTGTAAAGAATGGCCGACAACTGGAGGGTGTTCCGTGTCTCTGTTCAGCAAACTTTTAAAGTTGACCACCTTCTGCTACCAGGCCTGGAAAACAGTTTTGAGTCATTAGTGGGAGAGCCACGTCACTCTTTCGAACCTCACGAAGGCGTACCTTCAGCTCGAACTGGACGAAGAAGCAGAGGAACTTCTTACGCCCTAAGGCGTTGCGCTGCTGAGCACGAGGTCGCGGGTTCGATTCCCGGCCGCGGCGGCCGCTTTTCTGATGGAGGCGAAAAGCAAAAACGCCCGTGTGTACGAGATTTCGGCGCACGTTAAAGGTCCCCAGGTGGTCAAAATTAATCCGGAGCCCTCCACTACGGCGCGCCTCATCGCCTTCGTTGCGTCGGCGCGTTAAACCCTACAATCAATCAACTTCTTACGCTAAACACGCATTAGGGAGAGTACCGATTCGGGTGGTTACCGTAACGCGTGGCAATAGAACCCTCCATATTTCAGGCAGTCATGAATGAGGTGTTGCAAAGCGTTCCTGGAAAGAGAGAGGGGTAGAACTCTTTAATAAGACCGAAGAGGTCAGCCCCACTTAATGCTGTGCATGCTAGCCCAGATTGCTGGTGAATATGTGTGAGGGGTGAATGCTTCCAAAATAGCCCAGAAAAACACCATGAAAACGCGCATACACACATGCAAAAATTGAGGTCGAAAGAGGCAGTCTACGTCTGGCTTCGGTCCGGAGTCTTTCAGGAGATCCACAGGAGATTTGAAACCCCACATTGATTGCACTGTCTTTGCTTCTCCAGGGGCCTACAGAGTCTTTAATGCTGGTATTTCTCGCTTGCCGTAAACAACGGGCCGTATTCGCGCCGGCGAGAATAATCGGACAAACACACAACATGTGTTCAGGTTAAGTGTCCTTCCCAGCACAGCAAAGGGGACATCTTGCAAAAAAAGTGTTTGCAGTAGCCTACTTAGAGGCGCAACAAGCAATGTACAACGCATTCAGTCGATTGGGATGAATCATCTGGTTAACTAAATGTGCCCGGCGGGACGACAGTGTGGAGGGGAAATACCGCATGCCTGGATTCCACCTGCGCTGAAGTCCATGCGCCATCCCATGATTCCAACTAATTGTTGGCGTTCTCCTGGGAGAAAGGCAGTTGTGCGATAGAGCTCATGGAAGGCCCCATGCAGCAGGGCCATGCAGCAGAGTTTATATTACAAGCAGATCCGCATGCCAGCGTGTATGTCACCCCACGGTCAACAAGACATATATACAATTATGACGATTGCTGGTTTGAATTAACAAAAAAACATTTGGATGAATATTCCTATATACATGCGCTTCTCCGCCTAAATATTTTTTGCATAAGTTTTTTGACAGCACAATTACCGTGTCTCAAAAACACAATAGCAATATAAGTACTGTGTCTCAAATATAAGTACCTATAAGTACAACAATATATAGGCAATATAAGTATCCATAAGTACTGTGTCTCAAAAACACAATAGCAATTTCTGCCATGACAAACTAACGAAAACAAAATAAAAATGCCTAGTTGTTGGATATTATACGTCCATAGTAAAATATGCTACTTAAACCTAACCAGAGAGTATTTTCTGGCCAAAACTTTTCTCATACATCCCCCAATAGATCGGACCCATACTTAGAAAAAGAACCGAGTATGAGACGCAGCTGCTTGCGCTGCGAGCTTTAAAACTTCCTGGTGTAAATCGTTCGTTGTCATGCTAACTTAGAGCTGTATAGACACGTCTTTATCCAGCTAGAAGTCTTTGCCCGTGGAATATGACCATGGACAGATAGCGAACAAGCATATCACGGATTTGGATAGGCGGGCAGTAAGACTTTGAACTCGGACCACGAAGCGTCCTGAGTTAGCGATAATCGCAAAGCAAACCAGAGCGTGTGAAAGGGAAGGCCCTGTGACCATTTTCAGAGGTCGTAAAGCAAGGAACAGTTCGCACCAGTGATCACACGGGCAGTCACGATGGTCGCCAATACTCTACGGCATGGCTCTGGGCTCTTCGGTATGTTCATAGTCACTCTTCAACTGTGCAGTCCGGTTGTAGGAAAGAACGTCAACCTCACCGTCTACTACGAAGGTCTATGCCCCGATTGTTACGACTTTATGCTCCACCAGCTGCTGCCGACGTACACCAAGCTGGAGGACCACATCAACCTCGACCTTCTGCCCTTCGGAAAGGCCCACATGAAGGTCAGCAATGGCACGATCACGTTTCAGTGCCAGCACGGACCAGGCGAGTGCTACGTCAACAAGGTGCAAACCTGTGCCGTGAAGTACGTGCACCCTACGAGAAAGCTCGTTACCTTCGTGGTGTGCATGTTTAGCCAAGAACATCCAGTCAAGGCGGGTCCAAAGTGCGCCCAAAAGGCGGAAACCGACTGGGGAGTACTAGACCGCTGCAGCCGTGGGCCAGAAGGCATACAACTGCTGTCTGAGATGGGAAAGAGAACGCTAGGACACAAGCCGGATATCAATTTCGTGCCCTACGTGGATGTGAACGGCTTCCACAACGAAACCGTCCAAGACCTGGCGATGCAAGATCTGTTCCGTTTGACCTGCGAGTTCCTGGAACCACAGCCGCCGAGGGTGTGCAAGAGAAGTGGCGGGGCTGGTCGCTGCTCTGGAAGCAATCCCACTCTTGCTGTTCGCTACTGACGTGCTTTCGTGGAGAAGGCGTTTGTATACCCCATGTAATTCTTGGTAAGAATGCTCTCACTCTCGGGCCAATTGGCTCAGGAAAATATACTTCCTACTTTCTTTCACGGGTGTCAGTTATTTTCTTTTAGCTCTGAGAAGCTTGATACAAAGGTGACTTTTGCATAGATGTACTTAAAATTAAGGTAGCATAGACCTTCCTCGATACGAAACTTAGAGATCGGCGTGGACGTTTAAATCCTGAGAACAGGACAATGGTAATACAGTATTGAGTGCCAGAGATGCCTTCTCACACGATATCTGCAAGCAATATTGGAACCTGCTGTAAATTTTGGTATACGAGAACTGCCAGTGTCATACTATTCTGCCAAGATCCATAAAACAGATAAATATTAGCGTAACTATGCTAGCTGTACTAGCATGTTGCAGTACGGTGGTAGTATGGACAAAAGTGCTGCAGTAGATACTTTTTTGGCAGAAAGTAGAAAACAAAGGGCAGTGGTAAAGCAAAAATTCGTAAAACAACCACTATTAAGGCCTCCTGGTAGGTCTGAAAGTACTTCAACATGCCCAAAAACGCCTAATTTAGAGGTCGAATCCAGGAATATGGCTTGCAGTGGAGTCACTATATGGCGCTGCAGGCTGCGTAGCATTCATCGTGCTGAAACCAGCTTGTGAGATGGAGTATTACTTTAAGGACAACGGTAGTTACTCCAATTCCTGGGTGGGCGAACTTTCAGTGTGAAAACGGTAAATTTCCTGTCCAAGAAAACTCTGGCCTGGGTGTCGGGAGACCGCAAACGGCTCCATAAGAAGCGTTCCGTAAGGCGAAACGTTCCATAGTGCAAACTTAAACACCACAGTATAGTGAAGGGTACACTGAAGGTCAAGTAGAGGATTGGAAGGACGCAGCCAAACGGGCGAATAGAGTAGACGTCACTGGGTGACGACTTTCTTAACTTTATGTGACAACGCTGGGAGTCGACCCGACCATACCAGGCCTCGAAAGACGGAGCTTCAACATGGGATCCATGTGCAATGTACTTTATATGCGTACAAGTTCAGCAAAGCTTGTTCACTGCAACGTTAACTTAATGATTTTCTCTTCCTAACGGCCATTTCTTGCCGCTTTTTACAAACCACTTGGGTATGTTACCGCAATAGTGCTGACAAGGCCATATTTGGCGCTTTGTAGCTGCAAAACAACCAAAATAGTGCGAAATGTTTTTGATGTAGGCGATATGAGCAACCCTGGCTTTAACGTGTGAAAGTTCTAAAAAATCGAAATATCCCTTTTTTTAATGGGCTTCATTTTTTTAACGGACTTCTTGGAACTTCATTTTCTAGGTATAGGTGACCCAGTCTTGAGGTGGTTGGAACTCTTAAGCCAAGTCCTTCTATTAAAGTGCGCAACATCAAGGTTATTATTATAATTATGACAGTAACGATACTGAAGTAATCGTAACAACAACCGCGGTAATGATAAAAGGATGATCCTGTGATGAGATAATACTGTGACGAGAAGACGATGATAAGGACAGAAGAACATAGCTCTGTGCGCCCACCGTGTGACGAAGAAGGTGTGTGTTGGCGTAGCCTGCGCGAGCTCCCTCGGGGCGGTCGCGTGAATATCGCAAATACATTGTTCACATCTTCCGCTGTTAGTCACTTGCCGCCGTCCCGTGTCCCGCGTGAATACCACCATGGGAGATGGGGTTAAAACTTCCCTCAAAGTGAGGTGGGCACACCAACCAGAAGGCTTGGTTGTTCTTCTTTGCACAAATTCGACCACTTATATTCAAACTTCTGCGGTCATTTTTTTGGTCGGCCGTTTTGGCATCGCCTATCTGGCGTCGCTCTTTTTAAAGCCGTTTCCAGTCGCCGTTGCAACGCCACGTCTCCCATTACAAAGGGCGTCTACATGAAGGATGTTTATGTCTCTTGGCAAGAACTTTCCACAGAAAATATCTGCTGGCAGGGCTCATACCTGTCAACACTGTTTAGCGGAAATGATATGGTGAGCGTACTTCATATAAAACGCGAGTACACAGCGGGTACTGCAGCGTTGCTTTAGTAAATATACACGTTGGATTGGTTTTTGCTCAAACAAATAAAAAAAAGGTTTAAAATGGCGTCGAAGAAAGGTGAGGTAAGACCAGAACATAAACGCAAACAACAAGGCGGCCCGAGAAACAGCAGTCACAATAAAGAATGTCGGCTGGAGCCCGCGTTTCTTGGGTCGAGCAAAGTAGCCCACCCGCTCATGATAGTGGCCTTGCCTCACGGGTAGGCGGTACGCGGTTAGGGTAGTCTCGAGCGTTCCCCTATTACTACGGAAGCATTAAATGCCCCATTACCTGAAAGTGCAGCCTCCGGCGTCGGCGAGTCCAAAAGATGATCCACGGCGCAAACCAATGAACGCTAAATAAATTTCCGTCTCGGATTTGAACCCGGCTCCCGGAGATTAATAGTCCAACACAGATCTATTCCTTCAATCATAGTAGGCTGCAAGCACAACCCCAACCTCCCCCATCTTCCATCCCCCTTCTCATCCCTAAGCTGTGGATAAACATGGTGACCAGCAGCGATCCCGACGTCCTGATACTTCTGGCCTCCAAAGCAAAGGCTGCCCGCTCATCACATGAATTCTTGGAATAGGGAACCACCCCCACTTCACCAACTCAAAAAAATAAGGAAGCTCACATTAATGCATAATACTTGAAGGTAGCGACGATTGCAGCTACGATCGCAGTCGATGATTGCAGCCGATTTGCCTCTTCTTCGCTGCCGCAGCGAATTTTACTGCATCACTGTTGCTGTAAGTGTGAGCTACCTTCATTTTTTGGAAGGGGTAATCACTGGACATCACCTCGGAGGGGAGTACGCTATGACGTGTCTTTCTCATTCCGAGCAAGCGTTGCCACGATTACGGCGAACGCTGGAGTTTATTTTTTGCCACTTTTTGCCAATCTCCCTACGTGAGTATGTTTGGCTTGACAAACATGCGCCGGGTACGCTGGGCAGTCGTCGCCAGTCAAGCACACACGAGCACTGCGAATTGTCTTGTTTTAAATGCAGAGCATTTCTTTAACTCACGATGTCACCCGTTCTAGTTGTCCATCGTCGTCCGCACCCCTCCCCCTACACTATATAAAAAAAAATAATACCTACCGGAGCCTGGTTTCGATCCCACGACTCTGCGGACGGAACGCAAGGTACATGGTGCTCTACCCACTGCGCCACAAAGCCGACACAGAATGGAGGGCTACGAACGCGCCTTATATCCTTGACTCATTCAAACTATGTCAAGAAGCTGCTGATACAACGCATTCACTACCTGTGGGCGGAACGCGAGGTACATGGTGCTCTTCCCACTGCGCCGCAATAATCATACCCACCTGCTAATAAATGATGTCATACCCACCTACTAATACATGATGTCACGTGACCACGTAATTACGTCTACTCATTTAATTACAATACAACAACCAACAGCAACAAGTGCAACAACATTAACGTAACGCAAACTGCTTAACGTCGTGCGCCCCCGGAAATGCTCTGCATTTGATCGTGCCCCTCGCGATGGGGATGTTTACTTTCCTGCCGCAGCAAGAACCAGGCGGCCTCCTGCGCAGTTTGTGGCGCATACCCACTTGGGGGATTGGCCAGTTTCTGCATGCTTAATTTCGGTTGTTTACTGAATTGTGATACTGTGAACAGTTGCATTTTTTGAACTACTGGGCACTCCCCGCGAGGCACGCGCTCACGTGCGCTCAGCGTTTTCCTGGCTGGTTTACCTGCAGGCAAGACCAATTGCGATTTGCTAAACAGCTGCGCTGTTAATAAAACGGTTTTATACTACTTCTAGTAGTAACCCCCCCCCCCCAACCACCACCACCACCGAGCCTTATGGACATTGTGTAGCGAATTGGCCCAGAAAAATGCGGACCTACGGAATTCGTTGCGCCCATGAGACTTTGAAACATGCTTTAGGGACGTGTATTGAAGACTAGAACGGTAATTTGAGCACGCTAGCTACAAAAGTACTAGAGGATGTCTACACTCATAGCGAATATATAGGAATTACAAAAGCAAAGAAGAAAACAAAGGAGACGAAGATAAAAATCCCCCTCCGCACATAATCGCCAGTAGCCCAAAGAAGAAGAACAAGTCTGGCGAAGGGAATAAAGAAACGACGCAAAAGGAACATGATCATGACGAGCGTGATGAGATGGCACAATCGCTTCACTGGAGGCCTGAAAAATATTTTTACCGTGATCATTGCGTAAGTAGCAAAGGACGTTGACGCCAACAGTGTGTGTGGAGGACTAAACAGGATGCCTGGGCAAGTCATTTAGTCATAGTAACAGAAAAAATTAAAGAACGCATTCGAGAAAGGAAAAATAACGATGGTATTGAGAGTACGCGATCACAACACGGGTAACATCTCTCTATGTCTAAAACCACCACCAGCCGGCACCACCGCAACCGTTACGGCGCGAAGACTACACGCGGAACGTACCTCCCTCTGGCGATAAAGTCACGAAAGATGACGTAACACGATAGGTCTGCGTGGGTCACTAGCTTTAAAAGAAATGTATCCTTTCGCATCCCGCACGTCAGCAGCAATAATGGCCGCACATATTTTTCTTTTTACTTTGTCCTGCTTGGCCCTTCATTCTCGCTCGCTTAGACCAAGGGTGCCTCTATGTGAGTTGCAGCTTGTAATAACGCACTGTGCGAGTCATATTGTCGCGAGTAAAAGACAAAAAAAAAACAGAATTTACTGGAGTAAAGGAGCACACACTTAGCACCCGGGAACACCGAAGCGGCCGCGGTGACACTGCAACCTTCCCCTTCTCTCCGCCCTAATATTCTGGCGCTGAAACATAGCCCGAAAGAAACAATAACCTGGCGCAAGAGTTGAAATCAGAAAACGTCCTCAGCATTATTATAGAGACTTGTTTTATCAAGTGGGGCTAACAATACCTCACGGCAGGTTCCTTTATGCGACTGACTAATCATGATTCGCCACCTTTAAGGAACCGTGGAGTGGATTTATTGTAATTTTTTAGTCGGCTGTAAGTCGGCACCGGATTGCAGAAATTCAAAGCGAATGACTGAGTGCGTAGAGCGACACATTCAGGAAATATAGCTGCATGATGAAATACTCTTTGAAATTCACTTAATCGAATCATGAACTTTTCTAACTCCCCACCGCAATGTTTTTCTTGTGACTTGCTGTCCTCATGAAGGGACGAAACGACAAAAACGGCCTGCTGAGAGCAAGAAGCAGCTTATTGCAAAATCGTTCGCGATTTTTCTAAACCTGAACAGCTTTTAAAGCGTTTGGACAGAAATTATAAATAAATAGGCTACACTCAGTGCCGGTTGACATCAAGGTGCTATAGAATTATCAACGGAAGCGTACGAATCCTCCCTACGCCCTTCATTCCTGAGTAACGAGGAAGTGCCATTCTCCCAGGAGTGCATTTTATTTCGACCTGAAAAGAAGGCGTCATTCTCTCTGCCATCGGCAAGCGAAGGAAAAAAAAAAGCGAACAGCGATCACGCGCGAGGCCGAGATTGCAACGTATCCATCTTTTTCCTGACGATAAGCCCATGCTCACTTCGTTCGTAGGATTCTGTTATCTGCAAGCCCGTGATACCGAACGAGGCTTCCAGGAGTGAAGTCGTCGCCATTGTCGAAATCATCCACGGACGCCGTAATCTCTCTCATTGTCCACGACACGCTACAGTATAAGTAGTGCGAGCAGACTGCCAGCTACTACTGTCTTGAACGTCCAACGCCATGCGGTGCACAACGATCGCCGCCATCGCATCGGCCCTTCTAGCCGCCTCGGTTTCGGCGTCATGGTGGCAGCCATTGAAGTTCGAAGACCGCGTTAACATCACTCTGTATTACGAAGGTCTTTGTCCCGGATGCCATGGCTTCATCTTAAACCAGCTGTGGCCGACGTACGGTCGCCTGGAGGAGTACCTCAACGTCGACATACTACCTTTCGGAAACGCCCGCATGAAGGAGGTCAACGGCACGATCATCTTCACGTGCCAACACGGCCCAGACGAGTGCTACATCAACGAGGTGCAGACGTGCGCAGTCAAGTACGTGCATCCGACTAGGAAGCTCCTGGACTTTGTCGCCTGCATGCTTCGCCATCCGGACCCGACCAAGGCTGGCGAGCCCTGCGCCGAGAAAACCAGCACCGACTGGGCAGTGCTGGATCGATGCAGCCGAGGATCGGAAGGCGTGCAACTCCTCTACGAAATGGGCAAGAGGACCCGAGGTCACCAGCCGCCTATACAGTACGTTCCGTGGGTGGACGTGAACGGCGTGCACAATGAAACGATTACTGGGAAGACGATGGACGACTTGTTCGGCTTCGTCTGCGAGCTGCTGGGCGCCGAAAAGCCACCAGTTTGTGATAAGGCGAAACGAGTACACGAATTCTGTCTCGCATGAAATTTAAAGTCGTGCTACTGAAAGAGGTAAAACCTGTTCTTCCTGTTGGGTTGTTCTGCTTGGCATTCTTTTTTCATTAACGACGTCGACTTGACAATGTTACCATTACGCGTACTTCTGCACCATAGTAATCGTAGCGTAGAACCGAGCCCATAAAACATCTTGAATGCGAGAAACTTCATCCGAGATTTTCCGTGAACTGCGATACGTTCCCCGTGTGTGAAGGAGTATAAAATATTGAACCAAATGTTATTTTCTCTGGGTGAAACATAATTATTTTTCGGTTCTGCCGCCTGAGTTGCTCGCTTGTATGTTCTCTGTGCCGAATCTAAGTTACTCCTCTTGTTCTCATGTAATAAAATAAAAACCTTGCCATTGTGTTGCAAGCCATTCAGGAAGAGTGCAGCTTCATTGAGAAAAAATATTATTTCTGTGAAAGCAGACAGCGCGGCGAGCACGAATTATATTCATCTAAGTTTAGTGCGTGGGACGCTACCGCTTCAACGACTTTTTCTTCTTTGATCGGTACAACCGCATTTATGTTCCTTGAACCAAGTCTTCTCAATGACAAATCATTTCTTACAGCGGAATTGTTTACCTCTAGCCCTTGTACGCATCCATCTCTTGCGTTTAGGAGGGGCAAGCGGCGCTTAGGGAGACGCGAGCTGGGAAACGTTGGCGTAGAGACATCCGGGTGGGAAGAGGGTGCGGTTTGGCAGCAGCGAGCAACACCAGCTAGCCGAGGCACTGGAGAAGGTGGAGAGTGTCGCCTCGGCGCCGGGGTGCAGGAGCGGCCGAAACGCGGAGGGCGAAAATGCATGACACAGCCGCTCCCGCCAGTTTCGTGAACTCCTTTGGACTGTGCACTGGACACTCGTGTTTTGTAGCGTAAGCTACACTGGCCGAGGTTGAACAGTTTCGCGCGGGACGTGAAGGGCCGTACTGCGCAAGCGCGAAGAGCATGAGATTGGATTGCATTGGATTGGATAGGTTGGCTTGGCTTGGATTTGGATTGGATTGGATTAAAGTGTATTGTATTGGAAATACAATCCAATTGTAATGCTGGTGTGCAGAGAATTCGGTCTCCACATTCGCCAGTCTGCGCATTCCAGAGGATGACGTCATAGCCACGGCAGACGCGCCGTCGCGTGCCCAGCTGTCGGTTCCGTTGAAAAGCATTGACGGACTCTGGCAGTAGCCAAGTCTGTCACTGCGCCGGAGCCGCTTGACAGCCGTTTGGCGTGGCCCCTGGAGAGCCGTACTGCTCATGCGCGAGGAGCAGTGACTGGATTGGATTGGATAGGATTGGATTGGAAATCGTTTTAGCAGCAGTAAGCATGATAATCAGCTCATCCTAGACAACCAGGAAACCTAAGAATAACCAGCTGAACCAGCTTACGCTACGTATATTCTGGCATAGCCGAGTTAAGCCACTGCTAATTTTTGTTTCGTCAATGCGTGCAACCCAATGAAACCGCAACAGGTTCCATGGGTGATTCACCACCACATATTTTAACCGCACGTATGACCGACAACTATTGCTGCTGGACATGTGCTCTTGTATATATGGTGCTCGTATTCTTGCTGGTCCGCGGACCAGCAGGCTTAGCCGCAAATGGTGCTTCTCGATCTTCAGCAAGAATGAAGAGCTTGAACTTAAGGAAGGGCGTTCATAGGGGCCCACGTCACGCATCGATAAGCGTGGTTTTGACGCTCAGGTCGTCGTCTTCGGATTATTTTAGGGTATGTTAAGAGCGCACAACCTCCTTAAGTTACCTGCAGACTTACTCTATTAGGCACACCGGTCAAGTTCGCTAGCTTTTCCGCACGCATGAAACCTCACTTAGGTGGTTCAGAAGAACAACAACAAAAAAATGGTTCGCATTAAGGAAGTACTGACACCAAATTTTAGCTTTCTGGCTTTTATGCTAACAATACAGTATGTTCCCCCACAATAATAAAAATAGAACAAAAACCGGTCCGCAGTCAGCATAGAAATAGTTACCATGCGTTTCTTTCAACCAGTTTCGGTTTCGCTCACCGGCAGCACAGATGGCAGTTCTGGGCAATGCCGGAAGCTATTACGTCACTCTGTTCAGGCTGCAAAACTGCAAGCTGTGACGGCAATAAAAAGAAATTACACCATCTTCTCGTAGGGGAACCCTGAGTAGTATGCAAAGCAGCCATGGGGTCGATTCAAGTGCCCATTAGTTTTCAGTTCGTCGTTTCCGTTAAGTTGAGGTACGTAGCTACCGTTATATATACAGTTTGGTTTCCATGGTAACTACCACACTTTTCACTTACCGGAACTATGAAATGGAAAATTGCGTTGAGCCCATGCCTGTTTCGCATACTACTCACGGTTCCCCTACGGGAAGATGGTGTAATTTTATTAGATGCGACGGGGCTATGTCCTTCCCTTGTCGTTGTTGCGCCGTCCACACCCCCACTGCGCATGCTCGGCTTGCTGAACGCCCGGTGGTGTCTTACCCTTTAATGGCTCCTGGAGCGACAGCGTTACCGGTGTCTACCTGGGCCGGCCCGAGATGAGCCGAGCATGCGCAGTGGGGTGTGGACGGCGCCACAACAAGGGAGGGACATAGCCCCGACCATGAGATGCTGGAGAAACAGTGTTGCCGGTGTCTTTCTGGGCCGGCACGAGACGAGCACGCTTACCCTAAAGGGCTCCTGAAGCGGCATCGTTGCCGGTGTCTTCCTGGGCCGGTGGATGGACGGACGACGGACGACGGGGCCGAGAGCTAGAGATGCTTTGCATCTAAAACCCATGCCGTCACATGCGTTTTTCGCGTCGTGGTCTGCATTGGCCCGCCCGAGCTTGCGGTCGCAACCGGTGCGCGGTAAATATGAAAAGTAATTTTCAAATATGTGCAATTAGGTGTTATTTATTG
Organism: Haemaphysalis longicornis; assembly: GCF_048455015.1. Classification (NCBI taxonomy): domain Eukaryota; kingdom Metazoa; phylum Arthropoda; class Arachnida; order Ixodida; family Ixodidae; genus Haemaphysalis; species Haemaphysalis longicornis. The sequence goes on along the minus strand of NW_027526335.1, from coordinate 106,938,690 downwards.
GGTTTAATTCTGAATTGGTACACATTTGAGTCCTTTTCTGTTCATGATCTTGGCACATTGGTTTTTGAAGCATAGCTTCAAGTTTTTGCTACGCTGCCAAAATTGACGATAACGTTGAGACAACCGACCTAGTGAAACGAGGCCCCCAACGACGGCAGAGCGGGAGAGTGTTTGCGCTTCCGGAAAGGGCTACCCGACGTCATCCAGAACCGGCCGGTTCACAGGGCGCGGACTGTTTCGTGACGCCGATAGTGATTTCGCTGGCGCTCGCAATCTGAGGTATCTTGCGGCCGGGCCAATTAAAATTGGTTTTTCTTGTGTTTCCCGAGGCGGCTGCCTGAAAAAAAAAAATCAATGCCAGCATGCACAATGGTGCAAGCCTGATGTCACAGGTGAGCTGTGCTCGTCTCACTAAGCTAAACTCGACAAGCACCATAAAAGTCACTGAGAACTATGTACCCTGTGTATATATATGGCGTTCGTCAGCAGAAGATGACATAAAACGCAAATTCAACATATATACTTCAGCGCCCGCTGCCGCAAAGTCTTTCTCAAGCGCTCCCTCACCGTTGCAGACCTGCACTGCTTCTTTTATTGTTGTTCTTCCGGCCGATTGCATTCGTTTCCTGATAAGCCGCCTTTTCTTCGGGTGTCGGTGTAATCATCCGTCGCCCTATCGCTCATGTGCGTGACAGAGAGAGAAAGAGTTCTGCCGCCGCGGAGGCATCGAGTTCTATGAGCGCAGGTGGTTGCCTCTAGCAACGCGGAGGGCGTGACGTTAGGAGCAGACGACAATCGTTTTGTCGGAGACACTGTTTGCCCAATCGCTTGTGATTTTATGCTTTTTCTGCATTAAAATGCTCAAGTTTCAAATTTACAGTTTGGCGTAGCGGTCGCATTATCCCTCATTGCGGCAGATTCCTGGCCAATCCCGAACGTTGGCACGTACCGCCGGGTGGTCTCACGAGACGCAAAGCTCATTCTTTTGTTCCAACCTCTACTTCCGGATTTTTAACCTCTTCTCGCTTGTGATTACATGCTCTTTCTTCATTAAAATGCTTAAGTTGCTAATTTAAAGTTTTGTGCAGTTGGTGCAGTAGCCCTGTTTACGCCCTAGTCCTGGCCAATTGCCCACGTGGGTACGTAGCTATTTATGTCATTTTTTTTTAATTCTGAGATTGGTGGCAGAACTTCTTCAACTAACTCAGGATAGGTAGAGATCTTTTTTTATTGCGAAAGTAGTCGCGCACTTCTCCGCAGTCTGCAGTATATGATACTATTAGCAGGTTCGCGTAAGCTACACACAAGGACACTCGGGCATAGCGTGACCCGCCCGGATTGCGTTGTTACCGAGTGTCCTTTTATCTCATAGAGCTCAAGTATATCCATGTAATAATGTAATCCTTTTAAGTGCGAATGCACTTCTTAAGCGACCCTGAATCACGCGTCCACCGCCGTCCGTCCGTCCGCACCACATACCCACTTAGGGCGATTGGCCAAGAAGAGTTCCTAATTTCTGTAAAACATACCCACTTAGGGCGATTGGCCAAGAAGAATTCTTTCGCATCACACGTGCATTCCCACTTCCCCATCGACGACTGCTGCTTCGCCAGGAGCGGAAGTCGGGGCGAGTACTGCGGCGTCTACCTCGTCGGTCACGTCTACGCGAACCTCGTGTCGCACGCCGTGTCCACCTCGCCGGTCAGGGACGAGTCGCCGTACAGTGCCGTCTACACCGACGCATACTCGGGCGACGGAATCGTGGTCGTCACCCTCTACCTCGCACCAAACATCTCGCGCGACGACGTCGTCGAATACGTGGACGCGGTGATGGAGAGTGTGGCCAGGCGCGTAAAGCCCTCGGACCCGGTCGTGGTTGTTGGGGACTTTAACGTGGACGTGCGAAAGGGCGGCGAGTGGTTGATGGAATACATGCTCGCCAACCACTCCATGACGTGCCTACCGCTAGAGGCTCCCACCACCATCAACGGCAGCTACATCGACCTGGCCTTTGCGAGGAACTGTCTGATACGCGCGGTCTTGCAACAACTCTTGACCGTACATTTCAGTGACCACAAGGCGGTCATAATGACCGTCAACTACAACGACAACACCAACAAGTGCGGAATAAAGAATACTGTCGTTTCACTTTACTTGCGTGTGTGTGTGATCTCCTCGAACATACACTTTAATTCACCAAGATTTCCAGAGAACGACAAACGGGGTGTGTGAATCCTCACTTGATCACGCGGGGGTGTTAAATGCAACTAACGGGCGAATGCCAACACAGTTCAACCTAACTCCCCCTCATAGCATCACCCGTGCATTCGCACTTCCCCATGCTCCCCTTCGGGGAAATGCGGGTGTTTTATTTCCCCTCGACGGATAAAGTTCCCATCCCCGTTTTTCGGAGCTCAGGGCACGTGCGTGCAAGTACATATACAGTCGACTATCAGTAATTCTACGCCGCTTTATTGGAATTTTCGGTTCATTGGAAGGTTCTGGTCCCGTCAATTCGGCATGGAATTAAAAGGAAGAATTCGCCCGATAACTCGAACCTAAAGCCCATTACATCGGTAAATGGAAGTTATTTCGAATAAAATAATCGAGGTGACATTCATTTCTTAATGAAATTAAAATTTTTAAGCGCTAAAACGCCGCTGAGCTCTGCCCTATGTCGGTGCCACCGCAACTGAGGCAGCGCTCAGTCGGTAAAGCGGCGGGTCACTTGAGACCCGCGGAAGCGTACGCATATCTATCTTTTCAGGCCCTTAACCTTGTTTGTTGATCCCAGTTCCGTGTGAGCAGTTAGCGTGGTTGATGCTTCAGGCTTCGATTTTCGCTATAAGTCTGAAATATCAGGGCAAACTATGTCGTACACTCGATTCGTCGACGAAACCCGAGATTTTGGACAATATTAAGTAGAGCAGAGTGTTTCGGACAAATGGCAATGCTGTTATTCTGGCTTCTGTTTAATTGGAAGTTTGGTTAATTAGAGGTTTTTTTTTTCAGTTCTCGTGGACTTCGTATTCACAGGAGTTGAGAGAGAGAGAAAATGACTTTATTGAATGTTCCTGCGGAGGGAGGGGGCTACGGCCACGCAGGGCCGGCCTCTCCTAGACGAGGGTCAGGTCGTCCCCGAAGCAATGCCTCGCGGGCGTCGGCGCGTTCGGCGCGCGTTGGGTGTGCGGGTGTTGACCCGTCGACCCTCCGACGACGCTTCCCTACGCTTCTGCCCTGCAAGAGCAGCCTCGAGCCGCTGGATAGTCCGTATTTGTATCTCGCGCTCACTCGAGTTCATGGCGAGAGTGGTGTCCTCGGGCATACGCCTTGCGTCGTCTGCCTCTGACTGTGTGCTGAAAAACAGGTGGGTGGTCCCGAGTTGGCCCAGCTGTTTTTTCTGAGCTGTGATTTTATAGTTTCCGTATGGTTAGGTTCCCGTGGATTATTGGTCGCTGTCAACAAAAACACAGTGCAGCCTCCCTGTCGGCACTCGCAGCATTACGTGGGGAGCTAGTTTCCTTCGGCTTCCCCAAGCGGTGGTAGTCGCCCTTGCCAGCGGGAGCATAATTGAGAGGCTGAGAGTGTCTTTGAAGCGCCAAGTGTTCCGTAGCATGATGCCTTTGTGTGAGCGTGTGTATTTTCGTTTGTTCGTTCGTTTGCTTGTTTGCGTTGTCGCTTGCTATGAGGCGGCTGCTTCCAAAAAATACGTCCGCCACACTAAAAAACGGCGTCCACCGGAGCAGAAACTTAAAGGGGCCCTGCAACACTTTATTCAACTTTTCTTGAAATCCTAAATGCTTGCAAAACGTAGTCACCCAACACACCCAGTACTTAGATTTGGACGTCGCAAAGTTCACCAGCCAGTTACTGCTCGATGCGAACGAGATAACTTGGAAACTCGGTCAAAAGATGTTTCCCTCTTTCCCGGTCTTGACGTTCTTCGACGGCTCGAATTACGTCACTGAGGCCATGTAGCCTCTGTTGGCCGGTTTTCCATCAGTTGAAGCTATTAACGCATTCGATAGCAAGTTAAAAAATAACGGCACGAAAACAAAACAGAAACGGAAGGCGTATCTGCTGCGATGAGCAAATCATGCAGCGCCGCTCTGTGCTGGCTATAACTATAGCATTCGCAGTGCTTCCAGATGCGAAGGAAAGAGTGAAAGCGTTTATCAAAAATGTTTCAGGGTCCCTTTAACCTCTGCCAATCGAGGACCCTCAACGGGGCAGCACCGCTGGCGTTGACACTGCCGCTCATTTTTACAGCACTACAGCAGCGCGCCATGGTAAGGTCCGGGGCCATTTACGTCTGCAACCACAGTACCAGGAAGACAAACTACTGTCGCCTCGAGTTCGTACCTTCGTCCAAATTCTGTGTCACCTCAGCTTCACCGTCCATCCTCCTTCACAATGAGGAATTGCTCATGATTTTTTCAATCACTAACAGTGCACTTGCGGCTTATTGGAGGCGATGCACGCACCCTTGAAAGGGTAACGAACTTCGCTGTACAAAATTATCTGTACAGAGTTGCATAGTGGCTGACGGACTCCCACCTTTTTTTTTTCAAGTGCTCGTGCACGCAAGTGTACCCGTGTGAACCTTCCTGACAGTACTCCACATATTAACGACAAGTGCCTATGTGAACACCCAAATCGTGCCTGCAGCTTACCGGAACAGAAACTCTAAACGATTACTACGTCATGTAATAATTATTTGCAATATGTGTCTTCCCATTTTTCCCCCAACCTACAGCAGGGCCTCATTCCTCTTCCTAAATAAAGGTAATTCATTCATCGTAGCCTCTAGTTATGCAAAGAAAACAAACCGCACAAGCACTTGTCCTGTTAATTGAATTGGCTGGTTGGTGTATGGAAACGATTTGGCAGAGTATGCGTACGGATCCATGCACCTACTTTTGTTGTGCTGTGGTCGTCTTGACGGGAAATGAGGGATGTGAAAGAGGGAAGACTGAAAGGTGGGTTGTCTTTGCCATGAGTGCACGAGTTAGTTTCACTGGAATGCTGTTATGACAGCACGTCAGTGCATCCTGTCCGCGTGCGAAAAGGCACTGAGCAGGATGACTGGCGCTTTCAGGTGCACTGCAGGCGCTCGTTACACAGCCCAAATTGTACTCACGGCCGTCAGGCTCATTTTTTTGCAGTGCTATAGCCTTCGCAGTGGCCATTCCAGTGGCATGGTGTTGACTGGGAACCATTTAAGCAGCATTGCATGGCACAAGCTCTGCCACCAATGGGTGCCGTGTGCTTACCATTAAAGCAAAGCTTAACTACTTTCGTTCAGCGGTTTCGCGCAGGATCCGCAAGGTAACATTTGACCGGAGACCCACCCCCGCCGACACACCCTTCGGAGAGCATCCCGTGATTCGCCGGGCCCGCTTTCGGCGCTGCGCACAAGGCTTCGTTTTCAGTCGTTCTGCTCAGTAATAGCGGCGGCCACCACCGGGGTAGCGGTGGATCAGCTGATCAGCAGCCGACCACCCCCGCACCTTCCCATGCACGCGCCGCAGGGTCGTCTCGGGTTACGGGAATCGTCTCGCACCAGGCGAAGAGGAACGGCGCGTTCGCCGTGAATGAACCCCGCGTTCGCCGGGCCTCATTCTGTGAGCGTTGCACGAAACCGAACGGCTTTGAGCCATGGTCCGTAATGCAGCTACAGCCAACGTTAACCAAGCGAAACCAAGACACATCCAGACTGAGCCAAGCTTTTGCCTTGCATATCCAAGGTTAGCTGAGCTAAGCCGCAGCCATTTTTTAACGGCTGATGTCGGCGGGATACGGCCGATTTGAGTGCCATAGTGGGCTACATCCTCTTTGGCATTTACTGCCAGGTAGGGGCTTGCACGGCCACATGGCCAGTCCATCTGCCCGTCTGGCCGCTGCAAGCTGCGCCTCCTGGACGTCGTCTCCGGAGAAACAAGGAAGTACCCTGGCGTTTATGATACCTCGAGCCTACCTGTGCGAACTGCACTGGTTTTAGCAGCACAGCTGTTTAGGCCGACAGAAATCAGTCCGGCGAAGACAGAAAATTCTGAGCGCACGTGTGCGCGTGCCTCGCAGCGTCCACCCGGTACCGTCCAGGCTGACCCGAGGGCTTCCGCCACATGAGGAGCTCCCGCCTTTGTCGTCGTGGTCGCGTAGCGACCGGCGCGTCACAGGTCCGCCACGTTGAAGACGATGACGAAGGATCTATCAAGCAATCTCTTTCCAATCCACACGTGCAGACGGCCACCGGATTAGCTGACGAAGAAGTGGATGTGTACCGAGGCGATATCGCGCTACAAAAGCATTTGCCGTAGGCGCCTATGCCGTCGGAAGACGGCGGCAAGAGGGATAACGACGATTGCTACTGAATAAAAAACTGCACATACTTTAATTGTCTCTACTTTAGAGTGCCGTGCAAAGCAACTTTCCACTTCTGGGGTCCGTCTGCTCCCTTTCTTCGTATTTTGGTCGACCCCCAGCTCTGCTGTTTCTCCAGCCTTGCACCACTAGTGTAAGCTTCGCCACTTTTTTCTGCTGCTGTCGATTTTGAGGGGCCTAAATCCCCTAGGGGGAACTGCACAACAGTGAAAATAATTCCGTTATCACCTTACGTGTGAGCGATACAAGTACGGGAGCCGTACCCAGCCGCACTACACAGAAGCCTTACTGGGGTTGATCATGCATGTAAAGTTTTAGCGGCGAAGCACCTTAGGGGCTCGGGCTGTAGGCGTATCGTGTCGTATTCATCGTCTGTCAAAGTTCGTCGTCGTGTTCTCATGTTGTCACGGTACTAAAACACCGGAACACTCGTTTTCCGACGCCTCACGCTGGAACGTTTCACCTACATTTGCAAAAAACGCGTACAGAACACACCGGGGCACTCATTTTTCGTTCGCGCTTGCTTGCTTGCTTCTATTTCGCTTCTTACTTTCTTTAAGTCTAAAATTTTCAGCTCTCCGTTTCCAATTACACTTCTCCTGCGTTTTCGTAATTAAGATGTCGCGTATATCAGCGCGCGCCGTGTGGCAAGAGAGAGACTTACAATTTTGGATACACTTATACACAGGCAGGCTCCGCCCCTCCCGAGGTTTCACATTAGTGGAGATGAGCGATTTTTTCACTGCAACGCTGGAAATTTCATTCATCCATTTATGTTCATTGGAAGGAGAATACCTCTCTCGATATAGGAGGCTTCCGCGGAGTATCACTCAAGGGGTTAGATCTTGTAGCTTGTCAGGGAATGATGTCAGTACCGCGAACCTTGGCCGTACGATAGCACCTATCTATTGGAAGCATTCCAGATATCGAAATACAATGAAGGGTAGCACGTGTACGAGATGTGAGTTAAGATGAAGGTTTTACAGGCATCATTTCACGCGAAAAGATGCCGTAGTTGTCGTCGGCGTCAACACGACTGGTACCAAAATATCAACGGACTTGAACGGCAGAAACAGCCGAGCGCAGGAGCGCGGAGGTGCCCTGGCGATGTTTTTTGGATGTCGCATAGGCCAATTACTGGTCTGCGTCTCTCTTCGGCAATTCCGACTACTGGTGGATCACAGTGTCATGTGCTATAGGTGCAAGGAAGCACGGCATCACTGAATTAGGTTGGCCAAGACTTCGATGTCGTCTTTTTTTCGAAATGTTACAACGGCGACTGCAGTCTGAACCTAGCGTCGCCCAGCTCCCCAGGTTTGCTATCACCCTGACCGGTTGCTTATACTATCTATCTCTGCAGGGCCGATAAGTGGTCCATAAAGCCTGTTTTCTCCCATGGCGAAGATAAAATCATCTAGATTTTCCCTGTGGATGAGCAGCAAACAATGCCGTGTTGCTACCTCAGAGTGTCGCGGTTGCGTCGTCAAGACAATTTTTACAAAACAGCATAGTTTTCTAACATGAAGATCTCTCAAACGCTGCTAACTGTAGAAGATCTTCTGACGAAGATCAGTAAAATATGTCCCCAACGCTCCCAATGTTGCATTGGCCCAAATTGTTCATACAAGGGTCTACAAGTTTATTTGATGCCGTTGGGAGAGCCGGTGTCGCATAACTTGTAGCCGTCTTTTCACACAGTGCGAAATTTTAGATGCAAAGAATCTCTTCCTCTCGGCTCCGTCGTCCGTCGTCCGTCGTCCATCCATCCGCCGGCCCAGGAAGACACCGGAAACACTGCCGCTCCAGGAGCCCTTTAAAGGGACACTGAAGTGATTTGTAACCAATGCGGGATTACGAGCGCAAATTGTAGTCCGGATTCCCTAGGCCCTGTTTTGACCACTCTGAGCGCGTTTACGCGAATTTATTTAGTAGAAAAATCAATTCGAAAATGCTGTCCTTCTCTCTGCACTCTCACCCATTTTCTTTGGCGTTTTCGTGTGACGTCAGCAGGAGAGGAGCTGGCAATTGGCTGCGCTACTGCACGGCTCGCCGACCTTCCGCGACCCAGTCAGGCAGCCCACCGTTTAGTCCGGCGGCCGCCGACGGGTCATGGCAATTCGCTCGATCAGTTGAAACTAAGCCACTACATGTTTGTGAATGGGAGAATGTGCCTTTGTTTACTTCGTTAATTTGTACTCTGTATCTAGCTCCAAGTCAAGGTCACTTCACACAAGCGCTGCACAAGCGCACATGCGACGCTTCGCTGACTGGTACGCCAGTAGGAAAATATAAGGCCTCTTGAAGGGGTAGAAGAGTCAGTGAAGTCAATATAAATAGTAAGGAAATAAAATAAACTGGTATTTTTACCGTATAGCGTAAACTACAGAGCCGGAAGCACTTTTTTGCGCTGGGCGAACAAGCACAGCGGTCAGCAGCACGACTACGCATCTGCGAACGCTTTTCCGTCTAAGAAATGCAGTTGCTAGACGTGAGCTATTGTGGAAGCTCGGGGGACGCTTACTGCACGAGTGCAATACAACAAATAGTCAACTAAGCTGCTTGAAATACTAAAACTAAATAAAAGTGTAAACTGGTTATACATTATATACCTTCTATTTCCACGATCGGCAGCGCTCTTGCCCGTGGCCGTGTGGTGTAAAGCTCCACGTATATGGTCTCAAGTGTTTTGCCCGTCACGAGGTCGAATCCCCCGGGTACAAGCTTTTTTTTTATAAGGTAACTTTTTCGTTTTTCGCCGATGTTTTCTATACTGAGTTCATCTTTTTTTTAGGCCGCAACGTTCATTGCTCCACGAACTAGTCCACAGAACTCGCGCAGCCTGGCACTGGCGCGCTAGCGAGTTCTCGTTGGCGTGCTGTTGCCATAAGCACCGACTGCTTGCGGGCAGTGGGCAGAGGCCAGAATCAACAGACCCTTGGCCTGGTGCGAACACGCTTTTTACGATACAGGCATGAGTGAGGCAAGCTCCAAATATGGGGGAAAAGCGCATGGATTTGTGCGTCTGTGGGGACGCGGAGGGCGTTCATGCACTGCATAGGCCTCGGCTAGTGAATGCTACGATTCCAAGCCGTCTTGGGAGGCTTATCTTATGCATTTTACAGCCGACAACATGGCACAAGCGCGGTACTACGATTACTGGGATATTGAGAATGCCCATCCAACGACGCCATCGGATGTCAAACATGTTGTTTTACAGAACCGAAACCGAAACTTGTTTGATTGCTAACCTTGGGCATCGTCCAATCACGGTGCCCCCTCCTTCTAACGTCACAGCTTAGTTGGTGCGGCCGCCGCAAACCGCGCATGGTAGTCTTTCTTCTTTCGCGCTTTGTAAAATAATTACCGATTTGTCAACCGGATAAACGATGAAAAGTGTGCTAATTTGAGCCAGTCTACGCAGTGCAAGCAAAAACGGGAGCTTGACAAATTCACTTCAGTGTCTCTTTAAGGGGAAGCGTGCTCGTATTGTGCCGGCCCAGGAAGACACCGGCAACACTGTCGCTCCAGCATCTCATGGTCGGGGCTATGTCCCTCCCTTGCTGTGGCGCCGTCCACACCCCCACTGCGCATGCTCGGCTCATCTCGGGCCGGCCCAGGAAGCCACCGGTAACACTGTCGCTCCAGGAGCCATTAAAGGATAAGACACCATCGGGCGTTCAGCAAGCCGAGCATGCGCAGTGGGGGTGTGGACGGCGCAACAACTACAAGGGAGGGACATAGCCCCGCCCCGTCGAATCTAATAAAATTACACCATCTGCCCGTAGGGGAACCCTTAGTAGTTTTAGAAACAGCCATGGGCTCAACGCAATTTCCCATTTCGTAGTTTCGGTAAGTGAAAATTGTGGTAGTTACCATGGCAACCAAACTGTAAATATAACGGTAGCTACGTACCTCAACCTAACGGAAACGACGAACTGAAAACTAATGGGCACTTGAATAGACCCCATGGCTCCTTTGCGTACTACTCAGGGTTCCCCTACGGGAAGATGGTGTAATTTTTTGTTGAATTATTACCTGGTGATTCCTACAATGTACGCCTACTTTTAGAGTATTTTTGACGCAATATTCTGTTTGATTGATGATGGACCAATTGGCCGAATTACCTAAGCTGAAATTGGAAAATCCGCTTTATTTGGGCAGTTGAAGCAGACCACGTTAGCTTTGCCGAACATCATGGGGACATAATATTCAAACGGTGTTTGCAATCGGCCAGTCTGCTCTAATGCAGGAAACTTGTAACGACCTTGGGAATCGCCAGTGGTAACAAAGGTTGAATGCTTTTAGTTTCGGGTAACGCTCTTTGTGGCATGGTGATCTGTTGTCACGTGCTGCACTAGCACGGCTAATTTCAGCTGCACTTCCGTTGCTTCAACTAGAACGAGAGGTTCCCGCACATTTTGTTTTGCCCCATGACCTGTCTACGTCCTTTAACTTGAACGCTATCTGCACGGAAGTTGCAGATACTTTTACTTTGCTTGCGTACGGGCACTTGACGTTCGCGCTCAGATACTACACGTGTTTTGATAAGTGGCGAAGCATACTGAAAAAACATTTTAACAATAGAACTCTGTTGCGCCGCGCAGCATCAAGTGTCTCTATATTTGGGACCCTGACACAAGACAACGTGAGATTACGCCTTGTGCAAGTATACCCTTTTTGCAACAACTTATTGGGAAATGATGTAGATGCGACGCACCGTTTCTCAGTCCACTGTTTCTCAGTCCATGCCATAACGATACAAGGATGTGGTATTGGTTGAAACAAAAACTAAAACAGCATTAAGGTTGTTGCGGGTAAAGTCAAATAAAGCTGCAAGCTTTTAAAGATCCCGGAAGTGTAGCTGTCAATGCTACCAAGACGCGCTTGAAAAAGCAAGCTTTGCATGATTTCCTGCGTCTTGTGGCCTCGACTGCGGCAGCAGATTCAAATCTGGACACAATACAGGAAATGTCGGGTACAATGCGCAGTTCAAGGTTCAGATCAGCAAGTTAATCGGTCTTTATTTTGTCGCGGGGGGTGGGGGTGGGGGCGACAATAAATGTAGACGTTCGTCCCGTATGGATGCCTCATACAAAGACACGAGGCCGGTGGAATCCTTGTGCACAGTCCTTGATGTTGCGGGTAATGTGCGCAAAAAGGTTCAAGTGTGTGACCTAATTTAGGTTTAGGGAAAATAATTCCAACGCAAGCGCTCCACAGCTGTACACGGTTGTTTTCCTTTGTAGTGGGAAAACTGATTTCTACCCGGAGTTTAAACTTAGAGAAAATAAAGCTCATGTTAACATGTAAGGGAAACGTTCCAATGTTGCCAGTAATTGTTAATTTGATTAAATTTTTTTAACACGTGGTCGACCGATTTGAAGCACGTCTGAGAAACGCGGACAATGCTGGCGTCTCTCAAGCAACAAGATTCCAATGTTCACTGAATGGGGTTATATTATTACTGATGTGCGGGTACAGCTAAAATGCCTGCACAGTGGGCGGCGACACTGATCAGCTCCTACCCATGCCCCAAGCTTCGGCTGGTGAATAGGGCACGGACGGCAGACTACAATCAGAGATTCCAGGACTGAAGACACCCCTAACGGGTTCGGAGTGACTGCAATCACAAGCGGAGGGGAAATAAATTGCATTATCTCTCTCTCTCTTTATCTCTACTGGTTTAAAGAACTTTCAGAAATATTCCGAATATCAGGTGTGGAAAGCGCTATAGATTATTTAAGGAGCGCATAGTTGTTTTTCTATGTGTCGGAGAATAAGAGTCCCAAGGTGTCGGAACGAAATGTCTACAGGTTTTTGTTTCGTTCAATAACTAAAAGTTGCTTTCCTGTTCAGCTCCGGAATGAAAGAAATAATGGTTCTTAACTTTTCATAGCACTTCGTACGGGAAAGAAAATGAAGATTTATGAAACAATGTTAGAAAGGTTGTCTGATGCTGAATAATTTTTCCTGAAAAATGTCCAATGAATACCTCAAGCTTGCACGCCAAAAAATTTGTGGACGCATGAGCACTCCTTGTCATATACCTTGTGATGGCGCCGCTGCAAATGACGATCCAAGTTTGCACTTTTGCACCAAGGTTTGATTGAGACGCTGTCGTAGATGAAAAATCCTCGAGGGTTATTTACTGGTGTGCCCAGACGGGGGAAGTATACAATCGTTAAGAAGGCAGAGTCCAAACTTCCAGATAACCAGCGTACTTCGCACGTACGCTACATTTTTGAGTGCAGCCTTGGTCTAGGGCCCTGGCCTGAACACTTACATTTTTATGAATAAATTTGAGGCAATTCAAAAATGCAACTTTGCGCTAGTTACTGACTTATGTACTCGTTAATTTATGATGACAAATTTGAAACGCTCTGTCTCATGAAACACTCTAAAACTCCAGTGTTTAATTTTAAAACAAATTGTATAAAATGAGGGAGCAAAAGACCAGCATCAGTGCCTTCAGCTCCCCCCAACCCTTATATATACAGGATACAGATGAAGAGATAAAAACAACAAAATTGGTGAATATTCGCGCGCACTTATACATAGCAAGCGTCTTTTTGTAAAACTTGCCCAACACTGTTCTTTCCGACCCCAATGAAATGTTTTCCACTGCGCTCTGGCACCACTTGTGTACAAGTGCAGTATGACTTGTAGGTGTTTCCGTTACGTGCGTGGGTATAATCTTCTGTTTTGGCTGCCAGTCATGTATGCTGGTGTTCACGCCTGGCATCGTATTTTTCTTATTTATTTTGATGACATGTTTCAGAATATTCGTGTTTTAATTCAGGTGTAACACCACTCACAACAATGCCGTAGGGCTAATGTGGATATTTAAAAATAATAAAATAAATAAATAAATGTAAAGCAAAAATAGTCCGCGTATCTGCTCCTTTCGTTCAAATGTCGACAAAAGACGATAGTCTTTGTAGGCATTTGCCAAGGAAATGCCCCCCTTTGCTTTCCCGCTCACCCCTCATTTTTTTCCTCTTGCGTCGTGCTCCTGCCAAGGTAAACACGCTAAAGGTTTGCTCAAGTCAATTTAAATTTACCACGTTCCACTGCTCCAGGCCGGGTGCGTCGATGCCAGCGCTGCCGAACCCCGGAGACGCGCTTGAATCGAGGTATCCTATTTCAACGTTTATAGAACCAAGTTTCTCTACTCCACGTGCGCTCCAAGCAGAAAGTGCAAGCTATCTAGTTGAACCTTTCGTAACTGTTACTGTTTGATTTCTTAAAATGCCGCTAGAAGCTATAGTGACGCGGGCGACAGCAGGCGACGGAGTGAATATTTTGTATGCAGTAGATGCAGTATTTCATTTGAATCAAGGACCCAGGATTTTTAAACAAAAGAACGCTGCAAATATCACTTACGTATTGATTTTCTGCCTTATATTTGCGTTTATGTTCAACAATGTTGACAAGTATGAACATTGACATCGGTCTGAGACGTTCAGATTTTGCTGTGAGGACTAGTGCGCAAATTTTGTTTCACTTTGGCCGGGTGGCTCAATCGAGTCACAGACAGACAGACGGACAGACCAAAATTTCTGGGTTTAAGTAGCTTAAGAAAGACTATCGTCTTTAATAAAGAAATACACAATGCCGGGACGTCTGCAGCGTAGCAAGATGCGCACGGTGATCACGCGGGGAGCTCAGCACTACGCTTATCAACACAGACGGAGAGTATGGAAGTTGGCAGCACGTTTGCCAAAAGAAAGAATTCACCATCTACACGAAAGACATTTTTATGACAGCGAATCGACAGCAATCTCCTACCTCGCTGCATGGGTTTTAAAATGAATCTTGAAATATCCTAACTTGTCCCCTGAAATGAAAAACGAAACGAAAGGTTTTCGGTTAATAAATAATAAACGAAACGCAATGAAATAATAAATGAAATAATAAATATCGGCCAGAAATATCGTTGTTTTTTCGTTCTTCAGTTCAGGTTTTCGTTTCGTTCCGACACCCTGGCTTAGAAGACTTCGACGATGCAACTAGTTTTATTTTACAGTGGATAGTGGCCATGTTTTCGGGGATATGATGGTTAGTATTCGTTGAGTCGGGTAACTCAGGGCTTAAGCGAAAATGATTATTTCAAAGTCCTGAGATTACCCGCGCCTTTAAACACAGTTGCTTCGTATGCTCTGGAACAACTCCGGTATAAATCGCGGTAACACCAAGTCTACTGGCTCTCGACAGCAGAGGGATAAGAAAAAAAAAGCAATCCTGTGCAAGACCTTGGCAACGCGGTTGCTAAGGCCGTGGTATACAACTTAAGAAGCTGTAAAGGTAATCGAATCATTCATAGTCTCAAAAGCTTTGATAATCCGACCCCCTCCTTCCCCCCTTCGGTATCTTCTCGTTTCGAGGTGCTACTCAAACCATGACTGTCCTCAAACCAATGGTGACACTGCTCTCTACATGTAAATTCTGTCTGTACCAGGCTAATAATCGTAAGTATACTGCGCTCCAAGGGGCAATCTGTGAAGCTTCTATTCCTGTCCAGGGTCATAGTGGATAGTTATGAATGTAACTAGAGTTCAATAAAATGCTTATGCTCATTGCAATAACGTTATAAGTGCATGGCCGAAACACTGCCACTCTAAGTTTTAGCGAAAACAATGAAGGCCTTTGAAACGCATTCAAGAGCCTTGATGCATTGCTTAGCTTACTTCTGCTGAAGTCATTTTTTTTCTTTTACGCTCCTGTGACAATCTCAGAGAACTAATAGCATTGCAAGTAGGCTTTAAATAAAATACGCCATTTTCGACCTTCACTTACGCGATCTCAAGGTGCGGTTATAGATCCCTCGAATTGGTAAAAAATCCCACGTTGTCTGCGGTTTCAAGACCACTTTCACTATTTTACACCAGTGAAATGTACGGAGAGCCATCGCATGTTTTCGGTGGCGGCGGGGTCATGGCGTCTTCGTCGGTAGCGGCAGTGGTCATGCCTGGGAAAGAACTGATCCAGCGTTCCGAGATTTCACACAGGACTTCTTCTACCACAGTAGAACTGGTCGCTTTACGGGAAGCGCTCCGCACCATTTCTTCTGAAATGCCAAAGCGGTGAACCATCTTTTGTAACTGCTAGTGCTCAAGGAGGTACCCAATGAAGCAAGGAGTATATGATCAGCTGACAACTGATCCTATTCAAAGAGCTGAGTAAAATGGATCACACGGTGGTGCTCTTCAGTGGATACCAATTAAGTCACTGTGGCATCGCTGGAAATGAGTTGGCGGATGCAGAAACATAGCAGGCACACCACAATGAAACTCTCTTGGCTATACCCACTGCAAGGCAAGATGCCAACGCGATGCTATATCAAGCGGGTAAACAAGCTGCATCCTTGCATTCACCAGACACGTAGTATCGACGTAAACGCCTTCACATGCTCGATCCAGAGCAAAAGTGCTTGCTCACTCATGCTCCTCGAAATTCAGAAGTCAAGAGACCTTGCTACACAGGCTGAAACTTGGAGTAGCACTCACCCGGAAGTATCCCTACACAGTCGGGCGAGTGGACAGCCCGAACTGCATACTGTGAAGTTGTCCTGTGACTATCAAACATTTACTTAGCGTTGATCTAAGGTACTGCAGTGAGCGAAAGAACCTTGAGGCAGCATTACTGCGCTTGTACACTCGCCCTCTGTTCGAACAAAATATTTTGGGAATGTGAGCTGACAAGAGGAAACAAATCCTAGCCGTCAAAGCCCTTCTTATATTCCTTAGTGAGTCATCCCTGGATTCTGGGCTCTAGGTTTGGACAAAATTTCACAAAATGCGCAATAACAATAATACACGTGTAATACATTAGAATAAATTGAAACACTCTGCGACTAATATTGGCCAACTTGCTTTTACTCTTCTGTGCCCCTTCAAGGCGTTGGGCTTTCCTCCGTAAGAGTTAAAAACATTGACATCGCTGCTACTAATGAAATGGTTATATATGTAGATATTACAAGCTTTTCTTTGACTAGTGGTATGGTTATCCTTCTGTGGTGTTCAAACGCATTAAAGTACACTCTGTTGCTATTTAATAAGGCACTGTTTTTCGTGCTATTGTTTAAGTACTAGATCATGAAGTTTTAGAGAGCAGACAGGGATGCCTGTTACCAAGGAGCAAATCCACAAAAAAAAATTTCGGTAACCTTTGCAAAAGGTGTTTCAGCATGCTGACGATGGGGACGAACCCTCATCAAGAGGGCAAACGCCCGATGCACTGTCGACACCCTGTAGTGGCTGAGTTGCTGAGGCGTTGTGCTGCTGAGCCCAAGGATGCGGGGTGAAATTCGGCCATGGTGGCTGCTTTCCTGATGGAGGCGAAAAGCGAAAACGTCCGTGTGTCGAGAGTTTGGCGCACGGTAAAGATCTGCAGGTGCTAAAAATTAATTCACAGCTCTCCGCTACAGCAGGCCTCATTGCCCAGGTGCGGCTTCGGCGTAATAAACGCCACAACCAAAGACGGCGTCGGGGGAAGTTGGGCCTTTTGAAGTGCTCTCGTCGTCTTCAAAGCACATCCAGACGGCAAACACCAGAAACACGTCGCTGTCCGAAGTACAGGCACTATCATAAGTGATTTCGTCGATTGATTTCGTCGAGTGATTTCGTCGAAGCGTGATGATCGATTGGCTCAATGTGGTCACTTCGGTAGGTCACTTACTAAAACTTTACCTCGAGCGCGTTAACATGTCTAACAGCCTCCTGCCAATGTTTGGTTGTGACATCTGCAACCTTTTGCTTGAGCAGCTGTTCCACATGTGTAATGTTGAACGTCATGATGGCTGCTGCCACAGCGTTCTCACGTGCGACCAGATCAGTTCAATGGGAGTGAATTCGCAGTGGTAGGGTGGAAGCCTCAGCACAATAAAGCCCGCCTTCTGTGCAGCCGTGTCGACTCGGCAGCTGATAAAGCGCGGTTTCACAGGAGCTACTATTCACAGTAGCTGTTTCTTAGTAAGCCCAGCACCATACTGGACACCCTTGTTGTCCAACAATTCGATTATCGGAGAGAATTCGTTGTCGGCACCGCCTCGTTTCACCGTGAGTGTTAGGATGCATTACTCATGACCACGACGCTGTCACTTGGGAGGTTCTGCAGCATACCCTCGAACCAGTTCTCGAAGCGGGGGCCGTCCATTTCTTCATTGTAGTCCTCAGTCTTATTTTCATGAAACACATCGAGACAGCCATCAACGAAGCCATCTTTGCTGCCTAAGTGGGTAACAATTACCCGCTGACCTTCACCTGAAGGCTGCTTCAGTCCCCTCGTCAGGCCGCGCCTGAAGGCGTCTGCACTCAGCGTCACAGTCGTGTCAGTCCACACAGTCGACGTCGTGTGTCCTGCCCTCACCCAGGTTAGTAGAAAATGTGCCGATTTTTCGCTCGGTACCACTCAATGTCACGCAGCTACTCGTTCTGTCATGCGAGGATGTCTTCACAATAAAGAAGCAGAGAGTTTCGGCTTCTTTTCTTTCGCTTGAACCCGATCTCTTGAAGCAAACGACGAACAGTCCATGGCTCCAGAGGCGGGTAACCTTTACGCTCCGAGAACTGCTTTGTGATCTTTGCTACTGTCATTATCTCGTTGCGGCGAATAAAGTCGTGCACGCAAGACTTGAGCGCGTTCAACGTGAATCCGGTGTACAGGACACTGCGTCGCTTTTTCTCTGAATTTCACGGGGGTCTCCCATGGTGTTGACAGCACTGCACCAGTGGGTTGTGCCTCTTTCCTGACACAGACATACAAACTAAAGGGCTATAAAGTAAAATACAAGCCCAACCCGTACCACATATGTATCACGGGTGACGCTAATTAAAAATAAACAAACTGGACCGAAGTCAAAAAGAGTTTTCAAGAGACAGGAAAAGAAGAAAGAAAGAAGAAAGAAGAGAGATCTATCACGCGAAACCAAGCCAAGGGAGGGGAGGCAATCAGCGGTATCTTTTAAACCATTATGTGAAAGCTCAGATATATGACTCAGCATGTCGTTGTCCTTACATCTGATCTTGATACGCAAACATATATGCAGTTTAAGTGCTTCCTCGATGGTGAAATCTCATGCTCAGTGTTGGCTCCTCTTAATCTTCCGTCTTGATCTTCCGTCTTCGTTCTCTGCCGTGATCCGATCTTCATCTTCCCCTGTCCTGCTGGCCCTTGTGCCCTGGTAGATCTTCTGTAAAACTCAGAAACTGATTACTTTCCCCAACCCCCCTTCCCCGTGTTTTCTCCCCCTTTATTTTATATTAGTCCTTGCTGTTACTGATGTTCCAACCTGAACTATCTTGATTGTGGTTTCACCTTGTTTCTTTTACTGATATCCCTACCTGAGCTATCTTGATTGTGGTTGCAAGTCGCGTTTTACGAAAATTTGTTGGACTTCCTCTTTCCTGACAGTAAACACGGTCCGCGGGCCAATTCCAAGCATATCGGCGACAAATGCGACAGTTTCTTCCGCGGTGCATTTCGGCTCCCTGACTCGCCAGAACTAAGAGCAGTGGAAGATAATTTCCGCACAGTGCTGTTGAATACGTTGCCGCTCTTGTTCTTCTTGCTTAGGGTGCTCGCTGTAGCGGTTGAAGCCCACCAGACTCACCAAGCAAGAAGGAATCCCGTGCCGATGTCACGACGAGGGGATCAATCACGGAAGAAATGCCACACAACGCACTCAGAGTCGACGAAAGCAGAAAGGACGCGCGTTGCAATCAGTGCAAGTGGCATTAATGGCAGACTACGCACACGCGAATGCGCCAAACCTGACAGGAGGAACTATTGCGCGCATAACTTACCTGGCATACATTTAAAGAAAGATGGTTAAAAAACACAGCTTTTTGCAGAAATGTGAACTAAAAAATATAAGCAATTGTATACAATTCCCCAAATGCTAAATCTTTCTTTCGCAAGTTAAAATCTTTTTCTGGCTCTTCGGCTTTTCAATCAGATTCTTTTTTTAGCTTTTTATGCGTACATTTTAATAAAACCGTTCTTCATACCTTAAAAAATTGATATGGATATAGTTGCCTTATTTGTACTGATTATTTACAACCAAAACAAAGCTTCAATTGCGGAACCACATTCTGAATCGCGGAGGCCCCCAGGGAAACATCATCAGGCTTGTGGGTGGAGCATCCTTTTAACGTTGGTAACGCCGCTGCAGTGTTAAGCTGTCACCGGCTATTGACGTCACTTCATCGGAGCAGTGGAAAACCGTGCTGTTTAGGTCAAACGCGGGCATTCACCTCCGGGCTGTCACGATGACCGGAGACGCCGCCATATGTCGAGTTCCCTTGACCGCCATCCGAGGATAGAAGAATGAATAGGCACCCAACTTACCTTCTCCCCTCACGCCCATCTTGAGTGCAATGTAATTATCCCCTTACTCTCCGTGGGTGCTGTTTTAAAAGTTTTGTGTTTTTCCTTTACTATGTCAGTCACTTTCGCTCCATATATCTTTGTCCTGGGATGCAGCTTTATCTACATGGTGCCATTTCTTATCTTACTGAATTGCACAAGCGGCTTTTTAAACTTTCGCCCATGGACCGCTTTCTGGCGTAGAAATGGGCGAAGCAGAGACAACAGATGAAACGATATTGGTGGTAAACAAAGGTCGGGGTCTCATTGTTCTTGCACGCATTGCAATCTCAGGTTGAGGTTTTTCCTGGACTCTTTCAGTCACAGCCCTTCCGGGTCCGTCCATGCATAACCCTGTTGGCCAGTGTTTCCCAAACTTGCGGTCACAAAGCTTAAACGAAGACAGGCTACAGTTCCCAGCCAATCACAGCGGGGTTGAGTTAATGCGAGGCAGCAGACCCGAGGGCAGTTGCTCCTTCATTTCCCGGCTATCGTGAGACCCAGCAGCTGTTTTTGGTCCCGAAGGTTTGTGTAGCATTCGTCGCTGGCATGCGGGGCAAAGAACTCCAACCGACTTGCTTTGTCATCGCGCCCGGTTCTGCGATACTCCAGGAAGTTCCATTTGAGGCGGACACCCAATCAATATGCCCTTATATGTGAGTATTCCGATCGCGACATTTTCCTACGTTGCTTGCGCACGTTTTTGCACGCCGTGAGCGCCTCAGTTGAACATTTCAGAATTCGCTGACTTGTGACGAAAAAGTTCTTACCGGAATGAAGAAATCTCAAGAGAGTCCGTAAGCTTTGTTTCTAGACCCCTGCTAGCCGTGGCGAGGCACCATCGGGAACAGACGTTTTAAGGCAAGTCCTACTCGTTTCACATCATTCAAACGTGTAAGGGCACCCGACGACTCCTTATCAGTTGTGAATGCGAAAGCATTAATGTCCCATTGAACGACGCTTAGTGCCCCTTTCAGTTTTGAGCTATAGCCAAGGTTTTCCAGTATCTGCGGTGCACTGGCGTTGACGGCAGCCTTTCTTAACAGCCGGCGTTGCGGCCGCCGGCGACGCAGATGCTTCAGACTACATAGCGGTACTTACTGTCGCGTGTAGCAGCCTGATTAGGTGGCTACTGTTGCGCCCCGGGGCGAGGCGTGTAATGGGACTCGCACGCACCGTACATTTAAATCTCCCCAACCCCATCCCGATCCACAACAAACTGATGCACAACTATTATATGAAATAGCGGTTTATTCATTTAAAAGCGGTCTGGCACGGGTTGTTTGAGCGGGTCCTCCCCCGAACGAACTGGTGTATGTGCTCTAACCCTATTGCGATCACCATGAACTGGCCCATGAATTGCAGGTTCTAAGAACTGGCCCAGTTATTGAGTCTACTGAGAACAACCAGCATTTATTTGTTTTTTTTTTCTCTTACCCTCCCTCCCCATTCCTTTCCCCCATCGTGACCAGTGGTCATCCTTTTCTATTAAAGGCTGTCTCTCTCTCTCTCTATAAACGAAGAAAATATGGTGGCAAGTGTAAGAAAATCCCCCACAGGAGCATGTGCTTGGCTTAGCGTTCGGTAGCTCGAAAGTTGATCCTAACGACGAGCCAAGCATGTTCAAACTCATCATTCGTCAAGCACGGGGTACCGTTTAGCATCACTAGATCTCGAAGCGTAACGTTAAGCCTAATGTCAGAAATTCTTCCGAAAAAATTTGGCCAACCCGCCTCTTCGGTTATGTGCTTCTGACCACGTTGAGCTAAATGTTAGGTTGCCCTAACGTCAGGCCTAAAGACATGCTAAGCAACGTCGAACTCATTTTACGTCGAGGTGGGGTTGCCTGTCAAGGTGGCTAGACGTTCAGATCTTGACGTTTCTCCAAGCGTCACGAAAATTGTGGGATGACTTGGGACCACATACAGTGAAATCTCGATATAACGCACTTCAGGGGACCACGGAAAATTGCTCGTTTTTCTGAAAGGTCGTTGTAGCGAAAATCGCAAAATTTAAGACATCAAATAACATTTCAATGCCTAAAATGACCTACCTGTAGAGCAGTTCATCCTTGAAGTCATTTTTCAGACAAAATGCACAACTGATCATGAAACAATGTATGTTTATTTAAAGTATTTGGCAATTTTCTTCTGGCCCGTGCAGCACAAGCTTCCTAGCACGAAGCATTCCAACTCTTCCATATTCCTGTGTACCGACTCCGTGGCCGCGCGGTTTTCCCCTGAAATGTATGAATTTAGTACGCTGTCCAGCACATCCGCAGTCGTCACGTGCTGGTAGTAGTCTTCGAGTTCTGCCGCGGCACCCTCAGAGGCATTGTCTTTCATGCCGTCCTCGCTGCCTTCTTCATCCTGAACGCTCATGGTCTGAAGATTGCCCTCTGTGGTCAGCTCCGCTGATGTCCGTGAAGATCCAGCAAGCAACCCGAGCAGCGGTGGAACGTAGAAAAACTCGAGGTGGGGCGCGAATAACGCGGCCGCGGCTTTCTGGACGGGGGAGGCCACCCGTGCTTCATTTTTTTCCTTCTCCTCACCTTATTTTTTCTCTCTCTCGCATCAGCTCGCGCATTCCGCGAAGCAAGTTGCAAGACGTCCTCTTCTGCACTGCGCTTTGCCGTGTCGTCTGCTAGCATACGGCTCCGGTTGCCGCGATTGTTTAACGGAAATATAAGAATATACGGCATTGAAAATATGAGTTCGTAGTACTGCGGCGTTGTTAACATGTCACGGAGCTAAATAAAACGATCATTATTTTGAAAAGTTCGCTATTCTGAAGTACGTAGTGGTGAAACAATTTTACATTAAAACTAGAAGTAGCCAGCGTGGGATTTCTTAAATGCTTGTTAATCTGAAAAGTTCGTTAATGTGGTGTTCATTGTACCGAGATTTGACTATATATCTGCAGGTGTGATACGTATCGCAGCCAATCGGTGGTTTAGTAACCGTTTTGCGGCTACAGGCGCCCAGCTATTGTACTGGATTGGCCGTGTATAATGCTGTCGCGTTAATAGGAAAACGGGTGTATTGCTTAGGCAAGCTTTCGCAAATCCCAAGTGGCGTAATTACGTTTTCGAAAATGCTATCTAATGCTAAAAAAAACCATCTTAATACAGGTAAAATTTAAGGCATTGACGAAATTTCAGTTTGAATTCGTTGAAAATTTAGTATGAATGAATACAAAACGAGCCTGGAATGGCTTCCAAAGAATGTAAGTCGGAAAAGTGTTTCCAGGAAACATTATTGTTTTCTTTGCCACATTGATAATGTTAAAACCTAGAACCACAAGCAGCCTTCTAACATTAGAATTTCTAGCTTGAAGTTATTCTTTGCCACATTGATAATGTTAAAACCTAGAACCACAAGCAGCCTTCTAACATTAGAATTTCTAGCTTGAAGTTTATATGCAAAGCGGATAGGGTGCAAAAATTTGTGTGATCAAACCGTTCAATGGCGATAGGAGGTAATCATTCGTCATGACTGTAGCGCTGCTGTTCTGATTGGTGCTTAGTCTTAGTGAAAAGTCAAACTGAACTTTTATTTTATGTGTGGCCGCACAAATTGTATCCAAGCGAAAACCGTTAACTCGATGTGCTCGAAAAATTAGCGAGAGACACTGAAGACTGCCTACGTGTAGAAATACGAAAGCATTATGTTCCCGTGGGTAGACGTTGTCATGTAACGTTTATACATTTATTACAAGCTCAACGAATTACAGCGGGGCTGTGACTGTGGTGTCGCGGGTATTCCCCGCGTTTTCGCTCGAGCTCTTCGCAAGAGGCACATCGAGCGTTTGTGGCGGTGAAACCCTTTCTATCTCCGAAGGCAACTAAGTGCGTCCAACCGGCTTAACCAGAGGCGTTATCGAGGAGAGGATCAGCCGAACGGCATTCTTTCGCTCAGCAGGCGAGCCCGGCAAACCGCTTGGGCCCCCGCACAGTTTCCGCCACATGGCTCTGCGCTTGCCCAGGCGTCGCGTAGCAACAGAGGCGCGCTCCCTTTTCCTGTATTTTGTTCACAATGCGCGGCGGTCGATGACGCAATAACGCGAAAGAATTAAATAGCCCACTAAGTGACACGCTAGCGTCGAAAGTGGGCTCCTGAACTATCGAACTAAGGGATGGTGGGCTAGTGTGTACATGGTTTATGAAGCATTAACAGGGCTTTTGAAGTGACAAAAAAAAAATGACACAAAACACGGTACGTTGGCTGCCAGCTGAAGTATTTATTTGGAAGCCAAAGAAATGTACAGGAAATATTTATCCAGCAAAAAACACCCAAGAAAGGTGAGAGACTACAGAGAGAAAGAGAGAAAATTTAATGAAAGCTGGAGATGTCAGCCCCACTAATGGTAGGGCTTGCTATTCCAGATGGGGTTGAATACAGTGACATGACAGGGGAAAATTGAGAGAGAGAGAGAGAGAGAGAGAGAGAGAGAGAGAGAGAGAGAGAGAGACAGAGAGAGAGAGAGAGGGAGAGAGAGAGAGAGAGAGAGAGAGAGAGAGAGAGAGAGAGGGAGAGAGAGAAAAGGGAACGAAAAGAAAACAAGAAAGGGGGAGGGGAGATGTGCACATTTATAGAATGTATATGTTCAGACGGTTTACAGCCCCTCTTCTAGCCTTGTTTCTGCAAAAAAAGTAATCAGAGTTTTTGTTCCCAGCACTGCCTCGTCATGATTGCGTCATGGTTCAAGGAAAAGTGAGAGTTCTGGAGTGCCTCCAAGTCGCAGTCGCACAAGTGCCTTTGATGCTGTTCCCCGCTGACTTGCATATCGCGGTCAATGGCTAAAAATGTGACTAATGTTGTCAGTAGTAGAGCACACTGTACACGATGGCCACTCTACCCAGCCCAGCTTATTAAACAAGAAGCTTCGGGTGTATGCAACGTTAAATCGCAGCCCGTGTAGCACGCCTTCCGTGCGCTTGGGCAGACCCCGCGGATGCCGGAAATCGCACTTAGGTCACACGGAGAGGCGCATGCCTCCTCAAAGGATCCTTCCATGCACACAGCTGAAGTTTTCATCCTAGGTCAAATGCAGCTGCTTTGCTATCATCGTTGGAAAACGGAATTCCAACGATGACGTTTAGGTCGTGGCTTCTCTGGCGGCCGCATCGGAGACGATGTAGCCTGTTATACCAGAATGACCTGGTAGCAACTGAAGGCAAATTTCATGTTCTTTCTGCACCGCACATGTGTATATTTCATTGATATGCCAGACAAGTTGGTTTCGACAATCAGGATGCTTATTTAGTAGTTTCAAGGCTGACCAGGAATCAGAAAGAATTACTCACCGCGGAGCAGGATTTCCACTTATGCAAAAGAGTGCTGCTCTGACAGCTGCTAGCTCAGTGGCGGTGGAAGATGTTCTGTGGCTGAGCTTTTCTTTAATGAACCATCCCGCTGACGGAATACATACGCCGATTGCAGAAGAGGCCGAAGTTACCGATCCATCCGTGTGCACTTCGATGTGGTCTGGATAACAGGTGCGGGTATGCTTCAGGACAAAATATGTCGAGGCCCATGCGGGATAGACGACTTTTTGCCTATTCCAGGTACAGGGGTGCACACAGTTCATGCTGCGTACAACCACTGTGGAGTAGCATGCTGGTTAAGTCGAAAGTAATTAGATGGCAAGATGTGCTCCACGCATGATGCAGAAGCGGCAGCCAGTGGATGGGCAAAGCATCGAGAAACATGTCGAAGGCCAGTATGGAGCAATTCTTGTGAAAGGATAGTAATCGCAGTAAAGCACCTTTGGTCACATAGGGTTCTTATCGTGGAAATGCATTTTGGAACGCCCAGCCATATTCGCAGTGCTTGAGCTTGAAAGCTTTCCAGAACCTTGAATTTGGTCCTGGACGCAGCATCTAAAGCAAGAAGGGATATGGCAAGAGGCCTACGAAGAGCGCTTTGTATAGCCTCAAGAGTACTGACACTTAGCGGCCGCAGGTGCTCTCTGCCATCATCAGCAAAACGTGAATGAACCAAAGGAGTATCTCTTTGCACGCCATTTATCTCCAGTGGGTATCTAGATACATCGCGTTCGGTGAATGCCATGGCACCGAACTTCTCAGGAGACAGAAGCAGCCCGCAACTGCTTAGGTGTTATTCTATGCTGAACAGAGCATTCTGTACTTTTGCTCGTATGTTTCTGCGGTTCCTGCCCGAAGCCCAGATGCAGATGTCGTCAGCATAAAACGATATGTGAACTGCCTGAGGTAATACCTTTGTGATGCGGATGAGTCATATGCTGAACTATGTAGGGCTCATAACACCACCTTGTGGGACACCTTGCTTGATGGCATGCTGCGTCGTGTCTACGTCTATGGTTGTCATGTAGACATGCCGATCCTTTAGGTGATCACTCAGCCAGGCTTGCATTCGACCTCACAGTACTACGAACGCCACCTCCCTTCGAATTGCTTCGTGGGTAACACCGTCAAATGCTGCCTATATATCCAAGAACACAGCAATGGTAAACCTTTTCGCAGCCTTTTGTGCACGAATATCTGTTACGAGGGCGATGGCATTGTCAATACTGCTCCTTCCTTGCCTGAATCGTGACATCTTTGTCGGGTAGACATTCCTGGTCTCGAGGTTCCAGACAAACTGCTGCAGTACCTTTCCAATGCAGTTTAATAGAGCAATTGGTCGGTAAAATTTTATATCTGTGGGGCATTTTCCTGGCTTGAGAACCGGTACCAGGCGAGACATTTTGCAGCTAGCCTCAACAGAGCCCATTCGACACGATGTGTAATATATATTACGCAACTGCTGGAGAGCCTTGCTGCCGAGATGTCTCAGAGCCGAATAGCTAACTCCATCTGGCCCAGGCAAAGAATTCAAATTAACAAATGTTATAACGCCGCAGATAGCTCATTGATGGTAAAGGACTCATCCATCATAACAGCATTCGTAGTACGAAGCCACTCAGTCACCTGCCCGGGAATCAGAGAAGGGCTCTGTGGACCACTGACTTATACAAAATTCTTCCGCAACATCTACTTCACTGACTACACGGTTGAGGGCTACAGTAGAAAATGGGAAGATCTGACTGGATGGGGCTCTCAGGCTGCGGAACACTTGCCGTATGCGTGTCAGCGGCTTGCGTGGATCCTATATTGAACAAAGCTGAGCCCAGCGGTTTCTGGCAAGCTTAGTCATGTGCTTGTGAACGTGCTTCTGCGCCCGTCTGGAAGCTCGCCAAGATGTTCATAGTTTCCCATCAAACGTAGAAGACCATGGCCGTGGCACAGACTTTCCCGTGTTGATGCTGATTTGGCCCTACCAATGGAAACTGTGAAGTCCTCGCTTGTTGATAAGGCACCAGCATCATCTTCCAATAGGTTTTGGAAGGTATTCTAGTTCACACAATATACCTTCCGCTTAGAGGGTTATCCACAAATTTCTTCTATTATTGTGTTGTGGGCACGTGGTCGATACCAAAACTTTCAATATCGGAACGCCAGGACATAGACGGCAGCAGGGAAGCAGAGGCCATAGTAACATCCAACACACTTGAGGTTCTGCCGCGGAAAAATGTGGGGCACCCAGTGTTTAACTCATCCAGGGCCGCTTCGCCCGCAACCCGGAGTAGACTGCTTCCCCTTGACGTAGTCTGTGTGCTGCCTAAAGCTGGATGGTGCGCATTGAAATCACCTGTGAGCAAGTGCGAGGGAGGTGCGGTCACCAACATGTCTTTCAATAGCTTCGTGTTGAATTTCGCCTTCGGTGGGATGTACCCGGTTAATATGGTGAAGGGTGCACGGTCATGCTTTATTGTTGCTGCGAAGTATTCGTTAGACGAGTCCTGTGCGACACTGTTTATTTGAAATGTGATATCGTGGGCGTTAGGAGTACAGGTATGGCAATTATTTTTGAAGTAGGTCACCCGGTATTTGGAATTAAAAATGAGCTTTGTGCGTAAGTGACCCGTCAATAAGGCTGTTGAAAACGAATAACGATATTTGAATTCCTAGTCACCACTACACCATAAGTTTTCTACCGTAGTCTCTTATTCCTTTATTGTGTGTTTTCGATAAGTACTTCCCATGTATTTCTGTGGTTTTCAAACAAATCCTTCAGTTGGCAGTCAGTGCCTTGTATTTTGTCTATTTTTCTTCATCCCTTTAAATGGACAGACAACCGATTTTTGTCGCGTATATGTTCTCTAGCTCATATGAAAGCCAGCGTTTTATATAGCCCGGTAACCACAAGCAATTTCTAAACAAACTGGCGGAAATAATTTTAATTTGGCAGCAAACTTCCTGAAAACGAAAGGGTGGCGGTTCGTAGTGTTGAAACTTGGAACTACAATATGTGTCCCTGTCACGTGACCTGCAAACCTAGCAGCTACTGTAACTGCTGAAGCGTTTATTTACGTATTGAAAATCTTTTAACACAAGTATTTGTATACGGTTAAATTGTATATGTATTTTTTAGCATTATTTTGAAATTTTTTTTAGACACGCCGCACGCCGCCGCTGGGTTGCTCTCAGTGTGGCTAACTCAGCCTCCATGCCCGGAATCAACGGCAGCGTTCAGTAAACAGACCCAGTGAAGGAGCTTTAACGATTCTGCCTGAGGCAGAGACGTTTATTCTGCCAAAATATTTGATTTCAGTTTCCAAATACGCCAACGGCAGCTTAAAAAAAAATGTCGCGCCCGGGGAGAATCGAACTTCCCGCCTCCACAACGTGAAGCCAGATTCTACCTATCGTCGATCCCAACAGATGGCGCATTCGTGCAAAATAGACTGTTGCATTAAAAAAAACACATACATGAACAAGAAAGCCTGCGATTCAAACTTTTTTAGTTGGGAACAAGTTTTTAAATATTGTTTTTTATTTCGCATACAGACAAAAGTATGTTGCCGAGCTACTCTATGTCATGGTTGCCAGTATTAGTTTTAGGAGGGACACATACGGTTCGTAGATAAAAAAATTCGATTTAAAAAGTTCTAGGGCGTTATCAGCAAAACCGTTTCTCGTCAAGGGGCTTTAAGTGATACCCTTTCATTTGGGATAGAGAATATATACTCGACAAAAATCGGTTGTCTGTCCCTTTAAATTCGCCACAGAACTTTCACAAATCCCAAAATAGCATTGTTCATGATGCGTTCCGTAGTGCGTGATCTGATTTACCCAAAGAAAAGCAACGCGCGGTTATGCGCGAGCCACGATGCAAAGCTTAAAAGCGGTTATTGCCGAGCCACGATAAAAAGGTGCTTAAAACGGTTTAATTTCTGGTTCACGGCACACCGAGCTGCGTGTGGACCAGCGCCTACCGGGGCGTTCAAACGGACAATAATGCGCTCGTATTTCCAACTCATAAGAAATGCTCAGTTGTCATAGGAGAAATAACATTACCATCATTAGGGCCTATCAATGCCGAGTTTTCCTGTAATGAGTGATAACAGTCTTTTTCCTGAATACAGGAAAAACACGGTTTTCAGAGCAGTTATGATGCTAAACATTTCAGCGACCAGGTGGCAAGTTGGAAACATTTATTGTAACCAACAGCTATGCGAACAACAGAAAAGAACAGTGTGTGATTGAAGCGCGACTTAAAAGCGGGCTACCTAGAGAGAACCAATGAATCCCAGGTGGTATTAAGTGGAGCGGCATTCTTTTTTTGTTATAGAAACGGAGGAGAAGCCGCAATTTTGTTAATTTCAATATGTGTATATACCTTCCAAAACGTTTTCCTGCCTTTTCTTGTTCCCAAGTAAAATTTCGTTTGCCAAAAAAATCCTAAAGGCCCTTCAACCGTTCCTTGTGCAAACGGAATCAAAACGAATTCCGGAATGGTAGGTTTGAGGGACTGGGGTGAAGACAACGGCTTCAAAAAAGTTTTTTCCGCAACAAAGGAGATTATCTCTGCGCTAATTTGCTGGTATTCCTGAACCTAATGACCTCGAATGTTTTTGTTCACCATTCCTTTTCTGGCACTTTCCAGTAGCCCTAGCGTCGGCGGCCGCACAGAGCTTCGGCCGGCCCTGTCTTATCTACAGTTGCGGAATGGTTTCAGACAACTACTTCACTTTGGCGACTAAAGCAAGAGTTGTCTTACTTTTTGGCATCAAAATCACTGGTTTTACCGGAGGAACGTGGCAAGCGCTTTAGGACGCAGTCTAAAGTCGCCCGCTCGTTACTGACTTATGCTGGGCACGCTGCCTTGAAACAATGAAGAGGAGCCTCCCGTAGCCGTCACAGGGAGTTGCCTACCCATTGCCAAAATATCACCAACTAAATATAATTCCATTCATTGTACTCTCAAGCCCATAGGCGTTACAGAGGGGGTGGGTAAAAAAAACGAACAATGCAGCAAAAAGTCAGTGCATAACACATTTGTGCTGCCTGAAATAACAGTATTGGCTGAAGTAGTTCGAAACAGGAAATTATGCGCAATGGCGACGATTGGTCCGGGAGGGTGGTTCGAGTCATAGTCGGTGCGAGGAATGGAATATTGAAAACAAGTCTGGTATGACAGGAAAGGATTGCAACTTTACGGCGGTGATCTATGCGGGAAGAAACATGTGAAGGCACGGAAATCAAGATGGAATGCAAGTAGGAATTGTGGCTATGTAAGAAAAAAAGCAGACGAAAATACTGACGTTGATGGGCGAGATGAGGCAAGCGCAACGTATCTTTCATAGATGCTACACTGTATGCTCTACTGTAATTGCCTCTAATGCATAGTGCAGAGTTGTTTTGAACAAGTTCAAAAGATTTAATTAGAATTTCAGCACTTGGATATCATATTGATGCAGCATATTCTAATTTACCCTTTACTAAAGTTGTGTAAAATAGTGTCTTCAGTGAAATTGGAGCGAAAAAGAGCACCACAAATGTATCCAAGCATGCTGTTGGCGTTGCTAATTATTTGTTCGATGTGCAGTGACCCTGAAGGCGACGAAGTTACGTGAACGCATAAGTATCGGTATGACGCTAGGATTTCGAGTGGTACGTCGTAGAGATGAAAGAGGGCAAAAGAAGATGAACCTCGTGAGACATGTGTAGCTTCACATTTAGTAGTGTCTAGTCCAGGTGCAATTTCCTACACCATGAAGGCACTGCGTCAATATCATTATGTAGCAGGTTCGTGTCGTTATGGTCAATTATTTCGCTGAGAATAACGCAGTCATCAGGGAACACGTTAATCTGAGACGAAACACCATCACTTTATACTATAATATAAATCAAAAAGAGAAGTGGGCCTAATACCGAGCCTTGTGGCAAGCCGTAGTGAACAGGACTGAGGAAGGATTCTTGGTCATGCATGCATTCTGTCGCAGTAGTGATTCTAAGGGGAGTACGGCGGGTGAATCTCGGTCATGGCGCCAGCTGCTGTGGACCGTGGGCATCAACCTGGTGGCTCTTGGATCGAACCTGTGCGTCTGCGGAGGATTCGTCTATCTACCGCCCATGCTTCGGAAAGTTGGCTTCTCCGAGAACGTAAGCGGAAGGCTTTGCTTTTTTGAAGGAGGCGGCCAAATAAAATGAAGTCCGAGTCAATACTGTCAGCACGGCAGTTCCTTCTCATGCTCATTTCCATACCACCAATGAAATAACCCTGTTAGTTACCGAACTGCTCCGAAAATGGCGACAAACATGCCGCTTTCTCATGGCTTGTTCACTAGCACATTGTCTTTCATTGCGGCGGTGTGTTCAAATGCGTATGAGGGGCATAAATAGCCAAAAATTAATGGCAATCTTTGAATTTGAGCAACCTATGGCAATTTGAAACTAAACAAGCCAGTAATTTGCGCAGGGGCTTCACAAGCCTTGAACAAAATTTATCCGTTGGAAGTGACTTTCCTGAAATAGAAAATTCCTGTCCTCTACAAGTGACGTTCACCCTATCTGGCGAAGAAATTTTCTTTGCCTCGTTATTTCATACAAATGGACATTTTATCTCAGGAAGAAATGGCAAGGCATATAATTTTAATGGTAATGTATCAGCTACTTAACAGTAAATCTTCTGCAGGATTTTTTCTGTCATGAAGTGAATCCAAAAATATAATAAATAGACAAATATTATTAAACAACCAGTCTCTCTTTTTTCGGCATTAATAAGATGACAAGATTCCATTACACAATAAACGTTTTTAACAACCAATTAGCCATGAACAATTAACACGCCAGATAAGGAAATCCTATCACAAACCGACATGATCAATGCGTAGAGCAAGTAAACGCCGTGCTCCCTGACGAAGAGATGGTCTCGCTTGACCATACTTAATATATGAATAGTTTGCGCATGCTGATGTATATAATCCCCATTTTTTGTCACTTTCTGGGTGTTCGGATTGCTTGTCGTTTTTAGTCCAATATATGCCATGAGACCGCCAATCAATATATGCCATAACGCATGCGCACTGAAGGTCTCGTGAAATTTTCGTGCCCGGCTTCGGTGGGCGCAGTGTAAACTTCAGCTGCGAGGAAGCGCGGTGCATTGATTTTGCATTTACTTCAACTTAAAATTGGGGCATTCCGCATCGAAGCTAGACCTGTCCCATGAGGCGCTTCGTTGAAGGGAGGAGGGGGAGGGGGGGCTGTGTGCAGGCTTTTTTTGAATCACACGGATGATTTCGTTTTGCACCCCTATCTCCAAAAAACAGCCGTCACGGTCAGGAATGTAATCCGTGTCTCCCTTCTGTGTAGATTTTGTGTTTCTCATTCATACCCATTCTTTTTAGCCGTACTAACACTGAATTGTAGGCATGAAGTTTACGTGTGATTGAGGAAATAAATGAACGCCATTGGAAGATAAATTACCAATAAAGATAGACGAACTATTGGTTAAGAAATAACTTAGTAAGAATGTTTGCACAGGCAGGTACAAAATTATTGATGTCGATAGGACGCAGCACCAAAACATCACCGTGTGTGTGCCACCGAAGGGGAGTGAGTATATGAAGAGGGTCAAAACTGTGTTATTTGTGGTTTTACTTTCGGCAGTCACACTTTCTATGAAGTATGCCGTAGTGGCAGGCTACGGTTTGACCTGGACAATTTGATGAATATCTTGAAAGTGCGCCGAAAGCTCTGCACACACGTGTTTTTGCTTTTAAACTTACAAAAATTTGTGAGAAATGCCTAGTGGTTTTTCGCATAGCGACGACAGAAACATCATCGTGAACGCGAGTATAAACCTTGTCACTTTTTGTTCGAACTGTGCGAAACTATGAGTGAAGCTCGATTGCGCCTGTGTGTGGCCTGGCCATACACCGTATTACTGTTCTTCACCCCACAAAGCGAATAACATCAATAGAGACCCGTTTCTCAGTACTACCTCCAAACCTTGCCCAGTTTACACTCGGTCATAGTGCAAGCATTGTGCAAAAATTACTCCCACCTCCCCTCGCGGGAAGCCCTGTGTAGATGCGACGCATAGGGGGTTCCGTTGTTGTTTCCGTTAGGTTGATTCTCCCATCGCGTGAAACGTGCCGTGAACCCCCTGCCGCGGCTATGACGCAACACAATCCAACGCAATCCACTTTAATCCAATCCAATCCAATCCAAATCCAATCCAATCACATCCAATTCAATCCAATCCAAGCCATGCTAAGCCAAGCCAAGCCAATCCAAGCCAATCCAATCCAATGCCCCTCGCGAGAGAGTGTTCGCTATCGGAGAGGAGAGGGGGTGAGCGGCGGAGAGCGCAGCTCGCGCGGCGAGGAGAATGGGGGAGGGGTGTGGACGGACAAAAACGCCGTATGGAGGGACAAGGCGAGTAAATGAGATGCAGTCGCATCTAAAAATATTTTGTTCACGGCAGTTTAGCTTATAACTTACAATAATGTCAGTGGCTAAAGCGTCGTGCTGCTGAGCCCAAGGAGGCTGGTTTGTTTCCCGGCAATGGCAGCCGCTTTTACGATGGCGGTGAAAAGCAAAAGCATCATGTGTATGAGATTTCTGCGCACGTTAAAGATCTTTAGGAGGTCAAAGTTATTACGGAGCCCTCCCCTACGGCGCGCTTCATCGCATGCGTTGCGTTGGCGTGCTAAACTCTACAATCAATCAATCAATCAATCAATCAATCAATCAATCAATCAATCAATCAATCAATCAATCAATCAATCAATCAATCAATCAATCAGCTCACGAAAATAAAAGAGAAGCATTACATGGTTTAGAACTACCTCATGCTCAAACCGGGAAAGAACTGGAAAAATTTGTAACACGGTTTTTTAGAGCGAAAGCTCTATTACTCCAAGAAGAAATCCAGAAAACGCCTCGTTCTTTCTATTCCACGCAGCGTCAGGCTAAACTTCAAGCTCAGCCAGAGTCAAGCCAGCGTCCCGTGCGCTTGCGCGTAGCGAGAGCGTCTAATCGTTCGTGCGTTCCAGGGGGAAGGGTACGGAGATGGGAATAGGAGGAAAGATGAACCCCTTCCACCCTAATTTTTTTATATATAGCAAAAAGATTTTTTGGTATGTTTTTCGTTTATTTTGGTCCTATAAACTCCCAAACGAAAAATTGTGCTTGTGCTGCTTGTAATTAGCGATTCAGTAGCACTACATGTAATTAGGTCATGAGGCACTTAAAATTTTAAAATTCAGCAGGATTTTTTTGCTTGTTTTCCCAAATTTTAAAAATCAGTTATCCCACATACAAAAAATAAATCTGTCGTTGAAAGTATTTTTTTAAGTTACAGCCATGTAATTAAACTAGGATTTCGGTCCCTTGGGCCACCCCGATGCCAACTTGGCCTTCACTGCAATGCCTTCCTCTCTCTAGCGTTCAGCCGTCGCAAAAAACGAACAATGGTGAGA
The DNA here is from genome assembly GCF_048455015.1 of Haemaphysalis longicornis. NCBI lineage: Eukaryota > Metazoa > Arthropoda > Arachnida > Ixodida > Ixodidae > Haemaphysalis > Haemaphysalis longicornis. The sequence goes on along the minus strand of NW_027526335.1, from coordinate 106,904,148 downwards.
TCTATCGAAAGAGGATTGGTTTAAGAACTATTTCTCAGAAAACTTGTATCACATGGTGTGGGAGTGCCAGCTTAACCCCTCACTTTCCCCGATATCTAATCCCTCGATTGAGCAGTGGGAGGAAGTGCTGGCCAGCTCTAGCCTCGAAGAGCAGCTTCGGCTGATCCACCGAGCTGAGGCGGCTGGACGCTCCAACGGGGTCCTGAACTGAGGAAACCGCCCGCTTGACTCCTCTCATTAAATAAAGTTTATTCTCTCTCTCTCTCAGAAAACTAACTGTTTCGCTTTTGCTCTTCAATTGCTAGAAGCATTTTGGTTAATGTCCCAAATGTAGGACACCAGGGATGAAAAGGTCAAGGGCGCGGGCCATGAGAAAAGGATACAAGGTGGCTCTGGATGCATCAAGGTTCACTGCGCCTTCACTCCTAGACTAGCGACTGCGCCGAGCAGCACTTAGGTGCAATCGTGGGCGCGTTCACTGCGCGCCCTCGGCGCGAAAGCCGAGCTAGCACTAGAGAAACTTGGCTCAACAGTGTTCAATCACGCTGAACGTTTCTTTCATTAAACAGAAATATTTTAATGCATTGAACTTCTCGGATCTTCCAGACCAGGGGCTTGATATTGTGCCTGGGCCCCTTCCTCTGCATCCTGGCCGTTCCTCTGTTGGGAAGCTGGAGTGACCGGTGCCGGTCTCGGTTCGGACGCCGGCGGCCTTTCCTGCTTGGTTTGGGTGCACTACTGGTAATAGCGCTGGCCATCGTCGCATTCATTGACGCCATCTGCAGTGCCACCACCTACGCGCCTGTCTTAGCCTTAGGCACTGTCATCATTGACTTCGTTTCGCAGGTGAGAAAACTTTCCACCCACGAAACATCTCGGGCAGCTCAATTATGGAAGCCCTGAAAAGCAGTGATTTTCTCGAATGCACGCACCGCAAACTTATCGTAACGAGCTTTTGGAGTGGCCTGCTGGCACCGTTGCGAATTTGCAAATTCAACCGTTGTGTTCCTACCGACTGCCAAAAGAGGCGGCTAGGTGGGTTTCTTCACATAGAAAAGGAGTTCAGAATTTACTTATCAATTTCAATAGAGCATTCCAAAATCAACAGCTTGACAGCACACAACGCGCTAGTTGTCATATTAAAGCACATTAAAAACTTCCCTTTCATCAAAATGTTGCGGGCATCGGCGACTAAAACGATCTTTCTGTAATGTTTTTAGACATTTCGTAGCTGTTCTCAATTTTGTTCTAGATTTTATTTTGTAACGGCTTCGCTGAGTGTTTTAATTAGCTAACTTCAACTCTTGTCTGTCCGTATTATTTGGCGTTTGAAAGGGACAGCAGACAACCCACCACTATTTATGTAACCGAATGGGTCATATATTCCAGTTCCGCTCATGTGTAGAGCACAAAAACTTGGGAGCGTAGCTTCCCGAATATGTAAGAGTGGCTATTTGTCGGAATAAGCTCGTTATTACTCAATATTATCATAAATAGCGTGAGCTAGGTTTAAATTTTTGGTCAGTGTTTCACAACTGCGGGTCATGGCAACTGTGACACCTACTCTTGGCATGCGGTGAAGGGATAGCAGAAATATCCTGTTACGACGTTAGAGTGAGCTTGCCGATTCGGGTGTTGTCGATGACAATCTGACTGAAATTATATATCAATTTATGTACGTCGTCGCAAGGGCGTAAACATAGCTCCCTGAATATCTCCACAAATGTACGCAATACCCCTTCTCTCCATTTTGCAAATATGTGAATACTAGCAACAAAAATGCAATAAAATCGCTATCAGTTTAGCTGCGTAAAGGAAAACAATTACAATGTTCGTGAGGCCATAATACCTTCGTGCATTTGACCACATGTGTTGTACCGGACGACCCGGCATATTTGCAAGTGCAGGTAAACAAAACAGCAAGATATAGAAAATACTGAACTTGAAAAACAGACTTACTCGCAGTGCAGTTATATGGCATGCGTCTTTTATGGCCCCTTTAACGTATAACTACGATAAGAAGGGTACGGGGAACTTGCAATAATCTGTGTTCGTTGAACGTAACAGCGGCGTAACGCCCCATCCATCACCCTCACAGGGAAAAACGCGACGATTTTATTTGTACGTGAACGCTGCGATGTGCGTTTGGTTGTGCTGAAATAAAATTCCACACAACGATATCACAAAATCGACAGCTTCGTCGTCTGGACACGTCGTTACTCTACCGACGCATTTAGCCCTTGCCTTGGTGCGTAGCTTTTGAGTGATCGCAAATCTGCAGCAATGACGCACCTAGGACACCTGCTTTGATGCGAAGACAATTCACTTTAAAATATTGCTATAGCTGGTCTTCACATAAAAACATAGCGGGAAATTTCTTCTCTTGGCAACCCTGACAACCGCCATGACAGTGTCCACGGTGTGTGCGCATGCGTCTGCTTCTCGCTTAAAAAAATAACAGGCCCTGGCATCCGCCATCAGCAGCGCTGGCACTCCATTCTCGACCGCGCTGTCAAAAGACATTTATAATAGCGGTGACGTTGCATGGGGATGCTCTACTTGCCCTTGAGAACTCCGCGCCAATACTGCAAAATGGAGCCCCTGTTGCAAAAGGAAACGGGCGACGCACGGAATGCCTACGCTACAGCGCAGACTGCGCAGTTGCCTGCGAACACGGATATGGACACATTTTGCGCTCGCACCTTGCACACGGCAGAGTCGTTCAGTGCAAACGCCAAATAATGCTTCCGAAGAAATGGTGAATGTTCACGCGCACGGCGATCGAGATACCACGGTATCGTAGCCGTGCGCATATTTTTTGCTGGGAGACTAGAGACATCTATCGGCAAGTGGCCGAAAGGGAAGGCACTCGCCGACAGATGAGCAACCAGACGCCGATACCAAGCACGGCAGCTGGCAATCAGCTGATCTGTGCCGACGACTTCTCTCGTGTCTTGCGACAGGTAGGCTATAAGAGGCTGCGCGAAAGAGTAGTTAACATAGATGCATTGCTTTTGAGCAGGGTGGGATGGCTTCATGCGTGCGCCACCATGCTGAAGCATGTGCGTCCCTGTTCCCAAGGCGCCATTCCTGGTTGCCCGAATGCGGGTCACGCCAATGAAGACAACCTATATTCTGATGCAGGACTCAGTGGTATCGTAAGACTAGACATAGCGAGCATTTTGCACGAACGGGCAGGAATGGTGCAGCGTAATTTGTATGGTATTTCGTAATTGGTTGTTGGTTTGGCTTATAATGCACGTCTACCTAACTTTTGCGGCTATCTCGCCTCCAGGCAATGCTGAACCCGTGTCAATCCCTGCTCCATGACCTTGTGGAGGACACGGACTTAGGGTTCTCTGTCTATTCCTTCGCCCTCTCGCTGGGCGGCTTTTTCGGTTACCTGCTCAGCGCTGTCGACTGGACAGGAACGGCTCTGGGGCGTGCGGGGCAGGTAAGCCTGAGATCTCTATTCCTGTTCAGTACTCGGAGTGTCCCGGGCACCACGAGTGAAGCAAATTGATATTCCATGTAAGAAACCTTGTTACGTTGAGAGAACTGATCAGCGTAATTTTAAGGAAGAATGGTGAAGTTTTGCAGAATTCGTGACGAAATTATTGTAATATAATGAAATGCTGAACTCTGAAAAAACAAATAATACATTGTGCAACGCCTCACGTGTTAGCCTTCTAAACGTCCTCAGTACAACCACAGCATCGTCTTGCATGAGAATAGTGGAATTTTCCATACAGCTGCTTGGAGCTATCAGAAAATGAATGGTGACGGGCCGAAGCCGCCCACCGCCATAGGCGTGCATTCCCAATTTGAGTGCCCCCGACGCGGTGGTGCAGTGGCTAAGGCATTGTGATGCTGAGCCCAAGGACGCGGGTTCGATCCCGGCCGCGGTGGTTGATTTTCTGATGGAGGCGAGAAGCGAAAACACCCGTGTGTCAAGATTTCGGCGCTCCTTGGATATCCCCAGGTGGTCAAATCCAGAGTTCCCCTGTACGGCGCGCCTCATAGCCCAGGTCTAGCTTCCACGTGTTAAACTCCAAATCAATCAATCAATCAATCAATCAATCAATCAATCAATCAATCAATCAATCAATCAATCAATCAATCAATCAATCAATCAATCAATCAATCAATCAATCAATCAACCAATCAATCAATCAACCAATCAACCAATCAATCAATCAATCAATCAATCAATCAATCAATTTGAATTATTCTGGGAATTTCAAGCCAGAAATTGCGAAATGAAATTTATGAAATACAGCCGTCGAAAGTGTTAACAACAACAAAGAAGTGGGATTACAGCGTATGCACAGAGTGGCAGCTTACGATAGCCAATGGAACATCCTCGGTTGCTGATAATCTACGGCCACGAGCGTGACGTTCTGCACTCAGGTGTTTCAGTGCATTCGCAGTACCTCGCTGGCTGACCCGGGCTATATCCTACCGGCCGCTCTTTGCATCGGCTGGCACCCACTTCTTTGTCGTTGTTAACACTTTTTGGGACTGTATGTGCTTCAGAGCTTTTGCTGCTGCTTGGGCTTTTTACGGCCATTGTCTTTTTTCGCTACACAAAAGCGCATAGATATAAAAACATGTGAATGCATCCGCATAGTTACCCAAAGGAGCCCTGCATGAAGATAGCTTCGCGAACAAGATCTTATTGGCTTAAATTAAGAAAACATTCACACACCAGAATATTGCCTGCATAGGAGAGCAGACATGCGTTATAAAAGCAGATTTACATTCATCATACGAAGCACATATAAAATAAATACGACGGGCATACAAAACCATGCAATGTCGACAAAAGTCACCAAAGAAGGATAGTGAAGAGCGGAAATGTCTTCTGAAAAGTTGCTTAATGAATAGCAGTGTAAGCACTCCAAATAGTGCAAGTGTATTGAAATATGAGATCGTTGACTTATGCAACTTCAAATAACGGGACTAATGATTTTTGACTAACTTTCTACTTTGCCTTCATACCCGCATTCATAACCCTTCCTCTGATCCCTCTTTCACTGGTGCCTTTGTGACGTGTCTAAGCAGGCAAATGTAGGGCTAGGTGGAGCCAGGTTTCAGCTGAGAAATCGGGCCAAAGCTTCCCATTGGAGAATTTCCGCATTAGCGGTGACGTTCATGGATAGAGATGGTATTCATCAGGTTTTTATTTTCAGACGACCGAACAGAGTTTAACGGATCTATGCGTTTCACACCAACGGAATGCAGTTGTATGTCTCGTTCTTGTAACTTTTGGTGCCGCTCGCTCAGGTTCGAGGCACACCTTTTTTTGCATCTTGTGATGTTAAAGCGAAGCTTTGGCTGCCTCACTGATGGCAACCGTCCGTCACCAAAACGCATCGCAGGAAAGCCAACTTTACGCAATGGGTTTCACAAGACGATGATGATGATAAGTGCCTGAAAAAAAATGTCTGTAGTGGTCGGAATCTAACCTGGGTCTATCGCGTTATGAAGCCGACGTCTATCCGATAGCGCCCTTCCGACACGGTCGAGGCAGTTTGGATGTTGCACTTCGACTTTGACTGAGGCTGCATGGGGGACAGCTTCGCGTTTTAACCATCTTTCTGCTAAGAAAGGGGCATCGATTTTTTTCGTAGCGAAGTCTTCTATGCTTCACTGGTGGCGTTGAACGCGGAAACGCACTCCAGGAAAGTCAATTTTGCACAATTGGCGGGTAAATAATGAAGATGGGGATGATTACGATTAAACGCGATGCTTTCTGCGAAAAAAGCACTGCAGGAAAGCCAGCTTACACATTCAGTTCCCACAGAGACACATCAAGCGCCTCACGAAAAAGAAAACGCTTCCCAGGATCGCAATTGAACCTGGGAACTTGGCGTTACAAAGCCGACGCTTATCCGATTCCGCCAAGGCGACACAGTCGAAGCGGTTTAGATTTTGGACTTTTACTTTGGCTCAGGTTGCATGGGAGAAAGCTTCGCGTTTTGGCGGTTTTTTCTTAAGAAAGGGGCTTTGATATTTTTGCTTAGCTTATACCTCGCCTTTCTCCGACCCTTTTTTAACCCGGGTTTTTATTTGATGGCGCCAAAGTTAATCCGACGTGAAATTTAATTACGTTAAGGCTGTAATTTTTTGTGTACGTTAGTTTTTCTTGAATCTTCTCAAGGCTACATGCGCGATAAGCAATGTTGAAATGAATGACCCGTGTCACCAGTGGTAGCAGTACGGAAGAGCTTTGACTATAAATACTTCGTCTTTAGGCTGGCTATTACTGAAGGCACTTGGATGGCGCTGGTCGTTTTTAGCACCGGAAGAACTACTGCCACATGGAAAGCGCAGACAGACTGATTTCTGAACAGCCGCAATTAGCTCCGATCAGGGTTACTAAAACTAAGACGGTCGTGTTAGAGGCTGAATTTTTTTAGACTAGATGCGTGATAACCATTCACAATTAATGCGACTCTTTGGATTGATGATGGGACCAGAGAACATTATAATTCACCGTCATTCACAGTATCAAATTCCTTACAGGAGCGAGCCGTGTTCCTGCTCCTGCTGCTGGCTATGGGTGCCTGCCTGGCCATCACGCTGGTGTTGGCCAAGGAGAAGCCGCTGGCTTCGCCCAAAGGAATAGGAGGCGTTGCGAACGAAAAGGCAGTTCCGTCCCCACCATTTTCTTCTCTTGCGGTGCATGACGAAGGGTTCAAAAAAGGTGGAAAGTGGGCACCAACTGAATTCAACAGCGTCAAGCTCACATCCTTGGAACCAGGTGATTGCACCTTAACTTGTGGGGAGCGCCTTGGCGCACCTTCTGGCCTAGAGGGTGTTGCCCGGAGCCCCTCGCCGTGAGCTCCCTTCCCTTGCCCTCCTCGCCTGCCGTGCGGCTCCGGGCAACTCCGGGGCCGCAAGACTTGGGAGAGGCGGGTGCCCGAGTGATGGCGCGAGGGAACGTGTAGGAGCGGGCGGTGCCGTGGTGGTGAAGAACCGCGCGCGGGGACTCAGACTCGGGACGCGGAGTGTTTCTGGTGATGGTGTGTGTGTGTATGCCCGGACGGGCGACAGCGTGGAGGATGTAAGTAAAGAGTTCTTTCACGCAACCGCAGTGTGCCTCATTCCTTGGCATGCCGTAGAGAGCAGGCCCACATCTGGCGCCCGAACGTGGGGCTGATGTCAAGCCCACCCGTGGACATTTGCTCTCTGCGGCTGCCGGGAAGGGGCCCACTGTGGTTTGGGACGGCATTCCTTTGTTCCGGGAAGGAAGCGCCATTTTGGCAGTGGGAGACCAGGGCTTTGAGCCGTGTAGATGCATGCCTGAAGTTTTTCTTGCGTTCTTTTTTTCTGTTTGGTTAACGGCCTAAGTGGTTACATTGCGAGTGTATTTAGCGTTTGTAGGGATATTAGTCGCTTGTGTATTTTGACGTGGCCCTACTGTAGTTTTTTTTGTATTTTAATGTGGCTGTAGTTCAGCCCCGTTGGTCGAATGTATTGTCTTGACGTTCATTTTTTGCTTCCATTATATATTTCTGAGTGGAGTGCGTTTGTCGCGTTGCGTATGTAGTTAGCGCGGCTTGCTCTGTATCTTCGCGTCTACGGTTTGGCGTGGTTGAGCCAGCTTTTTGTTGGGTAGTTCGCTGGCAATGGCTCCTACCACACGGAGAGAGACGGGAGAGAAGGAGGAGCCGCAGGGCTCGAGGGGAGACTCAGCGGCCGCTGCGCAGGAGGCTGCTGATGAGTTGCAGCCCGCAGATCTCGCCTCAATGATGAGGCAGATGACCGGGATGTTCGCGGAGATGACCCGAATGCTCGGTTCGGCGCCAGCGGCTCCCACCGCGGGTCCTGTAGTGCCAGTCTCGAAGCCGCGTTTTAATATCGAGGTTCCCTCCTATTCCGGCTACGAAGACGTGAAATCCGTTTGCGAATACCTGCAGCAACTGGATTCGTATCAGACTGCGGTAGGCGCATCGGATGATGACGTGCTGAGGCGGGTCCTGCCCGTGGCACTGGTAGGAAGCGCTGCGCGTTGGAGGCGCTGCGCGTTGGAGGCGCTGCCAACCGGCTTTCGAGTCGATGGCAGATTTTAAGGACCGCTTCCGCGCTGAATTCCTGCCACCCGATTACGAACACCGTATTAGGGACGAGCTTGCCCTTCGCACGCAGCACCCTGAGGAGAGCCTCCTCGAGTACGTGCGGGCGATGCAGGAGCTGTACGAACGGGCCGACCCCGAGGCAGCCGACGCGGTCAAGGTAGCGCGCGTGTGCAGGCAATGCCACTCGCGTTTCAGACCGTACCTGCGGGGCCGGAGTTTTCGCAACTTGGACGCCCTCGCACAAGAAGCGCGAGTAATTCAGGCGGATTTACTAGCCGAGCTTCACTACAGGTTGCCGCCGAGACCCGAGGAATCGCTCGAACCGGGTTGCGCCTGGTCGGGAGGGGGAGCGGATAACGGCCCCACAAACTCCACGGTCGGAAGCAACGCAGGCGACGGAAGAGGGAGACAGGACGAAACAGCCCGCTTGTGCTGGTTTTGTCGCAAGCCTGGCCCCTTTACCGTCAATGCCCCGAGAAAATGCGTAGCACGCAGGGAAACTCGGATCGCCGGCGGCGGTGAAGGGCGGTAGCTTGTTGTCGCCGGCGGGAAGCGAGAAGGGGGGGCCAGGCAGAGGGGGTGCGAGGGAGCCCCCAGAGCACCCCGGCGCTGGCACCGGCGGGCAGCTGGCCCCCTCCGCATGTAGGGCACACGGGGACCCATCCTCGGTGGCCCCGTTCATGCGAGTGCAATTAGTCGGTCAAGAACTTTTTGCACTGGTCGACACGGGCTCGACGGTTTCTCTCATCGGGGACGAAATCTTCGAAGCCTGCCGGAAAAGAAGAATCCGGGTCAGGTCCGCCGAGACACCCTGGAGCTTAGCAGCGGGTTCGGCAAAAGCAGAGGGAGCTGTGAGACTCACGCTCGGTTTTGATGGCAGAAAGCGCAGACAGCGTTTTGTCTGCTTGCCTGGTTTGTCTGTTCCAGTCATACTGGGCAGAGATTTCCTCTCGAGGGAGGGTGTTGTGCTCGACACGGGGAGGAACGGCTATCAGTACGGGTCGCAACCCCCTTTCTTTCCTTTCGCGAACGCGCCGATGCACGGTTTGCAACCGCACGGGGCAAGTAAACTCTACTGCACTGCGGAAGGCCAGGGAGAGGCGTCAGGAAAGATGAGCACTGGTGTAGAAGCGGTTGTCGCATCTTTTTCAGGATCCGATGATCAGCGCCGAATGTTGGCGGAAAGTTTGCTCCCCTTATCGGAAGGGGGTGGCGGAAGCGCGCGCGCCGAGTGCAGTGGTTTCATGGGCGGCGCGGGCCACCCCAAGAGGGGGAGGAGAGGGCCGGACGGAGGAGTCGAGGCCGGCCGCAAAGGGAAAGAGGAGCGGCATCTCGCAGCGGCGATTTCTCGCCCCCCGAGAACGGAGGGAGAAAGGAATCTGTCTTGGGGGGAGGTAGTGAGTAAGGAAGAGCTCATTGAGGCCCAGAAAGCAGACGGTCTGTGCCAGCGGGTGCTGAAAAGGCTAGCGAGTGGCGTATCTTGCACCGGTAACGCTGACGGGTTTGACGCGTATCTGCTGGCGACAATGGCTTATTACTTCGCTACTTTCCCCAACTGGACGACGAAGAGGCGGTTTCATCCCCCTTTCGAGTCGTGGTCCCGATGAAGTTGCGGAACCGGTTCATGTGGTACTTTCACGACTCAGCGCTGGCAGGACACGGCAGCGGCAGTAAGACTTACGACAAGTTATGCCGTGTCGCGACCTGGCCAGGCATGAGGAGAGACGTAATGAGCTATTCCCGCGCTTGCCCTCTTTGCCAGGTAGCGAAGCCGCGCGCTGGGAAACCTGTGGGCTTCATGAAGCCGGTGGAAAGCAGCTACCCGTGGCAGATTGTAGCGTGTGACGTAATGGGACCCCTCCCAAGATCCGCGCGAGGAAACCAGTTCATTCTGGTTATAACGGACCACTTTTCTAAGTGGGTGGAGTTGTTTCCCCTTAGAAAGCTAGCGTCGGAGCGGATCGTAGAGAAGCTGGGGGAGACATTCACTCGTTTCGGCTTCCCCTCCGACCTGATCACTGACAATGCTTCGTATTTCACAAGCAAAGTCTTTTCAGACTGTTGTCGAGCGCTGCACATTCGGCACAGGAGAACTAGTCCTTATCATGCTCAGAGTAACATCACTGAGAGGGTGAACAGGAACCCTAAGTGCATGCTGGTTGCGACAACCAAGGAGCATAAGGACTGGGACGCGCGTTTGCCTGAGCTGGCTTTCGCGACTAGGACTACCGTAAATAGGTCAACGGGTTTGACACCAGGTTACCTAAACTTCGGTAGAGAGATCGCTTTTCCAATGGAAAATGCACTGCTGTACGCGGCGGCGGGTAACGCCCCTTCTCTGTCGCAGTACGCGGCTAGGCTCCGGGAACGCCTTTGGGCAGCGCAACGCACGGCTCGGGAGAACCTCGACGTGGCGCGCATGGAGCAAGCCGAGCAGTATAACAAAGGCCGTCGTCACCTTGTGTACAACATCGGTGACCTAGTGCTAAGGAGAACACACCCACTCAGCAACGCTGCACGCGGTTTCACTGCAACGCTCGCACACAAATGGCAAGGGCCATACAGAATTACGGCGCAGACGACTCTGCTCACGTATGAGATGCGGTCGCTTGAAAGCGACGAGCTGGTGGGTCCTGTGCACGTGAGCGATCTCAAGGCCTATCACGTTCGCACTGGCGATGACGAACAGGTGGTAGCGGTACCAGAAGGTGGGAGTCCCGCTACTGAGGACAGAACGGCCGGCGATAGGATTCGCACCCATTGTTACGACCTGAGGGTGCGGTAGTGTCTACCCCACACGGGTCCTGGTCTCACGTGGTTCTACCACGGAGCAACCCGCAGCACAGTCACCGCTTCAAGTTTCATCGCGCCACATGTGCGGTGGTGCGAGGTGTGGTTTTGTGCCTGGCCGTTACGATGACCCGCCGCGGTGGCTCAGTGGCTAAGGCGTTGCGCTGCTGAGCACAAGGTCGCGGGTTCGATTCCCGGCCGCGGCGGCCGCTTTTCTGATGGAGGCGAAAAGCAAAAACGCCCGTGTGTACGAGATTTTGGCGCACGTTAAAGATCCCCAGGTGGTCAAAATTAACCCGGAGCCCTCCACTACAACGCGCCTCATCGCCTGCGTTGCGTCGGCGTGTTAAACCCTACAATCAATCAATGGCCGTTACGATGCCAGCCTGGGCCTGCCGACAGCGGGCCCTTCCGGTGCGACCCGGGAGCTTCGCGCCACCGGCCTGGTGGTGCGGGGCGATACGTTCGTGCCTGGGCGTTGCGAGTCCGGCCCGGGCCTGCCGAGCAGAGGGCCTTCCTGGTTCGAGCCGGGATCTGTTGCCATGGCCCTGGGGTCCTGCCGCCCTTCGGAGATGCGAGGCGGCTGCGGTTCGCCTCCTTGTCAACGGCGGAGCCCTGTTCGTGGATTGGGGGCCTGCTGAGCTCATCGCGGAGCTGTAACCCTGGCGTGGAGGCGCCGGTGTGCGCACAGAGCCTACAGCTCGCTCTGGGGCTGCGAGCGCCCGTCAACCGGGTTTGCCCTGGGCTCATCACGGCGTCTCCGGTTCCGGCGCCGAGCAGCGGAGATCGGGACACCGGGGCGCTGTCGAGAGGAGCCTGGCCGTTCGGTGGAATCCTGCGCCGGGCAGCCGAGAATGTGCTCCCGCGGACGCCTACATGGTGGCGATGGCGACAGAGCGGCATGCTGCCACACTTCGGCGGGTGCCAGCCCACCCACAGCTGCACAGGGCGGCTCCGGGCACCGACCAGCGCTTCCACGTGCGCTAGGAACCCGAGGACGATCTTCATTGACGGACCCGTACCTCGTGTTTGAGGGGGGGAGAGATGTAGGGAGCGCCTTGGCGCACCTTCTGGCCTAGATGGTGTTGCCCGGAGCCCCTCGCCGTGAGCTCCCTTCCCTTGCCCTCCTTGCCTGCCGTGCGGCTCCGGGCAACTACGGGGCCGCAAGACTTAGGAGAGGCGGGTGCCCGAGTGATGGCGCGAGGGAACGTGTAGGAGAGGAGCGGGCGGTGCCGTGGTGGTGAAGAAGAACCGCGCGCGGGGACTCAGACTCGGGACGCGGAGTGTTTCTGGTGATGGTGTGTGTGTGTATGCCCGGACGGGCGACAGCGTGGAGGATGTAAGTAAAGAGTTCTTTCACGCAACCGCAGTGTGCCTCATTCCTTGGCATGCCGTAGAGAGCAGGCCCACAAACTCAAAGCTTTTCATTTCGAAGTGTTTCGCAAGCAGAGTTGCTTTCGTTAGCCGCACTTAAGACTACTTTGCGAGTGAGCTCACGGAGAAATATTTTAGGCGTTGCACTAGATCACGTTGCATCTCTATTACATGCTTTGGAAACCTTGAACGACTGTCTCATTTTGATGTCTATATTATTTCGTCTGCTTTCGACTGTCATACTATACCCGCGTAGAACTTAAAAACGGCAAAGGAAGTTGCCGCTGTGCCTCATCGCCGCAGCCGGATGTTACTCCGCGCGGCGCAAGTAGTGCGCTACTGGGAATATTTTGAACATGGCACGAGCCGTTTCCGTGATTTGGAGTTAATATGCTTACAAATTACTGCAGCGACGACAAGCAAACTACGTGAGAAAAGGCAGACGATACCACGCATTCATAGCATGTCCTTTCAGAACGCGCGCGCCCGTTGACATCAGGTTCTGTTGCTTAGGCGGTGTGATATCGTACATCAGCTATTGCCGTCCTTAACTTGTTTTTGTGTATAACCTGGATACAACCTGAGGGGGAGGGGCAATACCCCCCTACCCATTGAGGCGTATTTTTGGGATGTAATTGTATCCCACGAAAGGGGGGAGGGCGGCCAGCACCGCTGTGACAACTCGGAATGCAGGACTTGCCACCAGGGGGCCAACCGATGCAGTCGTGCTTCACGTCGGCTTTACCAAGTACCGGTCTTCTGAAGCGCCAAGTGGATGCAATGCCACGGAACTAGTACCAATCGACAGAGATTCTCCACGCGATTACCGGGATACCAGATTTCCCCAAGGCAAGCCATTATTTCTCATTTTACGAACCCTGCAAGTTTCGAAGCGGTGGCCGCCACGTTAACCTTAAATCAAAGATTAGCCAGCCAGCGGCGGTTACGCAATGGCTTCCTCTTCTACGAGGAAGACAGCGTCGCCGGTGGAGGATTTTGCTGCTTTTCGCCCCGGCATTAGCCAGATGCAAGTCGAAGTGGAGGGAGAAGAAATTACAACGGAGGATTTTCAAGGGGGCTCCGGCTGGACGCACGTGGTCCGAAAAGCTAAGACCTAAGGCAAGGAGGCTACGCGGCCGGCGACACCCGAGCGGCAATCTCGGCCTCGAGAGAGGAACCAGTACACTAAGAGTCATCGCCTCAACGGCAGGGGCGTCTAAAATGCCTTATGTGCTACCACGCGAAGACATGAAAATCGTCTTCAGGCCTCGGGGAGGCCTAAGCATTGCCAAGCTGCAGGCGACCGTGGCGACGGTCGGGCCGCGGCAGTGGGGGTATTAAGGGAAGACGGTGCGCAGACACGTTCTGTCCGAATGTACACCAGAACATGGTGGTGGTGAGCACCCCGGACGAGGGACGAGCCCGGGCCTACGCCAGAATTCAGTCCATCCACATTAGAGATCGAGTGCACGAGGTAGGAGCATACCAAACTACGCCAGATGGCAGGGTGAAGGGAATATTACGAGGAGTTCCAGTGGAGGACACGACGGCAGAAATCCACCGGAACATCGTACACCCGCGCAACCCGCTGGCGCCCGGAGCGCAACGCATTGGTAATGCGACAACGGTGATGATGTCCTTTGAGGGGCTGAAGGTGCTCGTTTATGTGTGCTATGAAACGGTACTCCTCCGGTGCGGCCTGTACCGCAAGCACATTTACGTGTGCAGACAGTGTGGTAGGGTTGGACAGGGGAGACGTATGCCCCAATCCCAGTGCTAAATTGTGCTTCGACTGCGGCGCTAACAACCCGACTGAGAAGAACGACTGTAAGGTCAAGTGCAGGATCTGAGGGGTGGCCACACCCAACAGGGGATCGCGACTGCAAGCATCGATACAAAGTACCTTACGTGGTGATCAGGCGGCAGTGGGAAATGAAGATGGAGAAGCAGCGTGCACGACGGCAGCTGCCGAACCCGGACGAGTTCCCGGAACTGAGGAAGTCAGCGGAGAGAGCAACAGCAGCTGCTACCCAGCGTAGCACGTCACGATCAAGGAAGAACAGCAGGTGCCGAAGCGCGGGTCGCCATCGTGGCAGATCTAAGTCAGAAGAGCGCGTAAGCTGGGCGGACGCCACCAAAGCAGGAATTAGGAAGAGGGGTCCATCGCTGCACCAGAGCCCAGGGCCGAGCGGCGGAGGTAACAGCGGGGACAAGAAAGGCGACAAGAGGGACGAGGAGATGTAGCTACTCAAGAACGTAGTCATGCTTAGCAGAGCAAACGACCTTCTCAACCGAAAAATCGCGAAGCTCGTGGCAGCGCTGGACAAGTCCTACAAAAAAGTAATGTCGCTCAAGCTGTGCCTGCCTGGACGACCCACGCCGACGCAACAGTTGGCGAAGGAGCGGCAATGCGAGCGGTGACAACAGCAGCCGCCGCATCAACAGGCGGATCGGGTGCAGACGCCGGCCCCGCAGCCCTTCAGGTTATGGGAGAGGAGACTGTGGAAGACGAGACGATGACGGTGGCAGCGGGACCTGTGCCCAAGAGCAGTGCCACCGAAAGCGTCAAAGAAGGGAGAATCAACGAGAGGCTCAACAGAATGGAAGAGCAACACAACGCGACAATCAATGCATTCAACGACAACTTTGCGAATATTGACACCGCAGTATAACAAATCATGGCGGCGCTGCAGGCGTCAGGAGGACAGGTACCAAGCCAGCAACACCACCCACCGCAAGCATGGAAAGAGCAGCAATATCAGCTACAGCAGTAGGGACCACGCGAGGCCTGCTGGTCTGGCAGAGGAATTGTAACGGCTTCGCCAGAAAAGAAGGCAGTCCTGCAGCAACACCTGGAACAGACAACCGTGAGGTCCGACGTCATCGTGCTGCAGGAGACCCTTACATATGAGGTCAAGCTCCCGGGCTACAAGGCGAGCGTCAGCCCTCCGAGCCTGCGGGACACGGCCGGCAGCAACGGTAGAGGGGCCTGCACCCTGGTGAGGCAGGGAATCACTTTCCTAAAGCACGAGGTACTCGGCGTGAATCGCCTGATTGAGCACACTTTCATCAAGGTGGTAACGGGAAAGAAGAGTAGGAAGGATAGCACATTCATCCTAAACGTCTATAGCAGCCCTGCACGCAGCAAATAGAAGTTCAAGGCTCTGCTCTACAAGGCAAACCACATCGCCGGCCCGAGCGACAGACTGGTCGGGTGCGGAGACTTTAACGCGCCGAACCAGGCCTCGGATTGTAGCAGGACACTGGTCAAAGGCCGGGACCTCCTGCGGGACGCGACCAACCTTGAGCTGACCCTGATCAGCGACCCGGCGGACCCCACGCGGATCGGCTACTCGGTCATCCGAGACACGACGCCGGACCTCGCGTTCGTTCGGAACGGCGGCAGCGACAATACGGACACGGGGTACTTTGGCTGGCGGAACACGGGGCATGACCTGGGCAGCAACCACTACATTGTGGAGATTACCGTCCCGCTCAGCAGCGGCGGCCCGGGCATCAACTCCAGCAACTGTGTCAGGACGCACAAAGTCACCCACTGGGACGCCTTCCGAGGGTCACTATCGGCCGAAAAGGTGGTGATCGAGTACATCGAGAAGTGGACGGCGGGGCTCATGGAGCGGGCCGCTACACCGACCGAAGAGGTCAAGACGGGTGCCGGTATCGAGCGAGTGGACAACCGACTGGCCCACCTCATCGAGGCCAAGAAAGCCCTCATGTCGAGGTGGAAAGCGCAACGTACCAACACGAAGCTCTCCAAGAAGATCGCGGAACTAAACCGGGTAATCGAGGCCCACTGCAGAACACTGGGCGCCCAGCGATGGCACGAGATATTCAGCGCGGCGGACGGGCAGATGCTTGCGGCAGGACGTGGACCCTGCTGCGGCACCTCCTGGACGAAACCAAAACCAAGTCGCATCAGCGAGAGTGGCTAAGCAGGATCACGCACGCAGCGGTCACGGAATGCGCGGAGGACGAGGTGCGAAGGCGCCTGGACGCGAAGTACCTGCCGGCCACCCCGGCGGTGCATCACCCGGACTACCAGGGTGCGGCCAACTCTAGCCTGGACAGATACATTTAGGTATGGGAGGTCAGAGCAGCCCTGCACGACCTCAATACCAGATCGAGTGACGAACAAGGTGCTGAAGAATCTCGGTGTGTCGGCAATCGCGAGCCTCACGGACTACTACAACCGGTGCTGGCGGGCTGGGACTCTCCCCCGGCCGTGGAAAGCGGCCAAGACCATCCTGATCCCCAAGCGCCGAGCAAGTCCGAGTTCACCGAACAAGTCGGAGTTGCTAGTGGTGCCACCGAAGGGTGTGAGAAAGAAGCGAGACCCGTGAAGGGACGGCGAGAAAATCACGATACGAACGACCGGCGGCCAGGTGATCGCGCACGTTGAAAAGATCCGGGTGCTGGGCATGCTTTTAGAGCGAAGCAGAGCCAATGGCGAAACCATCAACCGCCTACCGGTCAACGTCAACACGGCCATAAGCCTCATAAAGAGGATATCGAGCAGAATGGCCGGAGGCATGAAAGAGGCCAGCTTCACGTGGCTGGTACAGTCCTTTGCCGTGAGCTATACTGCCTATGTGGCGGCCTTCCACAATTAGAAGGTACACAAGCGCAACAGGATCAACGTGCTCATACGAAGGGCCTACAAAGAAACACTCGGACTTTTCGACTGTGAAAGCACGGCGAAGCTCCTGTCGCTGAGGGTGCACAACACCCTCGAGAAGATTGCAGAAGCGCAGAGAACCGTCCAGGTGGAGCGGCTCTCGGGCGCCAGAACCGGCCGGCAAGTGCTCCGTAACCTAGGACTGAAGCCGAGGAGAGCGGACGAGGAGATTGCAGAAGTAGTGGAGGTACCAGAGTGTGTGCGGAGACACGTGCAAGTGTGCCTCATACCCAAGAACGTGAATCCTCAGTACAACAGGGAGCGGAGGGCGGTAAGGACCAGAGCCTTGATCGACCTCCACGCCAGAGACAATGCCGTATATGTGGACACGGCGGAGTGCAAGGACAGGAGGGGAGCTTTCGCCGCGGCGGTGGTCAGTGCGGTCACCGGCGAGACGAAGGCGGCGGCGAGCGTGTGGACACGGTCGGCGCATCGGGCTGAGGAGGTGGCCATCGCCCTGGCCCTCGCCGACACCGGATGCACGACCGTACTGAGTGATTCCAGGACCACGGTGCGGAACTACGCCAGGGGCAAAATGTGTGTGGCAGCAGTGCGGGTGCTTCGCGCGGTGAACTTAACGGACAGAGTGGACAATCAAGTGGTTCCCGGCGTGTCTGCCCGAGGCAATGCAAACCAAAACGATATAGCCAACGAGGCGGCGCGAGGTTTCACATTCCGTGCCGCCCAACCGGCCGACTCGACGAAGGAGTGGTGGAGCGAGGCCAAAGACAGGATGACAGAGTACAGTGAAGTGTTGAAATGCTATAGACTAGGGCGCAGGACTATGCCCCCGCCTCACCCGGGCCTGACCCGAAGCGAGGCGGTGACGTTCCGGCAACTGCAGGCTGGGTCGCTACCCACGCCGGTGCTGATGACGCACGTGTGTTCTAGCGTAGATGTAAGCGACTTGTGTCGCGTGTGTGGATCGGAAGGGGCTACTGCGGCCCACATTTTGTGGGATTGTGAACAGAATCCGAGGGAGGCACGGACAGTGACAACGATGCCGCCGTGGCTTGCGGCCGCTGCAGGAAGCGACCAACGGGAAGAGCAGACACAGGCCGTCCAGTGGATTTCGGCTGCCCTCGAAAAGCAGCGCTCGAGCGAAAGCGCCGGGTGCTCGCTACCACCCCAGCACAGGGGTAGGTGCGGCTGCCAGAAGAAGGCGGAAGTAGAGAGGGCTGCTCGCCGAGTAAAGGACGCCACGGCAAGATGATGTGTGGCCGCATCGCGATGACCCTCCCTTCGTGGGGCAATGCTAGTAGCCCGCCGGGTGATCAAATAAAGTATTTTCACTCACTCACTCGGAATGAGGGTACCTTGCCTTAAACGTCCGGGCCGTGACTGGAGAGTCTCCGACACGTCGGGGGAGGGTATCACTCCGAAGCATAGAATACAATACATTGCCATACAAATGCATGGCATAGAACGCCTCTTCCGAACATCGTGTGTTTGGGCCCAAGTCAATGGTCAAAGAGCTGGTTTTCCTTGTCTTTTTTCTTTCAGACATGTAAAACATTTCATCCCCTCAGAAAATAATACTGAACTACTTCCTTTATGACATCTCTCTCTCTTTCTCTCTCCCTTTCTCGCAATATATATATATATATGTATGTATGTATGTATGAATATACAGAAGCCTGTGTGCATGCGTGTAGGCATACATATTTCTTTATATTGGAGGTGCTCTGCAGTTTCATCAGTGTCAAACACCAGCTGGGATTGCTGCCTTTCCCACGTCGTCAGTCAGTACAATAAATTTACTCCCCGCAGGCGTTATTTGTTTTGAAATTTCTTATAAAAATGCAAGTATGAGCGATACACAAAACGCATGCCAGTAACATTTCTTGCTTGTTGGAGGTAAAATGTATAGTGTGTATGTATACGTGACAACAGCAGCAGAGCACGACATCATCATTCTTCGTTATTCGTGTTCACCCAGGGCCGACCACACCGAAGCATGATCCACCAAGCAAGGACGTAGTGATTTTCAGCAACCGGATTTCCTCCAGCGAGACAAAGAGCTTGCAGGACAAGCAACTGGGTTCACCGCCGTTTGCAGATGGAGTCGGAGCCTGCAAATTCTTGCAGTGCGTGTTCGGCTTACTACCAGCCCAGGCAGTCGCTTCCCTGAGGCATATACCGAGCAGCCTTTGGCGCCTTTTTTTCTTCATGCTGCTCGCCTGGATGGCCCTGATGTCGCACTTTCTCTACTTCAGCGACTTCACGGCTGAGGTACTCATAACGCCCATATTCTCGAACATCGCTTCCCGCCGCTTTTCGTCTTCCCTTTAGTTTTAACCATACGGTCCTTGCGACTTATACTCCCTTCCCACTCGGGGTTTTAAACTTTCTTAGAAAGGAATTACTTATCGCATATCAGATGTTTTACGTTCAATGTCAGTTTAGCACTAAAATTATTGACACTTTTGTTCCCAATGTTTGGTGTTAGCGACGTAAATTTCAGATAAAATAACGTTTTCCGCTAACATTAACTTCTGATGGTGATTATGCTGAGTGCTTGGCACACTGCAGGCGCAATACGGCTGTGAACCTCAACACCACCTTCTTTGCCGGGGCATTGCTTATTCAGTTCGAGTGGTGGTTTCTTTTGCGTGGGGGTCCGTGAGAATCCTTTTTGGGCGCCAAGGCAGTGTTGTACGGAACGGCGTTACAAGGAACGGCGTTCCTGGAACTAGTTCCTTTTTGGAGGAACGGAGGAACGCCACCGTTCCATTACGGGTCGGTGGAACTGTAACGGTAACCCGTTACGTTGTTGACGGAACGGCAGGAACGGCGTTCCTGCCATTACATCGCTAGGATTTGGCTGTTTTTGATGCCAAGGCTCGAGTACAAAAATCCACAAAGCGCTACTGCGTTTCTCTTCCTATAAGATGGTCAATTTGCCCGCCCTTCAGCCGTACGTGCTTCCTCGAAGGTCAAAGGCAGAAGAATAACCACGCAGCAGGCCGCAGCTTGTGTTTGCTTTCATGCTGGTCGCTTGCGCGGCGTTCGACGGGTGAATAGCGTAGCCGCGATAATGCTTTTCACCCTTCATCGTTTGTCTGGGGAGGCCAAAATGCGCGTCTGGCCGATAGAATTGTTCCCTGGCGGGGAAAGAATAGAGAGTTTTAGCAGTCCGTCCGTTCTGTCGTATGCGTTGTTACTTGGTTGACCGGGACCCGGCTGGGCACTTGGGCATTCGTCGCGGTAGGGAGATTAGTTTCGCGGGCCTGCCTTCGCCATGTCCGTGCCTCCGCACCCTTCCTACTCGCCCTTCCGCGCGCTCAGGAGCAGACCGGAGCCGGACAACCCGGTCCAGCACGTTTCAGTGTGGACATTTCGGTCCAGCACGTTTCAGTGTTGACATTTCTGTGCACGGACATTTTGGTGCACGACGTCTTGGCCCAGACATTTTGAGTGAGGGGATGTCCCAGGCATTCTTTGAATATTTTAGCTTTAATATTGTAATTTCGTGACTTGATATGATTTTACGTTCGAGACTTATACTTGCGCCGCCGTTCGTGGAAACGAACGCTAAACCCTGGCGGAACATTGCCACGTGAAACCCAATTTCTGTAGCAGATGGTAAAAATTAACGTTGTTAATTTGGATCCATTCAACCATTTTTCTGTTATTTTAACATTCATGTGAACAACCCTAATACTTTAAGTGTTACCAAAGCGCTTTCCTTTCACTTCACCCAACGGTGCAAGACGCTGCTGCTTTTAGTCTATTCCTCCCCCCCCCCCCCCAGGAAAACTTCCGCAAAAAAACAACAGAAAACGAGGTCGATTAGGCGCGTGTGCATTTCGTTTCAATTAATCTCTCAGTCAATATCGTGTCACTTGTGCTTCACCATTGCATCGACTGGACTTCGAAAACTTGAAGGCGACTGTTGCCGCTCTCGTCACACTAGCCTATTCATTTTTTTTTTGCTCCTTATAATGGGAGGAAGCGATGTATACCTGGGGTGTCCATGTTATGCGCGACCTGATGAGTTAATTCACAAGGGGGCGATTGAAGGTGCAGAAAGAGTGATTCTTGGAGTTGGGGCGCCATCGGTATGACCGGAACGCGCCGAAGGGCGTAGCCAGCAAACGATAGTGGCCATTGTGTTCTCAGCGGCTTTGGGGGTGGCTTTTTGTGTCACATTATAGAGGTTTCGTGCGCCCATAGGGAATGTAAAGCTTTTTCTCTGTTTTAAACGCGAAGTGTGCTATGTAAGTGTTCTGAATGTATCACCCAATTCCTGCAGAAGCCTCCACTAAGAGGCTAGCAGTATGTTCTAAATAAAAAAATAGAAAATCACTGCGGTGACGCTTCGGAGACCATGAACTCCACCACGCCAGTAGGATTTTTAGGGGAAACCGAAAATAATATGGCTGAAAAAGAAATCTGGTCGAGATTCGAGCGTACAGGTGGGAGGGGGGGGGGGGGCGCTAGAACAAAGAATTAGAATGTGGTAAATGTAGGCTTGTAAACATTAAACGAAGGTTGGTTGTCCCGAACACAATGGCTGGATTTTGTATGCACAACCGGTACGCGCTTAATCAGCATTTAGGACATTAGAACCTGCGGCTGTTTTCCAAAAGGCCCGTTTTTCCTCCCCGACAATATCCTAGACCAGTGTTCGCGAATTCATTTTAGCAAGGCAGCCCAGCCTACGTAATACTCTTCATAATGTTTTCTTCATTCTGATGGGCTAGCTAATGTTTGTTACTTTTGGATATTGAGAGTGTGCATGTAATTAATGTAATTTGAGGGTGTGATTTAAAAAATACAAAAGAGGAGGTAGACCATCGTAAACACGGGTAATTGTCTTAGGTAAAAAAGAGCGAATATAAATTAACAACCTCTCATAAATGAAAAAAAAAACGTGTGCTAAAGAATTCAATCGGCTGCATAACAGGTGCCCCCGGGAAGAGGTATTAAACAAAAATATAGAAATGTAGAATTTCTAAAAATACCTGGCAAAGATCGAACATGGCATCAATCAAAAAAATAAATTCACTGCTCCAGATTGTTGTCCATAACCCATCTTAAGCGGAAATAAAAATATAACGGCTGTCGCAAACAGGCAAGCACCGGATAATTCGGTCACCGAAATTTGGACACCGAAATTTCCGCACCGAAATATCCTGCACCGAAATGTCCCCGAGCCGTCTGGAGTTTGTCCGGTGCTCCCTGAACAAATTCGCCTAGGAGCGTTTCTTTTGATTATCTTTATCTCCAGATAATCTGCTGCCGGTGGTGTTAATATTCTTATAATATACGTAGTTCGATGTGAGTTTTAAATGTCTCACTTAATTTCGACCCAGGATTATCCGACAGTATATTTTAATTTAAAAACCTAATTGTAACGTTAATGTAACGACACGTTCCAATTTGCGAAGTGGAACTGGAACGCGTTCCTTTCGCAATAAAGGAACTTGTAACGGGAACTCGTTTCAAAATTGGCAAGGAACGAGGAACGAGCTTTCGTTCCTATTTTGGAGGAACGTGTACAACACTGCGCCAAGGTGCCTCTGAACGAAAAAAAAAGATTGACATAAATTTGGTTATGCAAGAAATGAACCACGTAAACGGGAAATGTCTTGAAGGGTTGCATTTTTTTAATGTTACCAGAACACAATAAGTATACAAGAACATTGTGCTTAATATAATTCGTACTTAAAATTTAATAATTAAAACGTGTGGTATGTTTATGGAATGTGCTAGTTGCTTCACACGTAAGTACGCCTAACAAACAGAAATTTACGACAAAGTTGAAGTTTTTTTTGACGCTTAGTTGGCCTTCAGGTTGCTGTACGCACTTATTCGTATAAATCTAATTTCCGAGAGACTATCCAGCGTAAACTTCGCACTGTACCGAATGCTTGGAGTGTAAAGGGCACAAAGCAATACAGAGAATAAAAACATACAAACGAAATAGCGACGTCATTTGTATTGCTGTCAAGAAGAACCGTACTTGCGCAAAGACAAATATATTATGTACATTTAGACTGACATCTCTCGAAACTTCCAAGTGGCCTAAAGATGTTATGCTTTCTGGGAGTATCCAATTACGTAAAACCTGTTCGTGGCAGCAGCTGCGGAGGATACGCCATAGAGTCACAGAACTGTACAAAGGACACCGCGAGCCAGATTCGCAGTCTCGAGCTCCTTGCTTAACTCTTTGCGGGTTAATTTTTTTCCTCAAATGCGAACTCACCCCCCCCCCCCGTTCCATGTTTTACGGCAGATATAAATTCTTCGATCGAATTTATTTCGAGCAGAAAACTGTATTAAAAAGAAATCGTATGTGTGGTTACATACGCGTGGTTTGTTAATGAGGGACACAAAACAATTCTAGAAAAACGTCATACGACTTTACAAAATCTAGTTTCGCGGGCGTTAGAAGCGGGAAGAACACGGAGGACAAAATCAAAACTAGAACCTGCGCGCCCCCGTGTGGCCGGATGCGCAAGCTGTAGCCGGCGCACCGCTGTAGTAAAGCAAAAAAAAAAAAAAGAAAAGAGTAGCCATCGGCACAAGAAAAAAATTTCACGCATTTCCGCCGTGTGGCACCACATGCCAAGCGAGAAAAATGACCGAAAAAGGCGCGGTTTTTAAAGCTACAAGCGATGACGTAGATACACGTCACTGACCGTTTCGAAGGTTGTTTGCAGGGGACGTACATGCACGTCATCTACCCTGAAAATACTTGAGCGCTTAAGTCCCGCTACAATAAGAGAACAAGAAACTGCCTGAGGAGGCAATAGGCGCTGCCTGTATCATTTTGTACCGACATTCCGTTTGGACGTGTAAATACAGAAATATACCAGCTGGCCTGACTAATCACTTGGACGTAATAATGAAATTTTGAAGGCTAGCGAAATGTTCCCCACATATCATTCCATGTTCTGAAGTTTTGTCTTCTACAGAGCGCCATTAGGCTCTGGTGCTGACGATTTCGGAATTAAGTTGCACTCCGCAGAAATCTCGGGTGGCTGGTGGATTTACAAACGCGGTTGGAGGGTTAGCTCAAATTTTCTTTCCTAATTGTCTAGTTGCAGTGTGCACTAAAGTTGTTCAGCAACGTTTGGGTGCTTAATGAGAAGCTATCTCAATGAAGCAGCTATCATTGATACCTGCTTCATTGCTTTTTTTAAGAAGCAGACTAGCACTAAGTTACGTGTTGGTAACGTAGTTCGTCAAGTGGCCAAATGAAGTTTTAGCACCATCAAAAACACAACTATCTCTATTTCGCCTCACTGTGCGGCGAATACAATTTTAGACCCTGCGTAAGCGGGTAAGATTAGTATGAAGCGCGTTACGGTTTCGCTATAAATGTTTTGAAGCTTACGCTTTTGTGCTCTCAGCGCTGGATTAACAACTTCTTTTATGATGCTCATAGCGAACGAACCGGTGCCGTATTTAAAAGGGCGCTGAACTTATGGCTGTTCTTGGCCACAGTACCAGCCATGCCTTCAAGGGAGATGTACTTCGCGAAGCAACGTATACACGTTGAGATAATAACGTTCAAAATCGATTCGGAACAACAGCCTGAGCGTGGACTCCAACGTAGTGATAGTTTCTATAACACTGAGTTGGGGCTGCAGTTGTGATGGGTTAGCAACAGGGATATGACTGACTCTGATGCGAACAAAGGTGATGTTATCCGCACATGTTGAGTCACAATGCGCATGTTCCTAGGTGGTGTACCATGGACTGCCCGAAGACAGCGCCGCCAAGGCTGACAGGTTGCGTTACGACCGTGGTATTCGAGCTGCTTCCTGGGGACTACTGGTCAACTGCGTCGCTGGTACGTCACCTTCTCACATCAGACCGACTAAGCGGATACTTAAAGCAGGACCATCTGATACAACGCGTGTACTCAATACTATAAAATGACAACTTTGGTAGAGAAGCAATGCAGTAAAGGTGGCGCGCTTGGAATGGACGTGATTTTTGTGCACGGACCTCTGTTTTGCCAACCAACGGCATGCCGATTTATTGCCCCCGTTACATGGGTTTCAAGAAATCCCGCATGCCGTATTCATGATAGGGAGGAAGCATTTTGGCTCCTAGCAAAGCAATGGCTCGGTCCTGATATTTTATTGTTCTCGGTATTGCATTACATTAGTGCGTGTTCATTCATGCTTCGGCCACATAACTAGAATGTTTTTTTTCCTCCTTCGCGTCGGTTATGTGTTCTAGTGTACAGTGTAAATTTTATAATGTCGCGAAATGTACATTCAACTCAGGGGCCAATGTAATGCTGATTTTATCATAGAGGGCGTTGCTTGTGCATCCACTTTACAGCGTCGGTGTACGCCATCGGCCTTCAGTGCCGGATAACCGAGCGCTTTGGCCAGCGCACCGGCCTTCAGTTAGGCATGGGAACCTTCGCCATTGCCATGTGCTACCTTCTCGTTTTGAACGACTTCACAAGCATCCTGGTGCTGTCGGCTGTAATGGGCATTGCAGCAGCTGCCATCGAATCCATTCCTTTCGCACTCACCTGCTTTTACTGCGAAAATAGACAGGTGAGTTGGAGCCCAGTTTATTACATACGCGAACGTTCAAAGATTACGTCTTAAGATGACTTTGAAAAAAAAAAAATTCTGGCATTATTTGTTAATCCTGTAAACGCTGCGCTGACCGAGTTTAGAAGAACAAACTGGGATTAGAGAAACACACGCACACGCAGAAGAAAGCGCAACCAGAAACTCACTTAATTTTCCGACCTTTTCGGAAAATGGTTGGAAAACAGAAGCAAATAATAATAACCAGCTCTGAGAGCGACCGCGAGTGTACAGCGGGGCGATTTAAATTATCAGGGAGTGAACCGAAACCACTGTCTAACGATTTTGTTTTCGTGTGTTTTTATCATTCTTTGTTTCCGTTTTTCCGCCATCTTTCTAAAGAGTCAGACCATTAAGTCAGTTGGTCGTTGCTCTTCCGTACGCGTGAGTCGTGTGTTTCTTAGTTCTCGTTCTTGTAAAACCAGTCAGCGCAGTGTTTTCAAAATTACCACGTGCCAACTATAGACCACAAGCAACTTCTATAGTTGTCATTCCTTGTCCTTGTTTCCAACCAACATTTTGTCTTGGGTGTTTTGGCGCGTTTTAAATATGTGAGCTCCCACATCTACACCAGGGATAGGTGCATGACCGGTGGATTCGGGTTAAAATGCTGATAGTTGCTGATTGATGATGGATGAACAGAAGAGATGGAGTCAAGGAGAGGATTGGCCAAGCGACTTCGCGTTGGCGGAGGTCTGTCGCTAGCATTTCTCATTGGCCCGGTGCTACGGCCATAGAGGCATTATTCAAGCAAAGCTTTTTATGACTCACTGGTGCGGTCCATCGTTACGCCAAAACACAATGCAGGAAAGCCAACTTAGGCAATGAAAATGCTTCCCGTGGTGGGATTCGAACCTGGGTCGTTAGGGTTATGAAGCTGACGTCTATCCGAGTGCATCATTCCGACACGGTCGAAGCGATTTGGGTTTCGAACTTTGACTTTGACTCAGGTTGCGTAGAAGAAAGCTTCGACTTTTAACCATCGTTCTCTTCAGGAAGGGGTTTTTATTTTCTCTCGTTATGGGCGCCAGCACCATAACTCTGTTCGGTTTCGTAGCTTTCAAAACACGTGAGTGATTTTACTGTGTTGGAAGTTGTTTCTTGCACACAAAAGAACGCCCAACTGCTTGCTTTCAAGTCGCGTCTTCGCAGCGGTTCCCACTAAAGTAGGCATAAAGGGTCCTCTAAAATATGCTCTGAACGATTACCTGGGCGAATCGTACGCAAAAAAAAAAAAAATGACCCTAGCAACCTAGCTTAAATTTTTCTGCTTTTTATCTGAGGTGCAAAGAGAAAGACTAAGTGCTCAGTGATAAAGCCATCCGGTGTGGCCATTTACCAAAAGGTGTTGAAACGGCCCTGCAGTTAGCAAGCCTAGTGGGCAGTAAAGCCAGCGAATGGTTTGCGGGCGCTCATTTTGTTTTTCAGTTGTCATTCCTAACACCTGTGCCATCTTCAGTTGTTATTCCTATATCGCGGTTGACATATCCGCATTGACTGGCGGCAGGTTCTCGCAAGTCCATTCTGCTAATGTTGTACAGGCCACTTGCAACCCAAAGAAGAACTGATTACCTAAAGCGAAAACTATACCGCGGGTTTTGTGTACTTTGATAAAGTGATGCAGAATGTTCAAGGGTAGTCCCCTCTTGCAGAAATTGGTAAGAACACGGACCATGACAACAGGGGGATTCGTAAGTAAGCAAGAATACGCACATACACATTTCTTCTGAATCTGAGTGTGAAGTCTCATAGGCGGGTGACGCGGCTTTGTCTTTCTGGAAGACGAGAGTCACGACTCCGGACATTACATCACAGGACATGTCAATGTCCATATTAAGAAGTACAGCGATAGGGCCAAAAAGAATAAAATGCTCTCACTTTACTCATTGCTGGCTCCAATGGGCAGCGGTATTGTACGTTCGGCCCTCTTTGCTCCTACTCAACAGAGGGAAGCAGCATGACAGAAAGTAGGTACCACTAGTGGATTGCGCACTTCGCAACTTTATGCATGCGAATTACCGGTCAAACCTGATTAGGGATAACGGGTAATGAACACGGCAACGTAAGTAATGACATCGTGATGAAGGTCGTGACGTAAGAATGGAATGGTTTCTGTGCTTGTATGCGTCATATTTTAGGATAACGCCAGTATTCGCAAGGACTTATATACGATTGGGAAATAGAGCTTTCGAAAATTGTGAAGCGGCACAACACTCGAATTGAGTTGGAGTTTTTTTTCGCTAACCCGCTACCCTTGGTCGGAAGGTGCACAAAGTAGGATAATGTTGTGGTACGTCCCAATTTTAGTGGTAAAGTATATGTGCACAAATTTTGTTAGACACGGCTTGCCTGGGTCCGGCCGTGATCCGACGTGCCAATAAAGATACCCTTGATTACCGGCGCACAAGCGGCGCCACCCATGGGCGCCGCGGTGATGAACACGTTATCACTCCCACACTTGCTTGACACGCTGGATAGCAAACCACCGCTGTGGCGGGAATTTCAAACTGGCCGTTCACGACCGCGTTCGTAGCGTAGTGGGAGCTAAGCGTTCGCACGGAGGCCCTAGCTGCTCGTAGCGGAGTTTCCCTTGTGGCCTCTCTGTCATTATTTCGAGATATCCGTGGTCCCACAAAAAATGTTTAAAATAAGCGGGGCAACCAAGTAGTACCTATGAGAGGTAAATGCCCGCGAGAACAAGTTTCGACTTAACCTATATTTAGAGATATGAGAGTTTCAGTTAATGAGGGTTTAGTGTATTTACAAAAGACGGTGTTTCCTACCTCAGCATCCGCGACAATTACAAGCATTCATTTTTTTGTTTGCTTTACAGGAATATTTCAAGGAATCTCAACACACTTTTGGTGTCGGCCAGTGCTTGGCATTGCTAACTACAGCCGAGTACCTCTCACAAGTCATTCTGACGCTGCTTATGGGCTACGTCTTCTCCGCTACAAGGACCCCAGCCTCATACGTTCTGTTTGCCATGGTATCCGCCCTAGCGTCTGTCGGCGCCTCTGCGTTTCTTGTGTGCCCGCCTCCCACAGCCCCCAAGAAAAGCATCGACTAGCAACTATGGACGGCAGCAGCCGAAGCTCCATCCAGCGCCGTAACGGCCAGGTCACAGTGACCTTTATCTCATGGGGCAGCAGAACTATGATCGCCTATTGCACAGAGAAAAAAATAGTTGACTTTGCAGCATTTTTCAATGGGATAGGAGTTTACTCAATAACGTAATTTTTACATGGCATGCGTCTTCAAATGACTTGCAGTGAGAAGTTGGATCTCTTGCAAGCAATCACGAATAAAACATAGGGGAAAACTTTTACATGACACTCATGCCTAGAGTGCACGATGCTTAAATTGTCCTTGCTTGAATAGATAACAAAAATGGAGAAGTATTGGTCTCGTGGTTTTACATTCAGCCGTTGTCGTTGCACCAGGTCTACTGTGTAGCTTTCTTGGGGCATGTTTTGTGCACTGTGATAGTAGCAATAAAATGTTAAAAGCCGGCGGGGACAGGGCAAACTTCACGAGAGAGAGATAGAGAGAGAGAGAGAGAGAGACAGAGAGAGAGAGAGAGAGAGAGAGAGAGAGAGAGACAGAGAGAGAAAGATACATTTGTCGAGAGCAACCGGTGATACTAGGAAGTGTCGGGTAAGAGCCCTTGGGCTTTATCAGCGACCCAGGCCAGCTGGGCTTCACAAATTTGATACTTTCAGTCGGAGCCGACCAACATGATCTCCCATTGCTCTACATGGGTGGTTTCGCGACCTGCTGTAGCCACGTGGGGGCGAGTCCCAATAATATGGGCTAGGTGTGCCCCGATTTTATATTTGTGGCATTTGTAAGAAGCTTCCTAAAGGCCTTGAGTGTTTTTAAACGTTTTCCTGAACACTTAGAATTGCACTTCATACCATTACGTTGTGTTCACCGTCAAAACATGTTACAAAAGTGTTTAGAACATGTTCTTGAGTTTGTATATTGTATGTTCTTACAATGTGACGCCACTAGTGTAGTAATCCCATAACGGGAGTGACCGTATCCTGAAATAAACAAATAAAATAATATCGAGAAATACTATAGGTACGAGAAAAACAAATTAAACCCAGTTCCACCAGTGCGGAATGTCCTGGAACCGCGGACATGTGGTTCTATTGTGTCGGCGCAAACGTCAACGGGGCATATCAACCTACAACATCTCCACTGCTAAAAAATACTTTGATGCGTATCTCTACGGCAGCATTTTTCGACAAATCCGGTGTCCGACGTAATAGTGTCATCAGGAGCCGCACCAGTCAACGAGGCGACGCGCAGATGAAGTTATCACCAATCCACAATGGAGGACTACATATTCATTTGGGCCATTTGAGGAACTTTAACGTGCACAGAAAACTCGACGCACGGCATTTTTGTTCCTCGCGTATATCTATCAAACGGCCACCGGAGCCGGGATCAAACCCGCGTCGTCGTGCTGAGAAGCAGTACGGCTTGGGCCCCCCGAGCCGTGCTGCTCATATTGCTGCTCATATGACCCGTGCAGGTCATATTGCGATCATTAGAAGAGCAAATAAATAGCCCACATTAATTTATAGCAATGTCATTATTTCTACCGAGTGTGCATAGCGGTTTTTGACTTCCAAGGAAATATGAAGAGATTAAAGATTTGTTGGACTAAATTTAAAGCAAATAGTTCGAATAGTTGCAAAATAGTGACCAGCCGAATTCATGAACACTACTGCAAGAACGCAACTAGCCAACATATTTTTTTTGCAACACATAAAGCAGTAGATGAGCTTTAGCAACAAATTCAGTCATTCTCACCCCCTTTCGAGCTACGAGAATCCTTTGTTTGATTCATTGGGTTATATTTCAAAGCAGGATTTTTCTGGCAGCCGCTATAACTTTGGCTACGATACAAAGCACCATGACTCTTGTGGCCCCCAGCTGGTGCCAGTTCTACTGCAGCAGCGAGGCGTCCACACACAGAAGCAACAAGCACGTGCCCAGCACTGGAACCTTCAGTACAGAGTTCCGGTTCTTTACTGCAGCATCCAAAAGTAGTTCTTCCTTATTTGCAATGTGCAGTGATTGGCTGGTCCAGCGGTTACAAGAAAGCTCCACGACTCGTGCGCCGAAACTGAAGCTATGGAATTGACGCTTCGCGTCTCTTCTTTTAGTCTGGATTGTCTGTGTAGCGATGATGTATACGTAACGTTTGCTGTCACGATATTTGCTTGCGCATAAGTACGTTGAAATGGGCTCAGTGGCTAAGGCGCTGCGCTGCTGAGCCCGCGGACGCGGGTTCAATTCCAGGCCGCGGAGGCTGTATTTCTGATGGAGGCGAAACACCCGTGTGTTCGATATTCCGACACACGTTAAAGATTCGCAGGTGGTCAAAATTGATCCGAAGCCCTCCACTATGGCTTGCCCCATCGACTGTCTAGCGTCGGTGTGTTCAACATCTCAATCAATCAATCAATCAATCAATCAATCAATCAATCAATCAATCAATCAATCAATCAATCAATCAATCAATTTGAAGTAAGTTCCCGTAATAAATGAACGCTATACTTTTCATTGAAACTTTGGGTGCTTCCCCTCATCATCTGCTACACCACGCCTGCTCCAGCTTTTGTTTTATTCGAAAAAGTGCGCCAGCGGCATGATAAGGCAAGAAAAGGTAGTGTAACTCAAAGTAAACATAAGTCATATAAGCAAACGATAGCACCTCCTATGGGTACTTAGAAGGGTGCATATAAGTAATGCGGTTTTATACGGTGCTGGAATGTATCCATATGGTCGTCCAGGTGCGCGAGCTTGACTTTCTTTAGTTCCTGTTTGATGACCAAGCTCTACCACGTGAAAGGAACCCAGAGCTATTTTCCGGAAAAAAATAAAAAGAGCTTAGACTTACCTTGTTATGGAAATACACCCACATTGCGCCAACGTTTAGGAGGAACGCAGTGTCACCTCCGCTATTCATTATTTTTGAATGATTTTAAGTTATCAAATACTGAAACACTCATTGGAGCCGATAACTGGTGATGTATTATTCAATGAGGCATACGAAAGAAATATGTCCATGCCTAATCAATTTGTGCCAAATATCAGACATTGGCAAAAAACACTGAAATCCAATTTAATCTAGATGCAAGAAGCAAAAAGGAACATTGAGCAATTACAACAGACAACTTGCTGTAGCACTAAAACCAGAAGTACACATTGCAGGTTTGTAACGAGCACAGCTGGAAACACTTGCATGTATATATCACAGACATTATTTGTCTGCTCAAGGCCGTCAGCACAATTTAAGCAGACATGTTCTTATATCACCGAGTAATCCATAAATACATTTGCCTTGCAACAGCCCGCCCTTGAAGAAACAATTATGAAAATAGTTGATGCATCTCAATACTATTTTTATAGGGCAGATTCTTCAATATAAACTCTTTTACAGATATGTAATACCAATTACGTCGTAGTAAAACACAATCAAGGTACGCTAAGCTTTTGGCGGTCATGCACCCATCGACTTAGTCGCAGTTTTAAGCGCAAAGCAGGCATTACTAAGAAATGGCTTCAGCAGCCCTGCAGCCTTCCAGGTTTTACACCCTGGTAACCATCCTTAATGGCACGCCAAATATTTATCTTCTTTAAATTACAGCAATTGTTCGTTTTCTTCAAACATTATTAGAACACCTTAGGGAAAGCAATACATATATGAAGGGAGACCAATGCAAGTGGGGGACAATTATATCAATTAAATGCACACTTACAAAAACACTCAACAACACAAGGTGTTCTGGGCACTCGCCTCTGGCGGATTTGAGCCCGCGCAGTGTAAATGCAATTTTTCTTCTGTATAAAACATTTTCACAAGTAATTTCTGCATTTAAAATTTTACAGCATTCAAAATATACATTATGGTGAGTCGTAACTAACCCTGAACCTTCGACACAAAAAAGTTTATGTACAACATTGATAAAAATCTTCGTTGGTTTCAATATTTCTTGTTTGAATACATTTTGGCCTATCAACAATAACTGTGACGTGTATCTAAGAGTACAAAGTCATCTCGTACGAAGGCTATAAGGCACAGGTAAAATAGCCGAAGAATTCATCAGCCCTTTTTGACTGCTAATAAAACAATACTCTTAAAATATACAGAAGCAACGATGTACACCTGGGCTTATGTTCTTTCAGGATGAGCATGCCAACCACACATTTGCCGTTGGTTATCCTTAGTCGGCAGTCTGAGGCCTGCCAGAACAGCGCGGATCCTTAGAAATCACTCAGAAAGTTACTTAGCTACTAACTTTCAACAGTATTACAAGGATCATTGCGACGCCTTGTGCTTAAACTTTAGGAAAACGGAGCTTGTTTCCTAAGCGCGGCGCGATAATAGGGGCTTTCGATTGTCCAGCACAAGACACAGTTGCTGTAACCACATCGGCGAAATGGAACGAATGAGTTGATAACTACAGTGCAGCGCTGGGGGCACCGCTGGTGTTGTCACGAAGTGTCCTTCGGAGATGGGCACATGATGAAAGTTGCAGCGTAGCAAGACGCAAGGGCACACGCAACGGCAACAGCCACATACGATGCTACAGTGTGCGTAGCAGAGAAGATGTATCCCATGAAGAGCGTAAGAAGAACTTGTGACAAGTACTCGGCCGTTGCTAGCAGTGCTAGACACTGACCTATACCAGGAATGTAACGAGATCCCTTGAAATACTCCTGCAAAAAAAACAGAAATCAAAGAAATCATGCTCGCTACACCTGCAAACGCAAAAACAAAAAAGATGCAATCAATATCTGAGCAAGCCTAGCCTACTATTGCTCTGCTTGGTGGAAGTATTAAAACCTTAATTTAAACTGGTCAAAGGTCCAAAATTGTGTGCGAAGGAAGGAAACATGAATCAATCATGAGAGGACGGAACTTAAAAAGCACGGTTTAAATGTTTAAAGTTGCAAGTAGGTGGCTCTTCAGCAAAGTAAATATATACGCCAGAGAAAATTCTCATGGCATTTAAGTTTCCTTACTTCTTTTGATAGCAAAAGCCTTGAGCTCTATTTTGATAGATACCTTTTATATACTCGACCGCCAATCGACACAGCAGATACGCAATTTTTCCCCGTCTTTAATTCATTTGAATACACCTTAATCCACTTCAATCTTCATCTAGTCTCCTCCACCTAAATTCTACCCTAATTCATCTTATTCCGCCTTAGTCCCACCTAAGTAACCGTTACTATTACCGGCTAATCAGTAAACGACCAGTTAACTTGTCGTTACCTGCAATCACCTGCCATCAATTGCCATTAATTGTGTCCCGGCACACAGTCATCAACTGACACGCACCACGCTAGCTCTTGTTCCCCTTCTGGAAAGGTGCCGAGTTCACACAGTGGTAAGGCCCTCGTCTCCTGCTTTGAGAACCATGTTCAAATTCCGAACGAACCCAAATGCGTTTGTTTGTCTTTAGAGCGGCGGTCAGTTTCGTACCAATCGTGTTGACGCCGACGGTGGCGGTTACTTTCCGCGTTAAATGATACATGTAACGCTTTCGCTGTAATGAAGGGTCGTTTGAGACAACTGTGAGAGTAAGGCCGGATTCAGGCTGTTGCGGAAACTGTCGTAATAACTTTAAAGAACGACGTCATTTCACATTTCACTCAACCGAACTGCGTGACACGCCATTTTATACGTCCATAAATCACGGTATGCCTTTTTCGTCGGTAGTCTGAACATAGCATAAGGTTACACGAAACATACTACGAAGTG
The DNA here is from genome assembly GCF_048455015.1 of Haemaphysalis longicornis. NCBI lineage: Eukaryota > Metazoa > Arthropoda > Arachnida > Ixodida > Ixodidae > Haemaphysalis > Haemaphysalis longicornis. Next base: position 106,869,849 of record NW_027526335.1, on the reverse strand, counting down.
TAGGCATGTACGCACATGTGAGTAGCCTACCACATTTCCCCCTACAATTTTCGGAGTGCACTCAAATGTTTTAAGCATAGCACCACTGTGAGAAGACGGGACACGTGGTCGACTGGGACGAGGCGAAAGTGATGACAACCGAGCTCGATCTATCTTCTCGATTGCAGCTCGAGGTCCTCGTCATTCAGACGTCTTACCCTATTAACAGAACGGGTGGCAATATGCACCATATCTATGCGAAGTCACTGTGACGCCTAACGCCCAATATATAGCATCATTTTCCACGGCACATTCTCATTATGAGCAAGGTACCCGAAGGGTTACCGAAACGTCAAAATGCTTTTTTGACTAGGTGGTTACCTTCGATTCATCGTTGCAATCACACTCTTCTCCTTATGCTAATGTCTATAGGAAGACCTATACATATGCCAAGGCTGTTTGTTTCTTGCTATACCTTTTCTTCAATAGAAAGAACCAGGCTAAGTGATTGTTCTCATGTCTACTTGTTTACTACATGCTATACAAGCACTTCAAACTTGCATACAGTTAAAAGTTGATCAGACGAAGCCACCAGGAACCGAAAAATATTTCGTTATATCGAGAACTTCATAAAATCGGGACTGCGATTTTACAAGCAGTTAATTGCATACAATTCGATGTCTTAAGAGAGGCGCATCCGAGCAGCATGACATCGTAATTACGCCGGCCGCGGCGCTCGCGTGACCACAATTTAGCAATGCGCTAAAAGTCCGTGGTGAAAATAAGCCCGCCGGGGCTTTCCCTGATGTCATCGCACCCCAGCAGACGCCGAAAAACGGCGCTTTTTGTTGTACCACTTCACCGCTTATGGAATCGTTCATGGCTCTCATATCCTTGAACCATGCAAACAGTGCTTCCTTTAACCTCTCGTGCGGGGTGCTCTTGATATTAGTTTTCTTTGACGCAATTCCAACAAAAGTGGAATGGATGATGGCGTCCTTTCCTTTCAAGATTGTGGAAAGCGTTCTGGCCGGGACGCCATGGTCTGCCGCCACGGGACTGCTGAGGTGCGTAAAAACGCAGCTATATGCCCGTTTTGTTTCTGACTTGGCTCAATTTTTGTAAAGTTGGGACAAAACACGCTCGAAATTGATCTTTTTTTAAATACGTTGGTCTCTCAAAACACTTAATTAAATCGGGAATGGCGCTAAATTCATTTTGTTAGTTCGAGTTCACGAAGGCATTGCACCGTACAGGATTCTGCGGGGGAATCCGAATTTGCTCGTAGGATCGAGAAGAGCGTAAGATCGGATTTCGTTAGATCGAGTTCTGACTGTACTCGTTTTCGGCCTTTGTCTTAAGTGCTCTTCTTGCCGCCCATTCTAGACATCATCGTTATTAATAAGCACCCTCGCATTGAACTGTTTTAGCAAGGCGGAACACAAAATAAATTTGTGTTCCACCAAGGCACTAAATCTCCTACTCCCGACTCTCAAGCAACTTTGTAAAGTTTCCCCACTGCACAGGTGAGGTACGTTCTGACATCATGCGTTTTCGTTTTTTTTCTGCTGTAACATCGTTCGTCCTCCTTGCTCGGCGCCCATTGTGTAGTGCCGTTCATTTCCCTACGTTGATTCGCGGGTGCTTCCGAGTACGCGCACACCTTTCCTATTGTCGACCAGCCTAGTGCTGCTGCAGCAAAAAAAAAAAAAACACAATCCGTGCTCGATAAGCGAAATGCAAGGTTACAATACTTCGTAATAAAGAAGAGCACCACAACTATCAAAAAGACGTGCGAAGGTCAAAATCTACTTCCGACTCACCTGACTGTGTTCGCAATACAAGCAGGCGAGAACGTATGGTATTGAGTCGAGGGCAGCGGCCGCAACGCCCGTCATCGCCGACAGCGTCAGCATGCTGGCCAAATCATTGAAAACGAGCAGGCCGGACATGGCGATGGCAAAGGTTCCCATGCCCAGAAGCAGGCCGAACCGCTGACCCAGGTGCTCCGTCACTCGCCACTGAACGCAGAGTGAGTACAGCGACGCTGCAAAGAACAAACAGAAATTAGGTTGGTATGCTTAATTGTTAGACAGATTTTCTGTTGAGAAACATCTAGAAATTGTTTGAAAAGCCTCATAATAAATAGACACGAGTGGGTGATACACACCAGGAAAAAATGTGCTGGTATGGGGAAAATTCCAGCAAAGAGCCCATGCTTTGAGGTTTGTGTTGTACATGTTACACAACAGTGCAGGGCAAGAAAATGAAGTTCCCACCAAGCTCGATGAAGAAAGAAATATTTACATTAATTTTAGAAACCTGCGCTCGTTTGAAGGGACAAAGCTCGTACGACTTCAGATATCGTTGTGTTCATGCAAAAAAAAAAAAGCAGTTTTGGCTCTTCTTTTATTTTCACACAGTGCCTAGAATTACGTTCAACGTTGCCTTGAATGGAAATTGAAGTGGCGTCTGACGTAATCCAAATTAAAATTAGAGTTACGTTTGATGTCGCCTGAGAGAGAAATGTGATTTGTCTGCCATAAGCTCAAACTAAAAATTCACATAACATTTCACGGAACCATAAAAAAAATAAATACCGTTACACCCCATGATATTTGCACAACATTACTGTACAGGTGCCGTCAAAAGTAATTCAAACACGGTCTCGTAAATGTTTCGGAATTTCCTCTTCCAGAAACTGTCTTGCTGCATTTGTGTGCGCTTAACGGAGTTATCCACAATAGAAGAATCTTTCTGTAAACTGGTAATGGGTGGCATATTTCAAGTAAGACATATTTTGTGATATTAAACAAATCCATGTTCCAATAACTTCTTGGGGCACCTGTACATAATGTCTCACCTTACAGCCGATGCATGACCTGAGATAAAAACCTAATTACATGACTTTAACTAAAAAAATTCTGCATTACGTTCTACCCAGTACCCATACACTAGTTGAAACTGCGACGGTGACCATGGTTTTAGGCCCGCCGAGTGATTTAGAAAGTGTTCATTGTGTGTTGATTCTGCTAACGTGAGGATTGTTCAATGCCCGCCAAAGACCATTTTTCTTCTTGAAGCGATTTATGAGGATTGTTTCTTAAAATTCGCTTTTTGCTAATGCAAAACACAAAAAATAATGGATAGTGTTCACAGATAAGAATCAGATTGTAGCCTGACTCGTGCTGAGAATAAAGGTGGTATCGTTCAGGGCGCACAGCTATCACCAAACACCATAATGAATTTATACGTGGTAGTAAAAGTACAGCCTTGTGGGGTGTGATATTGCAAAAATAAGAGGCTGTCTTGTGCAGTTAAGAGGCTGCGCAGCTGGCATCCCAGAGCAGTTGCCCACGGGATTGTGCAATTGCCTACAACAACAAAGTTCGCTGTAGTGAACTGATCAACTCATTCTGTGCTTGCCGGTCTGTATCAACACAATCCAGCTCGGCTAAACATTTATCAAGTAATGCATCCTAATTATCGGCCCCCTTAAATACTCCGCTAAAAATATTACCCCGTAGTCTGAGGCTAGTTATCAAAGTTATGAATATTCCAAATCGAGAACCGGACGACCGCAATTATATCTGTTCATGCGCTGATGAACTGATATCGGGTATACCTTACACAGTAAACGTTCACAAATTCGGTGCTAAAAAACTTGAATAGTTCAGACTGCAGGCACTGCCCAGCAAATATGTGTATTAGCTTACATTACCAAAGCGATCTCTTATGAACATTCACAGATGTATTAGTATACTGAAAACTGGCAATGCGTCAAATTTACGCGTGAAAATTGTTTCACCGTGGAGTTGAAGTGCTCCGGTCACGAAGTTTGCCCCGACCGTTTACAACCGTACTTGCATTATACGCAAATCATAAAACGGCCACTCTATCCCATACATCGGCTACATATAACGAAGCACGGGTAAGTGCTTCTTGACTGCACAGAATGTTAAAACAGGCAAGCAACGGCGTAACATAAGCTAGGAACCTCAACGCTTGTAATGCATACTTTTACTGGCTGTTTTCCTGTGACACAGCTTTTACTATCATTGCAAATTCGCAGCTCTGCTCCCTATATCTGGGGTCTTCGTTGCCGCACGCTGGTGCTACTATGAAGCCACAATTTCCCTTCGTCTCTACCTAAATTTCTTCTGGCCGCAGGTATAGGCAGCAAATTCGTGCACCAAAGCACACTATTCCAAGCCGATGCCACTATGGTACGCGGGACTCACAGGCAATGCAGTTCACCAGTAGTCCCCAGGACCCAGCTCGAACACCTCGGTCGTAGCGTGTTCTGTCGTCATTACTGGCACTCTCTTCGGGCCTTCCGTGGTACACCACCTAGCGCCACATGTAAAACGGGAAATAAGACCTGCAGGTAAGAGGCAGCTTTCAGAGGGCACCATTTACAGGCAATCATGATTTGGTATAGAACACAACGGGGTCGCAGATGTGACTTGTTTCCACAAGACTGTCAGCACGCTGAAATACTAGGACGCATCGCTTTTCTCTTAACTAGATTAAATTACACTTCCCCTCATTAGGAAGTTTTTTTGCAGTGCACACTTCACATAAAACAAGCCTTTTAATACAAGATGTAAAATTCAAGTCAGGGTAAACAAACAATGGTTTGTTTCTGCCGTTTTAGAAAGTAAACGCGAGATAATGGACATACGAGAACGAACCCTTAACATGTCGTTCAGAACTTTGGAGGTACTGTACAGTTGCAATCTAAGGATCTACTTCCACTGAGGACTTTGTGATGTACTGCACCTTGAGTAACTCTCCATAGCAATTAGCTTGTATTGCTAAGCTACCAGGCATTTGTCGAACTTGTTGAGTTTATTCCCAAGGCTAAACCATTGCTTGCTGGAAAGTCTGAAACAATGCTCCAACGCATCCCACTTTTTGATTTGGAACTTAGCGAACACGTACTGAAGTGTTTTGCATAATCCCCCTGAAAAGCCTCAGCCTTAATTATCACGTTATCAGGTAAAAACAAATCAAAATAATGCCACTGTAAATGTTATGGCCAAAGCACAAAAAACCCACGTTCAGCACGGTGTTATTTATTTAGATTTTAGCGCGTGAAATTTCTGCCTCGCAATAAGCGTTTTCAGCCCAAAACCTGCAGCTGTGGTTTTGTTGTTGCTCAGTGTTATTATCAAGACTCATAACAAAGTAGCGTCACCATGCAGTGACGTAGGCAGGCTGTCTGTTGCAACTGGCTTTTGAAGCGAACCTTTGTGTCCTCACTGATGGCGTCTGTAATGCGAATATGCCGTGCAGGAAAGTCAACTTTTTCTGGAGATGATGATGATTGTGGGTGAAGTGTAGCAACATTAAAACGATTCCGTGCCAAGCTTGGAGAGAGCACCGTTACGCCCGCTCCGCTAAAGGCTGATGTGCAGCAGAGGAACGAGGTGACGCCGGCGTTCGACAGCGCGACGTAAATAGGCCTAACGTCATGTTGTGAGGTGAACAGCGACAGCTGTTACCCACAGGCCGACGTAGGACGAGAATGGCGTTGCTTTGCGTTCCGTAAGGCTGTTAGCCCATACGACGTTAGGCTTAACTTCTCATTTTGAGGTTTAGGATGTCAGACGTAATGACACATCTTGGGGGTTTAACACCTCAAACCAGCGCCCACTCAAAAAATTGCTCACTGAACGCCACGCACCAGGTACCGGTTCGTGCCGTGCACTCAAGCCCAAACGTTAGGCCTACAGAGTTCGCACTCGAGAGTTGCTGCGGTTATTCTAGACAAGTTGTTCATACATGCATCCTAGCGCATACTTCCAGTGTGGGTTTAACCAGTGTGAGTTTTAGCCGCAGTGTGGGCTTTCAACCACGCTGACTTGTCGGTGCACTCGCATCAGCAATGGTGTACTCCGAACAGTGTATTCACCCAGAGTGGATTCAGCATGATATCTGGGCCACGTACGCGTGCGCAGCTGCCTTTGAGAAATCATAGCTGCCGAGACGATTGAGAGTTGTGCTATAAGAGGGCAATTCTACATCACCACGGGTAGCGTTCCAGGCCGTAGGAAGCGAAAAGAGGCCTGTTTGTGCGGCAGCCTAAGAAGCCTTTTGAGGCCGAAGGACGCACCCTTTCCGGAGATTTAAGAGGAGCTGGCCACCTCCTTGATATTTCAATGGGCTGCATACATGGCTCAAAATATGAAGCTGTAAGAACATAAAGTAAGAGCAACTGCTCAGCGGGAAAGTTTTATTAGGGTAAGCATTAATTTATTAGTGTCATATTGCTAAAAGTTTTCCCTTATTAGTATGACCATCCTTTCGCGTCCTTTTCCTCTTCCGTTATTATGAATTCGCACACACTTGAGTTCGCATCGCCAAGCATTTTCTTAGCGCGAGGGTATTTCATTACTACCCTAACTGCTACTTTTGTAATTATCATGCTCCACGTAGGCATACGCACATGTGTCTAACATACGTTCCTAATTTGAACGCATCAATGCATTCACTAGATCAACCCGCATCCTTTCCTTTTGTGTCTTTTCTTGTTTCATACCCGCGTTTGCATAGCCAAGCAAAAAAAATTAACCAGGAGGGTGTTTTCGTGCTTCTTCTGTAATTAAAATGATGAAATTACTCATGCAGGGCCGATAACATAGTTGAAGGCCACGACGTATTCTCTACGTGCGCCATTAACCAGCTAGGGCCATCGCGCTGCGGTGCTATTGGGGACACACAATCGCCTCGCGTTCTCAAACGAATAGTTTTAATCCAACCCAGACTGAAGTGTACCTATTTTTTTAAACGCAAGCGCTATACTTTGTTTAAAAGAGCTTCCCTGGGAAATTTGGGGTCAATTCAAGCATCCTTTGGTCTGTTTTTATTCATTGAGCCTTCGGCTATTCTGTGAGCACTATGTACGTCACGGACGCCGAGCTATTGGGGTATCGAGTTAACGAACACGCTCGCATTAATGAAGACTGGAACCAACATTGTGCTATTTACACTGTCTGCAGAGATATCCAAGGAGAGTGTTAACAAAACTTGTTGAGCTAGTTGGTTCATGCTTATTGAAAGGAATAAAAGGGGCGCTAAACAGACGAAGACGATGGCGCCTGTATGTGGTGTGTGTGTCTACTTCGTCTTCGTCTGCTTAGCGCCCCTTTTATTCCTTCCTTCCAAGGAGAGCGGTTATGTGAGAGCAAGAGCAGGGATTACCTCACCCGTGAAGTCGGTGAAGTACACGTAGTGCGCCATCAGGGCCATCCAAGCGAGCAGCTGGAAGAGGAAGAGGCGCCGCAGGCTGCTCGGGACTCGCAGCACCGAGGCGACGGCACGGGCAGGCAGCAAGATGAACACGCGGCAGAAGGTCTCGCAGGCAATCAGCAGCACTCCGGAGGAAAAACTACGCAGGAGCTCGACTGGACTGTCCTTCGCTTTGCCGTTGGGAAGGCCCTGGTTCCAACCGATCAAGCCAGTGCGAGATGAGTTGTGATCGTGGGAGGGCGTCCCTGGAACATAGGGAATGGCGGTTATAAACACTATGCCACATAAAGAAAATTTCTTGGGACACCTACGTATGCTCACGTGCTTTTAAGGCGGAAGGCTGGCGTTCTATTGTGATAGATTCATTTTACATATATGTCCACCTATCGACGCAGAAGCCACGCTAATTTATGGTGCTTATTTCATTCTAATCCACCTTAATACATTTTTTACCTTATTTCACGTAATTCCATCTTAATTCATTTGTTCCATTTTACTCCCTTCCCAACCCACGTAATTATGCTTAATGGACAATAGTTTATCATAGTTCATCTTAATTCATTTTAAATGTTAGCCCACCATTATCTTCTTCCACGTTAATCCCACCTAACTGGTGATTACCACCAATCACTATTGGACAATAAATCTTTGATAATCACTCATAATCTCATATATACATCTGGTATGGTAGCCGACTAACCGCGTCAGAGCACCATAGCCCTCCTTCACTGCACAGTTCCCGCCACCGAGGTCATCTAAGACTTCTGGTAGCATTCGTGTTGGTAGTTAAAGCGACGACTACAAAGTGTATTGGCGATACTGTTACTAGAACGCACCCAGGGATAACACCATGCAATGTGCAACCAAAATCTTACACCTTAAATCAAAATGTAACCTTAAACGTTATATAATAGCATCACCTAAACACACTCCTGATAGCTTTATAACGAATAAGAATTTCTTCGGGCATTAAAAGTGAAAATGATCACTACATCGGAAGAGCGTGTATATAGGTGAAGATTCCTAAGGCCCAACCAAGTAAATTACCACCGAAGTAACTCGAATAGTCACTGGGGCACTGTTAGAATTTTATGTGAAAGGCGCCCAGTTTCACTATGCAGTCAGAATTTTTGTTGCATGCATCAACGCATAGCAACCACCTAATACATTATAACTACTGATCTAGGCCCCTGTTTATGACTGCCATGTAGCCCCGATTGAGACTCAATAGCGATCTTCCACATGGTCAATGCCAAATAAATTTTGCTGGTTCATGCAGTTATATTTTCTTCGCAACGCGGGTGTTCTCCGAATGTAGGGATACCACGTGCACGGCCGCAAAGTAGGCAAGATCGCAGAGCGCACGACCAATTTCCGCCCTACTCTACCAAACAGGCAAAACACCAGCAAGCGACCGGAAGCCTAGCACATACCATTCAGAAAGTTCACGGTGCAGCTACGCGTCACCACGTCCTCAAATATGTACATCATCAAACTAGTTGTAGTCTTCATTCCAGTAGTCGGGAAGAAGTCCTCTGTAAAGCGGTCCATGATATACCTCGCAAAACTTTTAATAGAAATGTGTATTGGTCCAATAGAAATAACACATTGGTCCTATAGGCCAGTCTATTCGCTCCATTTAAGCATCTGCAGGACCAATACAAAATATATTGGTTTAATAGAATCCCATCTATTGGTCTAATAGACCAAATGTATTGTTGTATTATTTTCATAAATGGATATCTATTGATTGTATCAGCCTAATAGACCAAAAGGGGATCTGTATAGGGCAAATACGCAGTTGATTTTGATTGTGGGGTTTAACGCGCCGACGCAACGCAGGCGATGTAGCGCGCCGTAGTGGAAGGCTCCGGATTAATTTTGACCACCTGGGGATCTTTATCGTGCGCCGAAATCTCGTACACAAGGGCGTTTTTGCTTTTAGCCTCCATCAGAAAAGCGGCCGCCGCGGCCGGGAAACGAACGCAAATACGCAGTTAAATACAGCGTCCGTTGCTATTGGTTTACGGACACTATAAGTAGAGTTAGCTTTTGGAGCACAACTAGAAGTTCTGTTGATAAACGGAGGTGTGATTGGAAGCTTCATTTCCACCTGTACGTCCAATATCTGCATATTACATGTCTGCAACTTACATTTTTGCTGACAATCGTTTACTCAAAAAAAAGCAATGTTTTGTCGCCGCAGTGGCAAAGGCGCTGTGGTTCTGAGCAAAGGATGAGGGCTGCGATCCCGACCGCAGCGGCGCTTTCGATATGGCGAAAAGTAAAACCGCGTGTGCGGCGATTTCGCGGTAGCGGCGCCCGTTGCACGTTCCCGGGTGGTCAAAACTAATCCGGAGCCCTCCACTAGGGCGCCCTCAAAGCCGAGATAGGGATGCAAAATCCCCACAATTTGATTTTTTTGAAGCAATGCTATTACTCGAAAGCGTCCGAATCGCACAGAATTTTGCATTTAGCATGCCGCAAAAAGAATGTTACTTTAGTGCTAAAACTTCACCGGTAGCAACGAGTTGCAGCCGCTGGCACATGGTGGACGCCTGCAATACTTGAGACAAGCAAAAACGCCGCGCGCCTGATTTTGTGCTCACAGCAGTTACATATGTTTCTCGCCAGCGTCAGCTTTGGCCTGCGTGACCGTCGTCTCATCTATTTTTTTTTAAAAGGAGCCATGAAGAGAAAATGCAAGTTGGTTTTATTCGAAAGATTTCGTGTTTTATAGTGCCCCCAGCGCTTGTCCGGATACAAACGGTGCTTTATTCACTGAGAAATTAAACAATTTAGGTTAAAATTTTTATTTTCCCGCTCAATCGTGCGTTTCCGTGGTCCCAAGTGACATCACGGGAACCGACCGCTCTGCAGCCTAGAATACCTTTATTCACGCATCCGCCGTACAGGGTAGAGACACGTAACGCTGGCGCCGCCATGTTCGGTTGCTCGCTCGCCGCCGAAGCAAGTCATTGTGTCAAAACCACGCTAAAATTATCGCCGCAACGTGGTTTACTGAAGAAAATTGAATCATATTGTCTGTTTCGCGTTGCTAGGTCTCGTGGGAAACGAAAAGAATAACGCGTTGAGCCCGTTGGCCCAATTGCGGCGGCACGGGACCGTTCAAAAGTTGTCTCCACCCTGTACAGCGGTGTTGGTTTGTTCCCGCGTTTCTTTACGTTCCGTAACCTAGATGGCGCCACCATACCGTGGCAAGCGTTTGGTTTGTTTTTGCCCGCATTTAAACCTGGCTTGTTTTTGTTCTGGGAGAAAATATTCGTTCCCTGAAACAGTGCTCGCTCGACAAATGGGGTCACGTAAGACACCGTTGCTTGCGTCAATCGGCCAGTGTCGTCTGAGACAGCCCCAAGCCCCGTAGTGCTGTGCAGCTAAACCAAAGCATGCTGTGCGCAGTACGAACAGCAGAACGCATCAGTACTTCTATGTTTACATGTGCTTTCGTAACTTCCACTGTTTGTCCCATCATTCTTATTGCTTTGTAAAGAATGTGCCCCAAATTTAAGCGCAAATCGCTCGTTCGTCTAGTTTGTAAGCTCTACCTAATTTGCGTCTGCTTCTGCCAGCCTCCGCCAATCGCAGAGCTTAGCCCATGTGACATCACAGGTTCTGTTGCGGGAAATGAGCTGGTGGGTCGCATGACCATTCCCGTTTTTCCTAATTATGTAGCTTATTTGAGCGAAGTTTACGTTAAAAGTGGTGTCAGTATGATTCTAACGAGACAATCTTTTGAATGAACCAAACTTGTGTTTTCTCTTCATGGCTCCTTTAATCTTGCTGTGCCAAGGAGCGGCCATAATTGGATTGTCTGCTGATTCTCAGGGTAAGTATCGTAATTCAATTATCTGCACAAAATAAAGTTGAAAAAATCGAAAGTAAGAATAAAATAATTAAGGCCGCATTATGAATTTGTGAATAATTATAGGTACATTGAATAAATCTACTTAAAAAAGCTTCTGTGAGAAATAAGGAAACTGGTGCTGGTTTCGTATGCAGGATAGAGTAAAATGGCTACCCCCATGCCCGGCCGGGATTCACGGCGTGGTCGTTCATCTCAGCGGGCAGCCACCATGTTTGTAAATTCAGTGCCGCACATTGTATTTATTAGTTTTAAAGCTAAAACATCATCTCCAGAGCTCTAAAACGTTGAGACACCTATGCCGTCATTTATATTCACCATGCCCGTTTTGCCCGCACGTTTGTCACCGCGGCCAGGTGACAAACGTGCGGGCATTGCGCTGCTTAGGTTTTTGTATTTGAAGGTAGTATACATTTCTTTTCACCAGGAGCTGTCGAGCTTCTCCTTCTGTGGAAATTTTATATTAAAAACCACAGAGCAGGTGAACTAGCGGCGCTTTCACTTGGTGGAAAAAGCGACTATCAATGCAAACCACGCGTGAACCGAGTACAAATGCATGCAGGACTTGGTGCTTATATGACTGCACTTAATATCGCCTATATATACACGACTGTGTATATAGTGTTCCGTACAGATGGAACAAAATCCTGCGTATAGAGTTTCCTTCAGGTGGAATCGAAACAGAATGTTTAGCTTTCCGAGCGTCCCGGTCACTGCCGCGTACTCGTGCAACGTAAATCGCTGGGGTCTAGTGGCGTGCTGCCAAAGAGTCTGGTGCGTTCCGTCTGGACGGAATGCTGGACGCACTAGGTGCTAGGTGCAATGCTGGGTAAAATGGTTGCGCAAGTTCCCAATTATTGCCATACAGTTTTTGCAGGTTTTGGAGTTCTGAATCGAGGAATGCACCGGAAATTTGACAGCCTGTGGCACGCGTTTTGTGCAATAAAGCTGCAATCAACTATATTTCATGCATTTGCGGTATTTGAAGGATAGTGTGACCACATTGTTTTCAGAAACTTGCTGAAGCAAGTGTAATGTGGCCAAATGCAGTGGAATAATGGCCTTGGCATCTATTTTGATGTTTCAATAGGCTCCTGATACAAATATATCTATAGGCGTAGGCACCTATAGACAAATGCCCCTATAGACGGATAAACAAATAGCTATTGGTGTCAACCTAATAGGCTATTGTTTTTTCTATTGGTAATTTTTGCTTGGGCTAACCACATCCTCACGTATGTACGGTCATGAAGAAAGGAGATGCGAACACGAAAATACGACCCGGAACATGCAAAATTTTCAAATACCGTTTGTAGTGGTGCAATAATGGCGCGCTATTGGTATATTTAAAAACCCACATTTCACAATATTTTCTTTATAACTAAGCGACGCGTATTTTGAACTTTCATAGAAAAAAAATTGCTCTATTTGTGTGTTCTAGAACACACAAAAAGCGCGATTTCTTTCCATGAAAGTATGAACCAGCTTGTTCATATTTTTGTGTCTGCGTTCCATTTGTCCGTGACTGTACATCACCCAACTAGTTATAGTTCTTATTCCTCATTCCAGTAATCGGGAACAAGTCCTCTCAGGGTCAGGGTCAGTAGGTTAGACTTCATTTCTAACCGCGCAAAAATATGGGACGAGACGGAAGAACAGCGCTGGTCCCGTGTGTTCTTCCGTCTCGTCCCTTATTTTTGAGCTGTTACAAATGAAGTCATCTGTAAAGCGGTGCATGATCTAACCACGTCCTCAAGCCGGTACATCGGCAAACCAGTTATAGTCCTCTGTAAAGCAGTCCATTATCTAACCTCCCTCGAACCTATTCAGAATGCATGATCAGCTCACTCACCTTGTTCCGCAGCCTTGGGCCCGTTGCCGTTGCAGTCGACATGCGTGCTATTTCCATTGGCCACAGACGATTTGTCTAAGACAACGAGTGTGCAGAACGGTAACGGCCGCGCGGGGTCTCCATTGGCCACACCGTTTTCCTTAGCCGACACGAGTGGCTTCTCCTTGGCCAAGACAAACGTAACTGCCAGGCAGGTGCCAAGGGCCACCAGCATGAGCAGAAACACGGCTCGCTCCTGCGGTGAGACAAAAAAGAACAATCTTAGGATGCAGGGGCAGTAATTGCGGCTGTAATCCCGTGACGAAAACGAGCCGAGACGTGGCTGAGGGAACTGTGAAAGGCTTTTGACCACCTTTGAAAACGAAAAGCTCTGGCTAGGAATAAGCGCATGGTGGCTTGATCTACTCTCCCCGCCTTTTTTAAGCACAAAAGAAAAGCGAAGACAAGGATAGGCCTGTGGCTGCTGGAGGAAGGATGGTGGCGCGCGAGTGAAAGAGGGGATTTTTCGTGGCCACTGTTGTGGCGACCAATTTGTACCCCCATGCGAATCTTGCAAACCTGATCAGAACACATAATTACACAGTCATCAGCTCATCTGCAAAGAATGTTAAAAACAGGACGCATTATTGTCTTTTGCTCAAGGTGGACGATCCCTCCGTGTGGCTTGTCAGCGATTGAATAAGGCAGGATTGGGTAAAGCATCCCTTGAAATAAAACTGAAGTGAAAGCAGAGTGTGAGAGAAAGATATGTAATTTTTTATTCGTCAATTTCCCCACTCTGCACAATGTGCCCCAGATGTGTTGTGCACTCCTTTGGAAGGATTTGTTTGCTTTCTTTAGTGCTACTGCAGGCGTGGATTTATCAGTGCAGTTAGAGCTGCCTCAAGGCGACGTAATTTCAAGGTCTATGTGTGTCATTGTACATGGTATGCATTTCTTTTAATTTATGATCTGATGTCCCCAGCATGAGCTTGCTATCTAATTTATGATACGGGCGTCCTACCAATAAACGTTTCGCTTGTAGCATTTCTTTCGTTGTCTTTGAGCTGACCTCTGGCCACTTTAAGGAGCATATTAATATTATATAGCACTGCCATGCAAGTTAACATTGTTGGCATCAAAAATATGCAATACATAGCACCATTAGTTGACATTCTGTTTAAAACCTACTGATTAATATTTGACTAGAGTTCCCTAACACGCCTCCGTCCATAAAATTGTGCGTCTGATTTCTTTCTCATGGTTTTGATTGGCCCTGACGACTTGTCTATTACTACCATCAATCTCTTGAAAATTTGTGCACTTAAATGGAAAGACTACATGACTGATCGACTTTACTTTCGTTTATTTATATTCACATCTAGGCCAGCAACTAAGCCTTCCCTATGCAGGTCCCAGCTACACTACACGGGTCCCCTTCAAGCTTAGTTAACAAAACGATGTGTTCTGCAATCTCAAGTGATTACGAATATTTTTCACCTTAAGTAATGTACTATTTTCCCGTCTAGGTAAGCCATTATAAATCATAGAGAGATCACGTCTTCCTCTCTGGTGACCTATCTGAATGCAAAATTCTCTCTTCTTAAGTCGTTGATGTACAGCTATTGCGCTAATACTACATGCTCAGACCACCCGTTTTATCATGAAGCAGTACGCATTGAAAACTGTAAACACACAAACAGAATTTTTTTTGGAAAACAAGATGTGCATCGGCAACAATGGCGGTGCTAACACAGCTTTATATAAATATTCAAACTTTTATCTTAAGGCATAAGGATTTTGTACAACAATTACAGGTGTGGGAAGCTCTCAGCTGGCGTTGTGGTTTTTCTTTTTCTGTGGTTAGCGGGAGCAATGTGTGATCATTGACGTTATGTGGAGCCGCTGTTTTTTTTACTTGTTAAACCTCACAAGTGTTCCGTAGAGTCATGCTACCACGACAGCCTCAAACATGCACAGCACGCCCTCTACACCTTTTAGCTAGCTACGGGAATGGAGCAGTTGCAAACCTCGCATAAAAAGCTAACAGACACAAAAAAAGTTAAAATATTTTTCAGTGACTGTTTCATGCATTCGAGCGATTCAATGCCGGTCGGTTTTAGTGCATATTAGGAGCTAGTGTGAAAGTAAAAGTTGCGCAATCGATGCTCACCTGTCCCGCGTATCCCAGAGCCGTGCCTGTCCAGTCCACAGCGCTGAGCAGGTAACCGAAGAGGCCACCGAGAGACAACGTGAAGGAATATACAGAGAACCCGTAGTCTATGTCCGCAACAAGGTCGTACAGCAGTGATTGCGTCGGGTTCAGCATTGCCTGCGAGTACAAAAGCATTTGAGGAATGTCAGGTATATTTTCTGCAGATGCCAATATGCTTTAGCTACCGCGTGAAGAGACAGCAAGAGGCAGGGGTTTCCCAATTTATTAGCTCGGATTACGGACTTTATTTTGATGCCCTGTTTACTAGTGTACTATTGTGAGGTAAATTTTAAACGTCTTTTTTGAGAGGGAATGACCATATGAGGAATAGATTTCTCAACTAAAGTGGGCCCCACTGAGGCTTTGCATTAAGTATCACTATTACAATAAAAAAACACACTGTGATGATTTGATCGTTGCATGGCTTAAAAGGCATCTAACACGAAATCACTGAAACCCTAGCTTGACATAATTTACTTTAAAATTTCTTTAAAAACAAGCACGAGCAGAACAAAATGCTCCTCAATACGTACCCACTTTCATGCATCTCCTGTGTCGCGTGAAAAGAAAAATTAAAAATTGCACTGTTTCCCACGCACTTTTGGCAAGGGCGTAGCAGCACAGGACGCGGCGTTTTTATAGGCGCAACTACTTTTAAGCCTAAAATAAAACACATTACTAATAGACAACAGAGTACTTATCCGTCAAAACACATACTAACAGCCGACTAATATAACAGAAGGAGCGAAGGACACCGTACTGCCACCCAGCACAATACTGGATCTGAAACTCTGTACGGCCAAAAAAGCATATACAATGCAACAAACCTATTTCTGGGATGATAACTCACAGTGTTCTAACTGTGCCAATACCACCCAAACAAATTAACGACTGGTCAACTGCCGATCATGGTGGTGACAGTAAAGTTACCTCCCTAATGGTAATACTGGCAGCTAAACTTGTGCCAGGCGTTGTTTGTACCTTCTAAACGAAAGTGCGAGAAGTGCGAATAGGTAATCGACATATTTTCTGCATTCTGAAACTATTAGGTAAAGCCCTGACACTTGTTTCATGTATTCATTGTAAGACAAGCTTCAAACATGTATTTTCATGCATACCGTATTAACAACGTAGCCGACATAGAAATGGCGACATCAGTGTATCGATTCGTGTATAGACATGATTGTACAAATGAAAAGGCTCTCGCTCAATCGGCAATATAAAATAGCAAAACTGTGCGTTAATGAATCCCGTGAACTCCGCATCATGGTCACTAATGATGCTGAGTTGTTATCACGGGATCTTGCAGTGTGCCACGCCATTTTTCTTTGCTGCCCTATGGCGGGCAATAAACCACAACGTCAATACCAAAATACTGATAGATTGATATAAAGTTATTTACTATAAAGACACCCTCAGGCTTTGCTATGCCTTAACGCTGCACAAAATGTCAGCTGTTCGTAAAGTGCATTTCCTTGAGCTTTGTTGTTTAAAGGTCTCTTGGAACACGCTATTACAACACTGCGCTGCGATTTCTACCGAAAGCTGCACTTTTAGAGCACGTTAATTGACATCGTTTCCACAGATAAACTAAGTATAATAATCTATAGAATGTTTTTGCTTTCGAGATACACTCTACAGCCGGTACTGGAAAATTGAACTGACGAGACTCAATTTAGTGCCTTTATTTCACAATTCAGGCGTCAAGGTTAGAATTCCAACTCAAAGCGCACAATATAATTGGCAACTTATAATTTGACGCACTTTGTTTATGAGTCATTGCTTCAGCCGTCATGCAGCCAACGGCCCTTGCAGCAAACGCGGCACGTTTACACTACACTTAGGGGATAATGTATACACGTTTGTTACGTTATTATGCTTGTTACGAAGGTTCGGCAGCACCCTTTGTTTGCAACTGATGGCATTTCGAACTTGCAAAAAATTCAACACAAGTTCATGGCTCGAGCGCAGCGTCATATACTACCGCATTGTAAACTTTATCAAGAAGGCACGGGGCCAACGCAATCTGGTCAACGACTGCCGTTTAATTAGCAGCTGGGACAAATAAATACCACAAATACACATCAGGTGCAGCGCAAAACAAATTCCAAGGAAACTTGCCAACGGCCGGTTGAGATTAGGTGTAAATTATAACGACTTCCACTTACCAGGCCCCATGTATTTTAATCGCAGGTAATTAGTATTTGCTCAAAAATACAGTTGGACAATACGGCACTTCTCGCGACGGGGTGCTATTCCAGAAGGCCCGTGGTTGAGCGAAACTCACGAGACCCGATCTCTGGCGCCGCCCACGTAACATGATTGTAATATTTCGAGGCGGTATTCAAATGCTCGAAAAATACGATCCGTGCTATTTGCATTATTAATGTGGCGTAACCGGTTCAAGACAGCGCGCTCCAAGGAGGCGCGGCTAGGGCGTGCGGCATTTTTCAGTGCGTTTTTCGCTCCACTTTTGCACTGGTGAGGTGCAACCGGGGAAAGAAAATCGAACTACTTTAATTTATTGCGGTTTTATTTTATTGATATCTATTTCACTACTAAGTTCATTTATCTTTATTTCAGGCGTTCATATTAGTTTTTTTTTTCCTTCCCAAGAAGCGGTTTCTGCCGCCGGAGGCAGGTGATGCGGACTGTGGCCGACTGGCAAAAAAAAGCGCGTGAGGGAAACGCGCCACATTCAAAATGATTGCTGCACGGTAGCGTATTTCCAAACGCTTCGCTGCACAGAGCACCCACGTGACATGTCTGTTCTCGCCATGGAAAACGGTAATTCAACGTGGTCATTGGCTGCGCCCAAGCCTAAAGCGACCTAAAACATACCAAATCACCATTATTAACAAAAACAAAGCGTAGATTTGAGTTTTAAAAAAATTATATTTAGGAAAATATACGCAATAAAAAAAAAAAACAACCCACGAGATAGACCTGCTGGGTCTCGAACCCAAGCCGTCAGCGCCAGAACTCAGTGCTCTACGTCAAGGCTACAGAGCCAGAACGGTGGGTTTGTTTTAGCAGGAGCTTAAAAGAATAGCGCGCGCAGTGACATCACACATGTCACGTGCGTGCTCTGTGCAGCGAAGCGTTTGGAAACACGCTGCACGGTATTACGTTACAGAAACCTTCCATCCGTTTTTCGACAAAAAATTTCCTCGGGGCACTAAAGTCTGCTTACGTGCATTGAAGGCGAAAGCATGGCGATACGCATTAACTTCTTAACTGATAGACTGTACTGGGGTCTTTTTCCTCGCTTTCATTTCTTTATCTTCTGGCACAAATTGCTTCGACCAGCTTTATTTCTCCTATACCGCGTTGCGTCAGTTTCTTCCTTGTATTTCTTCATGAACTATGTCAGCTAGAAGACTGGCACATGCCACAGCCTCTTTAGAATCGGGGTTCTGCGAAGCTGGTGGGCCCCGGTCCTACACCCGTGCCATCTTGTTCAGATCGCACGCGGCATGCATTATTATACAACTTTCACTTCTACGATTCACAGTTATGTGAATTTTGCAAATCGGGCGCATTAGCTCGTTTAAAGCTTCGAATTTCGGGCCAATCGCCCAAGTGGTCATGGTCTACGAAGAAAGCAATAGCCAAAAAGACTACAACTTTCCAAATAGACTTTTTTTGTTTTGCCCTTCCCCGCTTTGTTGAGCCCAATCTCCTCACTCCGCTCTGTTCCTTCACCATCTTCCCGCTCCCGGTTACCCTCCATCTGGCGTTACGTGATTACTTGAAGTCTCAACTCTCCCCTTTACTTGCTTGGCATGTTCTGCTTTTTTGCGAGACGACGACGACGACGCTGGACAAAGCCCGCTGAGAGAGAGAGAGAAATAATCATTTATTGGAAAAGCCCGCTGAAATGTGTGATCATCTCCGATAATAAATAGGCGCTGTTGATTGTGTACTATTCGGCCAGTGACATTTTCAAAAGGAGGGTGCCACGGAACGCTTTCAGCAAAACTGTCTGCCGCGCTGACGATAAATGAAACGCGCGATCATGCAACGCCTCGTTCGAAATAGGTTTGCGAGCAGACAATAACTGAAGCGCAATCTTCGGCTGCACACGGATAGACGCGTGGTTGTGCCTGCGGAAGCCATGCGGAAGGCGACACCAGAGAAACCCGTCTGAAGTGTTTATCTCGCGCACATACCGCCTGACGGTCGACTGGTGACGGTCGCTAATGCGGTCGTAACCAACGCTTTCCTGCCATGGAAGCTGCCCGTCGCATTAAACCGCAGCGCACACAATCATGATCGCCGAGGAGCAAGTATGCTACTCGGCGATCATGGAGAGAAAACAGTTTCGAAGTCGTCGCAAACGGCGGTCGGTCGACAGATGGCACCGCCAGTGCCCAGTACTGGGCATCTGTACTGATGGGACAGATGGTATTGTGCATTGGCACCTCCAATGCACAGTACTTCTTGAGAGAAGAAAACCAGGATGTTTAGCAGAGGATAAATTATGCCTGCTACGGCGACCGTGAACAATGAACCGCGCCGCAACAGCCGCCATCGCGAGCGTCACCAGTTCAACAAGGCTCTGCAATATCAATCCCAAGTTTCCTCCGTGAAACTTGGGATTTCACGGTCCTAGTGAAGGTGGGAGTGAAACGCACCTAGCCATTCTTGGGCGCGGTGTAGCAACCGAAGCCCCACCCACCCATGGTGTCGACTTCACCGGTGGGGTAGTGTCACAGCCACGAAGTCACTTGCATTTGATGCTCCAGTACAAAGCTTAGCAGCAAGAACGAACGAACTAGTCCCAAGGCCACCGTCAGTCAATGCTGCCACAGTAGCGGGTGTGTTCGGTGTGAACAAAGAGTTCACTCTAGTCTGAACAATACGAGCGGCCAAGACAAGATTTTCCCACGGCGACTGTCTTAATACACAGGGAAAACACAATCGATGACAGATGACACGACGTTATCTCCTAAAACGCACTCGTCAATATTCAAACACGATCACGACGCCAAATTGGGGCGATTTCTTGATTGATTGATTGTGGGGTTTAACGCACCGACGCAACGCAGGCGATGAGGCGCGCCGTAGTGGAGGGCTCCGGATTAATTTTGACCACCTGGGGATCTTTAACGTGCGCCGAAATCTCGAACACACGGGCGTTTTTGCTTTTCGCCTCCGTCAGAAAAGCGGCCGCCTTGAGGCGATTTCTGGCACGCCCGCCTTGCGCACGTAAACGAACGCGGCCATGTTTGACAGAGTCTGAAGAAGGACGCATACCCTTCGCTATAGTGAACTCCTTCGCTTACTAAGTTTGGGCTTGCGCTGAGCTACACTGTGGCTATTCTTTAACCGCCTAGCAAACACAATTCAGTGGAAGAACAGAACACCGCGAAAAACGAAGCAGCCCCAGGTCGATTTTAGAACTTTTAGAAAAAGAAGAAAGCTGGAGCCAGGCTGGAGTTTTATAAGAAATAGCGGGGTATTTAGTTTACGCAAAGGGGTGCATATTGCAACTGGATTCTAGACGGCGATGCATGTGGTTGTTTGCACATGCCATGCATTTTCAACGTGAGCAGTCTCAACCGGCGCGCTAAAAGGTGAAGCATGCTCCGCACGATTGCACCGGTTTCACTCGAGATCAATCTGGTGACTCACTGTCACTACTTTGTTAACTAGAGCGGCTGGGATCGTGGGAGCGAGATATTTCGGGCCTTCTGGAATAGCGCCCCCGGTTTTGTAAACAAACTTCCGCTGCTGACGCCTCGAGATGCTCGTAACAAATTATTCCGAGAAAATACGAGCGCGAACCAAGACATTTCCTTGCGCTAAACAGTGCACAAAGCTGCCTAGAGGCTGCGTGGCACGGTGCACGTGCATCACAATGCAACGTTGCGATGGTTGAGACAGAAACGTGTCAATGTCTTTTTTCGCGAGGCGTATGGTTTCCTACCTGTGTAGCGAAGTCGAGGACGACAGTGGCCGCAGCGAGCACAGGCCCATGCGCAGCCGACCCAAACAGGACGTCGACGAACGCGATAGAAGCCAGGGCCACTGCCAGGAGAGCGCCCAGACCAAGCAGGAAGGGTCGCCGTCGTCCCAGTCGACAGCGGCAACGGTCGCTCCACGAGCCCACCACGGGAACTCCCAGGATGCACAGGAAGGGCCCGACACTCAGGATCAGCCCTCTGGCCTTTAAGGTGAAACGCACGAAGTTATGACAGTAATGTGGCGCAAACAAACGTGAAAACGCCACTCCCTTCAATAATCACGCCGAATCACCTCACTATAGCATGTTGTACATACAGCCGGGTTTCTTAAACAATCTTCTCAAAATCGATTCGTAGCGTCTCTCCAGTTCATAGCTCCCTTTTCTCATACAGGAGATTTTGTGAGCATGCCAAAAGATAGTCGTTCTTGGCAGCCAGCGGCACGTTCTTAACAGCCAGCGGCCCGTCAAAGACGGCGGCTATGACTATACCAGGTACATGGCATGGAGGCGCTGGCTTACTCCCAGACCGGAGGAGCTTTTGCAAATCTATTTATATATTTCAAACACATTTCTTTCCTGTTTCGAGGCAAAAACGGAATGCTTCCATTGTGATTCGGGTAAAGTTATGTGCCACCAGATTGTGTTTGCAGCGAGTTCACGTCTATGCAGTGACGCTGCGTCTCAGACACGACCACGTGACTTACCTGGCGCTGTTCAAAAATATTTAAGCACTTCATCATGGCGTATATTCTAATGCTACTGGAAAATTATTCCGAGATGTTTCAAAACCTGATTACGACTTTTGCGCTTTCGAGTAGTTTTGAAGACGCAGTACTAGATTCATTAAAGACGAACATTATTGAGAGACCATAAACATCGGCTTGCATTATCAGAAACTCGCCTCCAGTAAATGTTTTCGCCATTGTTTATGTGACAAATGAGTAAAAGTGTTCATCTGAACACGAGGAATCCGAGAAAAGTAGCCCAGATGACTCGAACGCGGAGAGAGGGGGTACGGGGTTTTTTTTTGGAGGAAAAAAAATACACGGAACCCTAGCCATATACCGCTTCACTCTAAAAATGGACTTTGCGCAAGCTCTATCTATTGTTCGCTTTTCCATGTATTTTTTTTTTCTTTGTGCTCCACACCATGAGATTAAGGATGCCTTCTAAATTATTGGGGTTTAACGCCGCCAATCCACACCTGGGCTATGCCACGTGCCGTAGTGAGGGGCTCCGGATTAATTTTGACAACCGGGTTATCTTTAACGTGCGGCGAAATCTGGACGCTCCGGCGTTTTCGCTTTGTGCCTCCATCAGAAAAGCGGCCGCTGCGGCCGGGAATCGAAACCGCGTCCTTGGGCTCACAGCAACACGAATTTTTCACTAACCCGCCGCGGCCGATAAGAGTGCGCCATTCCTGGGACGTACTTTACCGCTCTGCAAAGTTTGAATGCTACACGCACTACTTGGATTCGTCCAGGCGTGTACTTAGCGTTTTCGAGTGGACGTGCGGTGAGACTCCCAGCCGCGCATTCACGACTCCCTAAGATTATTTTTGCAGAAGCGAGACTGCTGAACCCTCTTTTCGTACGTTTCTGTAGTGGGGAGTTTTAGAGCAAAGTACATTTGCCCGGTTCTCTCTCCGTTTGGCCAGAGCATCGAAAGCTACGTTCAAGATTCGCTGTTAGCACTGACGTCCCGAGTGATATCACCAAAGTAACTTCTTTGCGATCGTCACAGATGGCGCCAACTCCTGTCCCGAAGCGACGTATTGCGGTTAAGACATCACGATAAAGCGCACAGCGCACAAATTTTTAGTAGCCGCCTTGCCATATCGGAATGTTTTCGACGCAGTGAGCTAGCAGTCAGTCTGTGGAGTTACTTGATGTGCTTTTAAGACTGAGGCATTAGGAAATTAAGGCAATGGCCATTACAAATGCGAGCGGCCTATACAGTGAGTCTGAAAAAAAACCTGCGAATCTTGGAGTCAGAATCAGCGGCCATAACGCAATGTTTATGAATTTCTAGGCAGTGACATTTCTTGCGCCACTGCTGTTTTATTTACGGGCGCTCAAAAACTTAAGGTCTACTAATGCAGTTTTTTCCGTGCCCTGCAAAAGCTATATGCATGCTGCAAATCCCACTACATGCAAATTGAGCTGCAACTAGGGCTGCTGAACAACCATAGCTTATTTATGATAATGCTCGATTGTTGTATCATCGGTGATGAAGCACGTGTGACAGCGCAGATGGCACGAACTTTATTAGCGGCTTTCTTTAGGAGAAGCTGGCGTTTATTCTTTTTTTAGTTGCACCGATTATTTTGGCATGCCGTGGAAGTTTGACAGCCGCGAATGCGCAGATCTTTAAAAAGGTTGTGTTTGTTAACTTTCTTATCATTTTCATTTCTATGGCGATTTGATACACAATGAGAGCTCATCTTGCACTAAAGGCACATCGTAAACGCTACTGTTAATCTTTCGCAGCACTCGTTTTGAGTAGTTTGCGCATATATTTTGTCCTCCCAAATCACCTGGGCTTTAAAACAGCCTCATCTATTTTTGCATCCTGCGCAGAAAGAATGACAGGTATATTTTATTGGAAAATTTGAATCGATTTTAAAAAAGGGCATGTGAACACACATCCCCATAGTTCCGCGGCAATAGTGGCAAATTGTAAGACAGCTATGCGAAATTCTCTAATAAATGTGGAAAATGTGCAAAATTCCCATATGTGCAAAGTTCTCTAATAAGTCATAAATGCAATGAAACAATTAACGCAACACGCGTGACTTCGGAAGCTGCGTTTCCTCAAACAGGAGCGCATTTTCCGCCTTAAACTACGCTGAATTACACAGCACAGGTACAATTCCGTAGCCATTATAAATTGCAGCTTCAATGACAATTTAGGAAATGCCAGTTAGTGCCGCTGCCAAGCACCCCTTGATTGCATTTGGACATTTATAAAGATGTGCCACGTTCATAAGTCTGCCAAATGAAGGTGAATGTAAAAAAAAGCAGTGCGCTTACCTGCTCGGAGAAGCCAGCTTTGCGCAACATGGGGGGTATATAGACGAAGCATCCGCAGGCGCACAGATGCGCCCCGAAGGCCACGAGGTTGATGCCCACGGTCCACGGCAGCTGGCGCCATGACCGAGAGCTCATCGCCGAGGCCGCAGTCGGCTCGCTGCATAGTGGAAGGGAAAAGTGGAACTTAAGCAAAAGGGTCACTGCAAGGTTGCGACCTTAACCACTCATCGTTACCTCACGCTTTCCTACTGGCTTAGATTCCGCACGTACACCTTTTGGAAACTGAGGCTTCAGTTACGTCTCTCATAAAAACATACAGGTTACCGCTGACTTAAACGCGCTCTTGCAACAAAATTTAGCAACGTCTTGTGTGAAACCCACTCAGCGCAGCTAGAAGTTGACTTGAAGACAAAACACAGGTTCGCGGTTAGACCATCGCCTGCGCGTCTTTCCCATACAGGTGAGAAAACCAAGTGGTGGATTTAGGTTCTACGGCAGCTTTTTTTTGGACTGAAATTTACAGAGTAAACTCAGGCTTCGTTAAATACTCTGCTGCCATTTTCCGATGGAACCCGTAGCACACACCACATGCAAAACCAAGAACGCTGCGGAGCACAGCCAAAACGAGAACACTCACAAGCACACGAAACCACCGTCGGGGACACTGATTCTATCCTCGCAGCATGAAGCGGGAACATCATCTGATATTTTTAAGCTGCCTAAAGATCCGTCAAGATTAAGCACACGCACAGATCGCGATGAAGTCAAAGCTGTAACAAATACGCGCACAAAGCTAAATGTCAGAACGCTGAACACTCTTCGGAGCACAATGCGTTGCTGCCACACGCTCTGCATAGACATACGAACCCCAGTACTACAATTTCAAAGCAGCAACGTGGAATACCGACGCTTGACAGTACTGAAAGATGCCGCTTATTTTCAGCCGGTGTCACAATGTTATCGCTCCCGTTCAACACCACGTGTAATGGGCTTGTTTACACGATATGCTTTCAAGTTGAAGGCAGCTTCCATGCGCGTGTTACACATGAAAGGTCTACTTTTTCCCTATCAAACATGTGCACCTGCGAGTAACCTAAACTTGCTAAACTGCAGTTTCAGGCAGCAATAAATGCCCTTCGCCACTCGAGAAGGGGATCTGTTCCCCAGCCTTCATGATATAGACCGTTTTGACTTCTTCGTCCTGGGAGCAACCATTTTACCAGTGGGATGTGCTAGCGGATCTATGACTGGCGCAGTCGACAGGATAATCTTACTGCGCATGCGCAACACAGTCCAGAGCATGGCCTAATCCTATTAAAGATTAACGGAATTAAATAGTCCGCATGATATAGCCGCGAGATATTCAGTGGGCACTAACAGTCCGCTGCGGCCGCGGTTGACAGCTGTGCCAATCAGTCATCTGCGTAAAGACATCATCATCACCAACAGTAGACGACGGCAGCGGCGAGAAGCGAGCGTCCAGCTGAATCTGGAATAGGGCGCAGCGGCAACTGGAACACAGAATGGAGGAGGCGTGCCCGTAGGCTTTCCGACAAGGGCACTACGGCGAAGAAGAGAGTATACGGGATTTCATAAAGCGCCACGCCTGCGCTGTGAAGTTTGTTCTTCCCGCGTCGAAGCTCGCGCCGATGAATCGTGTTTGTGAGCACCGGCGCGTATAGGTGGTATTCATTGAAAAGTTTAGCTGTCAATTCCTTCGCTTGGCAATATTGGAAATGGCCACGGACATGGCCGATGCGCCACGGACATGGCGCGGCTTGTGTCACTGCGCCCGCACGCAGGAAAAAAAAACACCAGCGTGCGTCGTCTGCTCCGTTTCAACCCGATCCTCAACGGTGGTGTCAACAGAGATGTTATTAATCGCACTCACATTGGACTCCAGGCATTCCTTTACGTTCGGTGGGGTAGAATTGGGACGTGTACTTAACACGAACAAGTACCGCCATCCCGCGGAACCCGGCGTAACCAGTAACGGCGCACTCATACGGTTGCCTGCATGCGTGCCTCGCCAGTGAATAGGAGCTATAGGTATGTACGTTGCCCCAGGGTCCGATTAGTAAGTACGTCAAAGGTGGGGGGGGGGGGGGGGCGCTGGGAGGTATTTTGCAGTGATGATGATAAAATTACAGCAGACGGTAACAGTAATGACAATATTCTCGCGTGGAAACACAGAGCTGAGGCGTTTCAAGGCACTCAAAAGGCACCACGCCGCAGGCAACGGGTGAAGCTTGTGCAACCGATTTCCCAGCGTTCACCTCTTGGTCTTCTTCGAGCCGGTTTCCGCTTAGCGTCTCAAGTACAGTGGCATGTACTCATACAAGGGGAGGCTGGCCGCAGCTCCTATGTTGCAAAATTGATTCTACGGATCCCGTGCGCGGTAAGGCTTGAGGCGGGTGACATGAACAAGCTGAGGTGAATGGCCGCGGGCGGGGTCGGTGGCCAGGTCAAATTTCGTACGTGACAAGAATAACGGCACACGAATATTTCTCCTACCAGTAGTAGGGCATGGCATTTCAATCCCGCATAAAATATGAAGCAATCTTTTTTGGAAAGAGGATATCTCAGCTAACAATCCCACCCCGTCATTCCGTATTAGTTTACCGAACATCCGACATGTTCCGGCTTCGATGCCTAAGCTAACAGGTAAAACTGCTAATACAAAACAGTTAATAGAACTGAAACCGAGAGGAGCCCAAGCATTAGGCTGGCCTTCTTAAAATAGAAACTGCAACTGCGACACGTGAGTCTGTTGTCTTCGTTTGCTTTTCAGATAACCGGTGGCTCTACCTCCTCGCGATAAAATACAATGCGACACACGGCAGCTCTTCACCTTCTTTGAGCTGGTGTGCTTCTTCTGTCTGATACGAGACGCCGGCGTTCAGTTGTATTAAATGCAGAGCATTTCTTTAACTCACGATGTCACCCGTTCCAGTTGTCCATCGTAGTCCGCACCCCTCCCCCTACACTATATAAAAAAAATAATACTTACCGGCGCCTGGTTTCGATCCCACGACCCTGCGGGCGGAACGCAAGGTACATGGTGCTCTACCCACTGCGCCACAAAGCCGACACAGAATGGAGGGTTACGAACGCGCCTTATATCCTTGACTCATTCAAACTACGTCAAGAAGCTGCTGATACAACGCATTCACTACCTGTGGGCGGAACGCGAGGTACATGGTGCTCTTCCCACTGCGCCACAATAATCATACCCACCTGCTAATAAATGATGTCACGTGACCACGTAATTACGTCTCCTCATTTAATTACAATACAACAACCAACAGCAACAAGTGCAACAACATTAACGTAACGCAAACTACTCAACGTCGTGCGCCCCCGGAAATGCTCTGCATTTGATCGTGCCCCTCGCGAGGGGGATGTTTAGTTTCCTGCCGCAGCAAGAACCAGGCGGCCTCCTGCGCAGTTTGTGGCGCATACCCACTTGGGGGATTGGCCAGCATCGTTTCACTTACTGCATGCCGGTTACGGCAGGGTTTGACTCGAACAAATTTTTTCATTGAATGCCGTGCCATCGACGGGCGTTTTCTCGCACTCGTTTTATCGAAGAAGTTCTCCCAGGCTTCTTACGTACCACAATTTGATATAGTGATTTTAATTTCCTCCGTGATCTCTACACGCCTGTTCTGAAAGAAGTTTGTGTCCCCAAGGAGTCTGTTTAATCAAGATTACTGTAGCAGGTTTTTCCCTCGAATGCTAGAGAAACGCTACCTTTTGCACTCTGGTTGCCACGAATGGAACGCCGTTTTCTAAATTGGTGAATACCAATTCAGTTCTTTTAAGAGACATTCCAAAAGGCCAAAAGAGCAATTTTTGTGATAGATAGAGATGATAAAAGTTCCCTCAGCGATCGCTAAGCTCACTTGCCGAATTGTTAGGTGCCTGCTCTTGTGCCACGCGGTGGTGTAGCAGCCCCGAGCTAGCACATCAGGATGACTAAGTACCGCTGTCTCGCCCTTCGTAAGACGCTCCTCTTCACTTTCTTTCAACGACGCATAGCCGAGCTACAGCAGCGGCGTCCGCCGCTATAGCTCGGCCGTGGCCGACGCGGCTGCGTTCCTGACGGTGCCCCCACGAATTCCAAGTAACGGCTGGCAGAATACTAGGTTTCACTCTTTGCAGAGGCACAGGTGTGAATCCAGGTGACGTGGCATGGGCAATTGTTGTGGGTGTCGTTTAAAGCTTTGCATTTCAACCCCCTTCACAGTGTGGATTGGAGCCATTTTTCTCAACTAGGTGTTTCGTGCCTCTCACCAGTATTACGACTGCGAATGCGTTTCTAGGGTATGAATGTAAGCCAAGAATAATCAGTGCACAAAAATCCTGGGACGCACAGAGGGTACGGAGAGGTTTCATAGCGACAGAAGATTATTAGCACGAGGCATCCCTGGGCGTAGCTAAACTGAGTAGATGAGAGAGGTGGCCATACACGGCAGCAAACCGCAGATCAAGGGAGCTGAAGAGTCCAGCAAAACGAGTGCTCAGACAACGTGTACCGCAAGTATTTGGGCGTCCCTTTATCATGCGGCTCCTTTTTTATTTGGGTATATATCGTCGTTTACTTTTCCGCCACACACATGTATGGGCGAAGGCGTTCCGCGAAGCTGTGGTAGAAGCAGAAGGTTTCCTAAAAGCAGCGAAGACGGCCAATAACTCCCTATCGGTTGTGAATGCGAATGCAGCAACGTCCAACTGCAAAAGGGGGAACTTAAGGGCTTGTTGGTACATAATATCATTTGAAGACAGCGCGGCTATTCCACGACTATTTGAAGCCGTTGCAAAATGACAAAATCGGCGTAATCACGTCAAATCCTCACAGAATGCGGCACACTCATCACTTACCGTGGGCGAAGGGAGAGGGAGATCTTCGAGGCCTACCAAATCAACAGGAAAGGGAGCGATTGTATCAGCAAACCGTCCGTGTCACTACTGGATAAGGAAATCGCTTACCTACGTGAGTAGTCGCCTGCAAATCGTCACGCGGCGGATAAAATTGTCGTTGTCATACTAACTAATCTGTTGCTATCACCTTTTATGTCAAAATTTTATTTCTTTTTTTTCACGTCTCTTTCCTTCTTTTTCCTTGTTTTTCATGTATATTTTTCTGCAAATTAAAACCGTACAATTGTTCGTCAGCGCTTGTGTCGTCTGTTACTTTCTTAGTCCCGTCTTCTATGCTGTTTTCAAACGATGAGAACGTCCAAATGAACACCGCTGAGTGCTCCTTGGAGTGGTATATTTATGTCACAGCCAAAGGGAAGAAAATCGGTGAATTGGCGGTGAGCCCCCGACAGCGGCTATCATCGTCACTGGCAAATCCACGGAGCGGGTAAAGGCGACTTCTAAATTGGTTTAGCGACATCGCAGCCAAATCAATGTTGGTGAATAATAGGCCGTGAACTTCCAGGTACAGCTGTCGCCCTCATTGGCAAATCCACGTGGGTATATTCTTTGGCCTCTATTCACTTGTACGGCAGGTGACCTAACGTTGAGCCAACAACGCGCCAAGAAACGTCAACCTCTCTGTACATCGAGCTGAATGTAACGGTTGTCAGCGTTCTTTAAGCATGCAGCCGCAATGCATCCACTCGGTCCACGTTCGTCAGCTAAAGCCATGCAGCCTTAATGTCGCGGATGATTCGCGCTTGACTTGCATTCCAGAAAACATGGGTTTTTATCCAGTCACACTTTTCCCATTTCATAAGGACGATCGTCCTTCACGGGCCACTTAAACCCGAAACTTTTCATCTGAATGTCGACCTGTCTGCCTTTCAGACATCCGGTCAAAACTTGACAGAATTTTTGAACGAGAGGTTTACAGTTTAGGCAAAAGTTTTACAGACAACTAAAGCCGGAAACACAATTGATACTCGTCCACACTGCTCAGCAAAGGATAGCATTTGGCATGTTTGAGGCAATACATCAATACGTGACTGTATTTGCAATGGTCTTTTAATTATGGCTGCTGGATCTTTGCGCTAGCAAATAAAAACACGCGCCGAAAAGAATGTTTTGAGCCCCCATAAAAGCGCTCGCCCCCGAGCCTACACCTCGAGGCGAAATTCCAAGTCCAACAATAACAAAATGTTTCAGTATAAACGGCCCGCGAGCAATTAAACGCGGGAACATTTAATATACGTGAGCGAACTTCCACTGTGTTTATCGGGGGAAAAGCGAGAAGGGAGGGGAGGAGCGTGAGGGGTTGGCGGGAAAAAGAAGAGATGGATTTAAGTGGCAGTGTTCGGCAGAAGACCATCGTCTTTCAGCGACATTTTCAGTGAAGTGTAGAGATACGCGGCCATGTTTTTTGTACTAGTTACTTTACGCCCGTTTGCGCCGTAGGAAATTTCAGTGCCCGTTTTGCTGGCACAGATTCCAGAAGGTGGATTCTGCCACCGGTGGCTCCTTTACTGGCTTCGCATTAAACCGAAGACGAGAAGAGGAACAGACAATTTCATCCACCCCTTCTCGCGCATACCAAACTGATAACCAAACCGATTTTAGCTGATAACCAAACCGATATGCAGCGGCTAGTAAATATTAGCGGCCAGGAAGCCACCGACCTCGGTTTAAATTTCAGTGCAGAAAAGTCAGGAATAATGGTTTTCAATGATGCTACCACTGACATAGTGTCTATCCAGCAAGGCGAATTACCTAGAGTGAAGGAATATAAATATTTGGGAGTGTGGATAAACGAAGGGGATAACTACTTAAGAACTCACGAGGAGCAACTTAAGGTTAAGGGAAAGCGAAACGCAGCTATAATGAAGCTCTGTGGGGGTATAACAAATTTGAAGTAGTAAGAGGAATGTGGAAAGGAGTAATGGTTCCGGGTCTCACGCTTGCGAATGCTGTACTCTGCTTAAAATCAGACGTCCCATCAGGCCTTGAGGTAAACCAGAGAAAGGTAGGACGTTTGGCCTTAGGCGCGCATGGAAAAACGACTAACGAAGCAGTTCAGGGAGATATGGGCTGGGCGTCGTTTGAAGTTAGAGAAGCTCAGAGTAAAATATGCTTTGAGATGAGGTTGAGGGCAATGGATCAACGAAGGTGGGCAGCTAAGGTTTCTAGGTACCTATACTTGAAATGCGTGGACACGCAGTGGCTAAGGAAGACTAGGAGGCTAACGATGAAATACGGAAAGAACAGTGGAGAATCCAAAACAGCCAACGTAACGAAAAAAGAGGCAAGGCAGATTGAAACGAATAAATGGAGGGAAAAAATGGAAGCTAAAACGTCGTTAGAGATGTACAGGGCCGAGAAATTGAACATCAGAAAGGAAAATTTCTACGATAATTCCCAGGGCAGTGCTTTGCTTTTTGAGGCTAGAGCAGGTTGCCCGCGAACTAAGAGTTTTGTGGGGAAGTATTCACAAAATGATGGGGTATGCGTGGCCTGCCGAAAAGAAACAGAAACTATGCGGCACATAGTGTTAGAATGTGAAGGTATTCATCCAAATCTACATGAAGGGAATATTGGACTTCCAGAAGCCCTAGGATTTAAGGGTATCACAGGGGAAGTTAACTTCAAGGCTGTCGAGGGGACGAAAAGAAGATTAGAATGCTGACGGACGAAAAGAAGAGAGGGGAATATTGCCCAGGACAGTTACCACCTGTAACAGGGAAACAAAAAGTATTTCGTGCCTAATAAGCTTTAGTGCCTGCCCTAAGCAGCACTAGTATTAAACCTAGAGTGTAAAACATGGTAATATTAGTCCTTTTTGGTAAGATGACATGTCATCATCCCGCTTCAAAGGGGAAACCAATAGCAATCATACGAAGATCCGGGACATCGCTATTTTCAACCACAGAAACTGTTGTGACAACAACTGACAAACACGTTATATGAGGAAGTTGTGGAAGTACATATATTGCTGGTAAGAAATGGAATGCGTCGTCCCGGCATGCATAAGTGATTCTTAGCGGCATTTGCCGAAACAGAAGTGTTATTTTGTGAGTACTACGAAGAGGTTAGAGGTAATATTTCTGGCTGCTTATATGTCGCTGTCACATTTCCGTGAAGTTTTGTCGACGTCGATTCTATTCACGGCTGGATGACTTACAACAAATTATGCGATGGAATTCCAATTTCTAGCACACTGAGAGCTTCTCGCATGATTCCCTGCAAGCCTTTCTTTTCCTGGCCGTTTAGAGGTGCTTCAGTACCGAAAGAGCCACGGGATAAAAAAAAATGGCAGCATCTCCAGTCTGTGGATGATGGCGAGGGTGCGGAGTACGGGGACTCGAAATGACATCCAAGTTGCGCCCGGAGTGACATCCGATTTGAGCCTCGACCGTCATTCGATTTGAGCCGTGAGTTGCACTTTGATCCCTTAATGAAACTGCAACTCACGGCTCCAATCTAATTTCGCTAGATTTTAGCTAGTGTGCGCACGGATGGACGTGGACGGACATTGGGAGGTCCTAAGGTACTCCGCACCGTTACAGGCGAGGGAGTAAGCCGTTTCACTCTCGGGTACTAATACACGGTCGTAGTTGAATGGGTAAGACGACTGGCACTAACTCTGTCTGGTCTACCAGACACAGGCCCAAATACTGCCGGTGCGTGTGTGATTTTTGCTGTTGTGAATGCTATGCGCACGGATGGACGCGGATGGACATTGTGCGGTCTTAAGGTACTCGCACCTAAAAGAACGGACGGCAGGCTATCAGAGACTGGATGATAGCGTCGACGGTCGAGTGGCGGGCCGAAGGTAGTCAACCGACATGCACGGCTTGCAGCGATCAATCTAAACGCGCGAACGCACGAGAACAACTAGCGTGACATTTCCTGGCGTTGAGTTCTGCGCATCACCCGCCAGTGGACGTCACTAGCTCATGGTTTTAGAAGGTCCCAAAGAATATTTCGTACGTCAGTATCAACAGAAAAAAATACAGGCAGAAGCCATTCCCGATGATTATGAAATGCTTTTGGCATTCTTTGGTTCGGAAACATATTGTCTCGCGTAAAGCCCGTTCTACATGGTGCTAATTTACGTGCGAATTATCTGCTGCAGCGCCGCTCGGGTGGCAAGACGATACATTTTCGTTGATGCGGCAAATTACGTAATGCTTAGAAATCGTGAGATCCCCCCCTGGGGACGCTGCTGGGCATTTGGAAGTTCTCAGTAGCAGCGAAAATAGATCGTCTAGCCACCCAAACGGCGCTGCAGCAGTTAATTCGCACATAAACTCGCACCATGTAGAACGGTCTTAACTTCTCTTTTTTATTGCTTCTTTTACAGCGCTGTCATATGGCGTATTTTACTGCATTGTGTTTCAGTGAGTTCAATGTAATGTAATTGTAAAAGCGGGAGTCAGGGTGGAGTGGAGTCGGAGAAAACCCGTGCGCTGTAAACTCGCATTTCGTTTACCATCCCTAATCCGCTAAGATGAAAATTCAGGGACGCTTAAGCACCGCTTATGATTGGGAAGTGCGAAAGCATTAATGTTCGATTGAAGGCCGCTGAGTTCTCCTCCGAGTTTTTCGCAGCGAGTAACGTTTTCTAGTTTTTCTGGGGCTATGTTTCTGATGTTTGAGATCAAATTGGTGTGGGTTAGGTTTGGAGCTCCTACGACGGCGTGTTGCCTGTAGACCATAATCATATGGACCATGTCGCTGAGAATTTCACTGCGCCGCAGAATTGCCTGGCCTCTCCTTGTAGATTTACTTTGAGCAATGTCATGCATCCTGTTAAGTTGGCGGACACGACAGACACGCTTAACGATACTTCCGTGTAAGGAACGTCTTTATTGCTACTTGATGGTTAAAGAAGCGTCACTAAATTTTCTGCAAGCCAGTCGCCGCTGAAACTCCGTACGGCAATGTCGCATTTATAAAGCGGTTCCTGGACAACTTTAGATATTCATGTTGACTTTTTGATCGCTTCTGAATCCAAGACCATTTGAAGCCGTTGCAAACGCGACAACATTGGGGTAACTTCGTGAAATCCTCACCATGCTGTCCCTGCGCGTTGCAGTGTCGCTGCATGATCGCAACGAAGGGCTGACCGAATATTCGTCTAGCCGAATAATCCAGTTGACTATACGTCTTGTATGCTAAAACCAAGCACGTAATGAACAAATACTGTGGAACGTCACGATCGCGGCGATTGCATTTCAGCGACTTGAAGGTCACATGAACTTTGGTGTAGAGTGCGAGAAAGAATCCCGAAACAAGAGAAACAAAGGGCACGTCCATCACGAGAGAATTGAAGCCAGAAATCAAAAGACAGCCAACAGCGGGACTCGATTGAAGAATAGGTGGCCGATCACTATTTAAGTGCAACGTAGAGCCAAAAACACTAAGATGGAGGAGGTCACCCTCAGAACCATGTGAAGTGTCTGTTCAGAGACAGCGACCCATATAAGCACCGGTTTGGAGCTGTACTTGGAAAATAGAAAAGACTGTTGTGTAAATAAGGCGGAAGCCAGAAACAATAAACTCATCGTACTTGAAAAGCGTGCTCCATAAACACACAAAGAAATGTTGAAATACGTAACGCCGGAATAGAACAGAGGCTGAACGCTTTCTTACGTTCACAAGGAAACTGAGCCGCAACTCCGCAAAAGGTCACTGCACATACTTGCCGCTTATGGCGATAAATAAAACGCGCGACAGGGGGAACAGAATTAACAACGTCACATGCAACAAGTTGTAGCAAAACGCCATTTCATAGCATCCTCGTAAAACAGCTCTTTATATAAGATTCAAATTTGTGTTTAACGCCGTCGGTCGGAAGAATTTTGCACAGAAACTGCAGCCGCGTTAACGGCAGACACAATGCCACGCGACTCAAAGCGACCAGGTGCGACTTTTTATTGAACAAGTTACTCCACCTTTGCATCCTCCCGCCAGCTGTAAAAGAAAGCCTGTGACGCTGTTAAAAGTGTTCCCAAGCCTACCTGCTAGATATGAGGAGGTAAAGTAGCATGAAAATGTTACCACCCTTCTTATTATAACCATGAGTACCTCTATATAGACTATCATAAAAAGACGTTTTGTTCGGGGCTGTATTCGGGTTCACCAGCTTATTGAGCACCAATAAAAGCAATAGAAAAGCAACATTAAATTTTACAGACACTACTCCTTTAACAAAGGTGCAGTAAGGATTCACTTGAATGAGCTTCCTTCGCGACAATATGCCAAATGAAAAAAAAATCAAAACCCCTTCTTTAAGAGAAAGACGTTTAAAACGCAAAGCTTTCTCCCACGCAACCTTAGTGAAAGCCAAAGTCCAAAATCCAAACTGCTACGACCGTGTCGGTATGGCGCGATCGGATAGATGTCGGCATCTTAACGTGAGGCCCCAGTTTCGATTCCGACGACGGGAAGCATTTTTTTACAGTGAAGCTGTTATCCTCTCGTTGGTTGGAAAATTTCGTGTCGTAAATAAAAAATCCAGGCAGGACCCAGCAGTTCTCGTCCAAGACGCGGAGCGCATTCGTCTGGCTAATCAGGTGTTCAGCATACAGCTCAGTGTGCGTATAAAGAAAAAAAAACATAAATCAAGCATCTAAACAACATGACGGACGGTAAGGTGCTGGTGAACATTGTATTCCCCCACCCTCTGGTCTAGGAAAGATTATGGTTGCAGCTGCTCTCGAAAGGGGAAGGGGGTTACGTCATTCGAAGGCTACCGCACGCGTAGGCAGGACACGGAAGATCTCGCACAACACACCGAGCGCAGGCGTCATTACCCAGCATTTGCCGCCAGAGTAGCCGAATGCGAGCTACAAGCCCGCCGAGACAACGAGGAGCCTTTCAAGCCTCTCCCATTAGCATGCGTAGTGGCTTAGAACAGGTGCTCTGGACATCCACTTTCGCGAGGCGGCAGGGCGTCCTTTTTTTTTTCTTGTGGCGCTCGATGTGCCATCGCTTACCATCGTCATCGTTTTGTGAAAACCACTATGTAAAGTTGGCTTTCCTGCTGTGCGTGCTGGCGCGATATCCAGCGCCTTCACTGAGGCTTGGAAAGCTTCGCTTTAAAAACTGTACTGAAACGCCTCGCCGAAGGAGAGAGAGAGAGAGAGAAAGAGAGAGAGAGAGAGAGAGAGAGAGAGAGAGAGAGAGAGAGAGAGAGAGAGAGAGAGAGAGAGAGAGAGAGAGAGAGAGAGAGAGAGAGAGAGATAGCGCAGTTCCAAGACTCGAGCTTTTCCAGCATCAACAGCCCTCAACATACGCAGGCGCTGATCATTAAAGCCGGAGCTAGTCAGAGCTCTCTCCCAAAGATCGTATGAAGAAAGCGAGGGATTTCGCGAATGTAGTGGTACGTGGGCGCAGCCCCCTACCTTATGAAAATGCGTGCCGGGGGCTCCGCAGAAGTGGCCACAGCATTGCTTTTGCGGGAAACTCCAGTTGAAGGAAACATTGAGCTTAGCGCCTTATATACCTTCACCGAGTTCCTGTGGCCTTTAACTGCCTCTGCAAAAACCTTCAGTTTGAGAAAAGTAGGCGGTTCGACTCATGTTGGCTATTTCGTGTTTCCAGTCCATCCTCTAAAGGGCGTTATTTCTTTTGTAGCCTAAATCCCACACACGATTCTGACCGTCTTTCTTCCGTTCTGAGATCCGATACGCCGACCAGTGCACTGCCTAACCATTCCGGTATGCGCACCAGAACACTTCTAATTTAAACCATCCAAATTCCCGTTCCTACTTCTGCTGCGCCATTCTGCCAAGTAAATAGAAGCAACCAAATCCGCAACTTCAGTGGGGACGCATGGTTCATTCGGCCGGGTTCTTTACCGTGTACACACATGTTTTTGGTCACTGGTGCAAACATAAACCATTAGCCTTTGAAAAATAAGCCTTAGAATTCCGGAGTCCAAATGGAATGGAACAGGCGGTCGCACACAGATGATATAAGCAGCAAAAAAAAAAGAAGTTAAAATCAACCCTAAAAGCTGTCGAAGTGCGAAGCAGTGAGCCCTCTCTTGACTACATTCAGTATCAGCCTGCCCTTTTTCTACGTTCCGAACTGATTTTATTTTGTTCTCCCTCTTATTCATTGTTGGTGCGCACTTCTTCCCCTCTTCTTTTTTTTTTTCACCTCTCTATGTTCACCCCCATCTTAAGAAGCAAGCCCCACCGTTTGTGGGGCTAACCTCTTCAGTATTCATTAAAGTTTTCTCTCTCTCTCTCTTTGATACCGAAAGTAGTCAATGAAGGTGGCCGCAGTCCCTGAAAATGCCTATGAAGAGACACTGGATTGAGTTTTTATTGATTTAGGGTAACTAATGCGTTAATTCATGGTTTTCCTTATTTTATATCATTGTGTACTTATTTGCGGCGTAGCAACGGCAGTCTCCGCGGCAACGGTGGAGCGCAAAGATCACCCCCAACAGTTTGCAAACCAGTGGCATATGCCTCTATGGCGCAATGGGATTGACACAGGCTTCGTA
Organism: Haemaphysalis longicornis; assembly: GCF_048455015.1. NCBI lineage: Eukaryota > Metazoa > Arthropoda > Arachnida > Ixodida > Ixodidae > Haemaphysalis > Haemaphysalis longicornis. The sequence goes on along the minus strand of NW_027526335.1, from coordinate 106,832,240 downwards.
ACGCGAGGGACCCAGCTTCGATCCCGACCAGAGGAAGCGGTTATCTTTTCGAAACCTCTGTTCGGCTGCGTGTCGCCGTGACTACGGTGGCTAGATAACGTGACCACGGACGAGCTACTACAAGACGGGCCCTTAAAGTGCTCCGCCCTAAAACAATCAGCTTTTGTGCGCAGCTCCAAAAGCGGTTAATACAGAATCATCGACATATGCTTTCGAGCTGTGGGAGATGGCGAAGGAGATGGCCCAGGCCTAAGCGAATACACTCGCTGACACGGTACTTTTGCAGAAGAAGGTCTGGGTTTAGCTCCGCTATACGCGGATAGTTAACGCGGTTGTAGAGATTAGTGGGAAACCATAGTCCGGAAAGAGTATCCACTGTGCGCAAGCGTCAAAAGGGACTAGAAGCGGGTGCAACATGGGCACTGTAACAGTTTCCTACAAGACCTTGGGTACACAGAAGGGAGAGACAGAGAGATCTTGCAAGACCAAACCAGCCGCTCAAGACAAGGGTCTTGTTACAACTGCTAAAAGTGCTCGCCACGAGACGAAAACTGTCAGATATCAGCATTACGCTACATGCGCAGTGCTCATTCAGTAGAGTGATGTCCTTAACCTGCATGTGCGCAGCACTAGAAGCTTCATGTCACATAAAAACCGCCGGTGTCCACCTGCGGGTAGGTGTGATTAAAAGAAAGGGAAGGGGGGGGGGGGGTACTGGTGGACACGCAGTGGTTAAGTAAAACTAGAAGGCTAACGATGAAATAGGGAAAGAACAGTGGAGAATCAAAGACAGCCAAGGTAACCAGAAAAGAAGCATGGCATAGAGAAACGAGCAAATGGAGAGAAAAAAATGGAAGCTAAAACACCGTTAGAGATGAACAGAGCAGAGTAATTGGACATCAGAAAAAGAAGATTTCTACGATGATTCCAAGGGCAGTTCATTGCTTTTTGAGGCTAGAGCAGGTTGCTTGAGAGCTAAGAGGTTTGTGGGGAAGTATACAGAAAATGATACGGCATGGGTGGTCTTCGGAAAAGAAACGGAAACTATGCGGCACATAGTGTTAGAATGCGAGTATGTCCATCCAAATGTTCAAAAGGGAAATATTGGGCTTCCAGAAGCCCTAGGATTTCAGGGTAGAGCAAAGGGAGTTTACTTCAAGACTAGAGACAACTAAAACAAGATTGGGGTACTGGTGGACGAAAAGCAGAGAGGGGAATGATGCCTAGGACAGCTATGACCTGCAACAAATTTTGTGCTTGCCCTCACAGCAGCGGTAGTATTAAACGAAGAGTATAAAACATAGATATATTACTTTTTATTTGTAAGATAACACGTCATCACCCCGTTTCAAAGGGGATACCACTAGCAATCAATCAATCAAAGCAGCGGTAGAGAGGAGAAAAGTCCGACACGGAGCTGAAGCCATGAAGACACACGGCGGCGCGTGACGTCACGGCAGGAGGGCAGCTGTAGGTGCGAGGCCGCACGAGGCAATTCGGCGCTGCACAGAGCTGGCCCTGTGCAAGCTCGGCCGTCAGGATATGCTCATCATTCGCGGACAAGTCCTGACACGAACGCGCTTTCCACTAGTCTCTGTCGCGGATGCGTTTGTGTTCTGTGTGCTGGGCCATTAGAAGTAACAATAGACTCCACGCCTTCTACGAATGGTACGAATGATCCGTACAACATCGTCGAGGAAAGAATGTCGATGCTATGCGGAGAAGACGTGTATCCGAAACGGACGAGTAAAGGCAACAACGCTTGCCAAAAAAATTGAGTGACTCGTTTACACCTTTAATCAGAGTCTGTCTGGTCATTCCGCGAAAAACGGTCAGCGCGAACAAAATTCGTCACTGACGCCACAATTTAGCACGAATTCTAATGATCACCCTTCTGATTTTCAGCTACCCGTGCCTGTGAATAACCATTAGGTTATTCTTTGGTGTGGACATTGGATTGATGGTTGTAAGAAACCATTCTTGAGCGCTTGCTCTTGCAACTCCTGTGGAACGGACGTTCATAAAAGACCATGACTTACTGTCGTCACATAAGATGAACGGCTCTGAACAAGCCGTAAATCCGGTGTGACAAGCTTGGTGCTTTCAGTTCGTTTCCTAGTGCCATTGAACACTAAAACTGAGGAATAAAAAGGTGCGTACCTACAGGCTTGTACAGATGCAGCCATTAGTATGATGGTATAAAATGTGTTTCACTTACTTCATTCACCACGTCGTGTAGTGTCTAATAATTCCTTGAAGGTGCGAACATATGCATCGACAGAGATGAGGGTCTTGAGTTCCACGCAATTGGAGTGTCTTACACCCCCGGGAACACCCTCGCGGTTTGCTTGTGCACATAAAACGTCATTTGGCTGTCACGTAAACGCTAGAAGCAGATTATCTGTACGAACAGCTGTGTAGCCAGTAATTTCACATACTTGCACGTCTTAAAGATGGTTCCGACGCGCATGACACGGCTGTCATACTCTAACGCGGTTCTATTCAACATCGGGGACGCGTGAATAAGTTGGCGTACCCATCTTAAAACTCCCATTCGTTAGGTTCCGGAATGGCGGGCAGGTATAAATCATTACTATGCGTCCCTCGTAGGCCCATGCATCTGTTCGGTATATTTCCGCCATCGTGGGGGCAGGTCTTACTACAAGAGAAATGTTTGAGAAGAAAAACAGCCAGGTAGGAAACTTCTTTTCGTTTCCCTTCATGGCGGCCCTTTCCATTTTTCTTGTAGAGCAGAATAAGAGAAGCGCCGCGACTCCTGGGAAGTCAATCTGAACGTTAAAGGAACGTGACGTAGCGATATAGCAACCAATTATCTGCTTGTACGTACTCAGTTTGGCGTCGCTTAGTGGCCCTAGGCGTCCAACGTAAATCTATGAATCGTTGGGATCAGCCCACTTATATTGGGGTCGAGTTCTCGCATCCACGTGCGTGTCGAAATGAACGCCCAGTCTGAAAGCACAGCAGGAATATCGCAAAAACCTTACGAGAATTCCTGTCGTACGACAAAAAAAACTTTCATGTGACAACAGAAGACCTGTTGTTACGACAAAGCCGTCTGTTGTTACGATACATTTTTTTTCGGTCGTAACGACAAAGTCAATTTTCTCAACGACAAACATTCCGGTATAGTCACAACAGAACTGCCATTTACACTACTCTTAACAATGCGCAATAACATTCAAACCATGTGCAACTGCTGATGGAAGATCAGGATCACAACAAGACATGAATTCGGCACGACGGAACACCAAAATGACAACAGGAATACGACACACGACAGAACATCAGAATCCCGACAAGACAAGAATACGACAACCGAAAATGCGACAAAACTACAGATATTTTTCCTGTCGTCATTTTCGACTGGGCGCCCCGCGCAAGATGGTCAACTACTCCTCCCTGGTCCTGACGCTATGACGCCTCAGTCACCCAGGATTCCGTACCCACTGTGGAACGACTCGTGAGACTGGTGCTCGGTCCGGTATTCCTAGGCACGTGGCTGGCTGTATGTGGCATTCGATTTCAACTAGTCCCTGCTGACCTTGCCGGGAGCTGACACATCACTGCAGACGTCCCCGGCGCAGCACCACCATACATACCCCGCCAAATAGAATGATAATTAACGTTTTTCAGTCCAGCCCAGCCCTGTCCCTGCGAAAGCCACCATGGAATGTTTGCGCATTTCACTACCTCGCATATATGATGAGGAGTATCTCGCTGAACTGAAGCTTCCGGAAATTAGCACGTCCGCCGCGAATCCGCCAGATGCCCTGAACTCGTATGCGCTGTAAGACAACTGGTACTAATTGCTAGATGCACGCCGAATGTGATGACCATACATGGGAGACAGCAGGAGCCTTTTGTGGGAGGAAAAGGTTACATCAACAGTGTACGTCAAAAATGAGCCCTATTCCAGTTTTGACAATTTTACAGCTTGTCTTAGGAGCTACAGGTGTGACCATTGAAGACGAACGCGGCGTAGCCATAGCAACAGCCTCAACTATGCCATGCCGCTGAGCGAACGAATTGGGTTTGCCACGCGAGAAATATAAGAGCAACACTTTTTATACACGTACGGTTATTCTGGAAGCATACTCTGTTTGAAGCTGCCACACACTACTGCGCAAACTAAACGGCGCGTAAGAAATAGTTGGCTAGCCCATGAAAGGCCAGTTTAGTTTTTGGGGAGTTTGTTTTGGCTGCAAGGATACGACGTCTAGAAGAGAAAAATTTACGGCCGCGGCGTAAAGAAAGGTAAACAAATGAGGGGCCGGCTTTCCTAGCAAAGACGCGGAAAAAGTCAGCCGGCCAAACCAAAGGCTAGGATCCCTGCCACGAAAGCCAAGGCGGCCAAAAAGGACCTACAATCGGTGTACGAAATGGGCGTCTCCATCTGTTGTGCGCTACACTTTAAGTTATATTCACGCGGCTTCTTTCTTGTCTGCCTGTGGTGCGCGCGGCGCAACCGCTGCTGGAACACACACGCCCAGCCGGCGGCGGTTCTCATTTGTGGCTTTTAAAAGAGGAAGGTACTAGGCGACGAAACGAGAAAAGAAGTTTCCTACCCGGCTCCGTTTCATCTCAAACGCCTTTGTATTGCGTGAAGCCACCACGACAGCGGTGAAATATGTGGCAGCTAGATGCAAAGCCTTACAGACGACGCACACCAATGATTTAGAGGTGTTCATCGGGAACGTCGGGAATCGGCAGTTTTGAGGTTTGGTAAATGCGTCAGCTCATTTACGCGCTTTCGATGTTCAGTAGGCTTGCGGTCCAGTCTGGCAGCGTTTCAATGCACCGGCGTAACTATCTTTATCACGTAGTATGTCGTTGACGTAGAAAATATTCAATCCGAGCTGAAGCGGTCCCTCATTCCAGGAGACCATGTGACCACCGTACTAGCGGTCTCACCCCGGATACCATGTGTTTGTGGGCATCAACATCGGTGCCGGTTGATAAGTTCTGCCACAGCTCAGAGAGAGGAGGAGGAGTGGATAAAAGTGGGAGGGCTGGGTTAACAAAAAATTCTTCGCTTGGCAACACTGGAAACGGCCAAAGACATGGCCGATGCGCCACAGACATGTCGCGGCTTGTACGATTGCACCCGCCCGCCGCAGAAAAAAAAAAAACCGGTGTGCGTCGTCTGCTCCATTTCAACCCGATTCTCAACGGTGGTGTCAACAGAGGTGTTATTAATCGCACTCACATTGGAGTCGAGGCATTATTACTTTGCGTTCGGTGGTGCAGAGTTTGGAACGTTTAACACACATAATGTGCTTAGCACGGGCAAGTACCGCCATCGCGTGGAGCCCGACGTAACCAGTGACGGCGCACTCACATGGTTGCCTGCATGCGTTCCTCGCCAGTGAATACCTTACATGGGTGAGTGCAGAATATACATGTGGCAGGGTACTGAGTGGGTTACACGCGATGTAGCCAAGTTGGACGATTGCCCGTTCAGACACGTTTTCTCACCCCACGGGTACGCGTACAACACTGCCTGTGGCACATGCATTCCTATACATACTTCCAGCTCTTGCGTGACATCCGGATGACGTCGTCCCCGTGAAAGCAAACGGCGAAGATGTTTCTGGAGGCACCCCCATTCAAAGGTCTACAAGCCGAGACCCTCATCTCTATCCGTACATATAGGTGGTATTCAGTGAAAAGTTTAACTGTCAGTCTCTTCACTTTGCAAAATTGGAAACGGCCACGGACATGGCCGATGCACCACGGACATAGCGCGGCTTGGGCCACTGCGCCCGCACGCCGAAGAAAAAAAAAAAACACCGGCGTGCGTAGTCTGCTCCGTTTCAACTCGGTTCTCAACGGTGATGTCAACAGAGATGTTATTAATCGCACTCACATTGGACTCGAGGCTTACTTTGCGTTCGGTGAGGTAGAGTTTGGAACGTCAAACACAGACCATGAGCTTAGCACGGACAGGTATCGCCATCCCGCGGAGCCCGACCTAAACAGCGACGGCACATACACATGGCTGCCTTCATGCGTGCGTCGCCAGTGAATACAAGGTACGCTTTCCACTGCAAGGAAATATACGTCGCACGACGCTGGATGGCGAAGGTAGTAAGCGAAAAACGCGTTTTCAAGAATCCTACTAGCCTCTGCGTATGCGCAGGCCTGTAAGAGCCGGCCTCATGATTACCCAGTTGTGGAGTTCAATACCATTTCAGAAAGGACCTCATGCGAACGAGTTTTTTCGCACAGTGATATACGGGCGGTACAGGGCTGTAGCAGCTTTGTGAGGATACCGAGTCGCGGTTCTTTAACAGCGGTCGGTGGTACAGCAGCGGTTAGCGCCCATAGCGAAGAATCATTTCTCAAATGCATCAAATGGCTGTCACAGCGGCGGCACTATTGCGTTATTCATCGGCGCGGGTTGCCAATAACGCGGACACATCTGTCAACCTATGAAAGAGAGGAACTGCTGCCAATACGTAGGAAATGAGGCAAGGTGAAGGCGCATTTTGGCGGAGAATAGTACGTGTACGGTTCCGCTGAACTTGCGTTGCATTGGATACGTACGAAAGGGTGCGTGCAGATCGAGCGATTGACAACAAAACGGAAGCGTTCTGCAGAATATCAACCTGGTAATGTAAGAACACCTGGCCTCCACGAATGCTAATACGGAGGAATTCAAAAGGTTCGGCATGTCTGCCGCACTTCAACGAGCAAGGAACGTCAAAAAACATGTTTTTTATCGTCGACTGCATCAGGTATACTGACTTTGCGAACCTGAATCCATCACGTGGTCGAGTGTTCAGCTTTAAGATCTTACAGCTACCGTCAGTGTCACCGCTAGAGACCGGAACATCAGGCAAACTGTATCAAGCCGATTTAATATATAAACAAAGGTTATGGGACAGAGAACGAGTTAGCCATACATTGATTGTGCCTATAAGTGCATATTTTGAGTTTTGCGCCGATGTCTGTTTATTGATTTATTTAGTTTTCCTCAGGGCCAAAGGTAGCAGAGAGGAGAGTGGACCGGTTAAAAATTTTACAAAACAGTGCAGGGAGACGAAATACAGAGAAAACAACAATATGAAAAAAAGCAATGTAGTCAAAATGCTCCTCAGTATACAATGTTAGCTATTGTGGTTAAGAAAGATTCCGGCACCTTCGCAACTGAGATGCGAAGACTAAGGAAACAGCGGGGCTGGTGATCTTCCCGAGCTATAACTTGACTCTTCTTAGGTCTGCCCCTTTCCCAAGAGAAACCTGGTTAAAAAGCGGAGCTTTCTTCATGCAAACTGAGTTAAATCAAAGTCCAAAATGCAAACTGCTAAAAGCCGAAGCCAAAGACGAGTTCAACTAAGCCAAAGTCCAAAGCCAACGCCCGCGGTACGAACCCCATAGAATGCTGAGCGCCCCGAATACGATGATAGCGCAGTCGGAGAGACGCCGGTTTCATAACGGAAGGGACCCAGCTTCGAGTGTGACCGCGGGAAGCGTTCTTTTCTTTGGAATTTGGCTGCACATGTTATTGTTCCGTAGCGCTGTTAACCCCGTACCCTTCGGGCCTTGTGGCGGCCAAGTGGCTAGGCTGCCGTTTCAAGGCGTAGAGGTCCGAGTTCGATTCCGGGGACCTGTATAACAACTGTTTTTTCCTTTTGGCGCGCACTCCCCACACCTGCTCGTCGTCTCATTCCCTCCTCGCCACTTTCCCTGACACTTCTTGGCCTAGCGTTTACCCCTCTCCACTTCTCCGATGGTGATAGTTTTCTCTTAACGATCCGCGCGCGCACAGAAGAAAACTTGAACATCTCCGCTGTTAAAAGTTGGTGGTCCGGAATGGTTGCCGTCAGTGACGCTAGGCGGTTCCATTATTGAGATGAACGTGGAATGAATGACTGCGAAAAGGCGTGAGTTCTGCAGGGCGGTAAACAAGCATGGTTTATGAGAGTGCATATGTGCCGTAGTGCCGTAGAGGCAGAATGAGTTCCTGCGTAGCTCGCTGTGTAGGAAAACCTTGTGAAAGAGACAAAGACGAAAGATTTTTCTAGGAGTTGCCAAGCAAGGTAAGTGTAGGCTAGATTTCACGGCAGTTATGTTAGCAGTCCCGTTGTAGTTAGATAATATAAAACAAAGTTATTTTGAACCAGTCCAAGCCAGTGTATTAGATTTTATTCTTTAGGATCCCAAACTGATCCCCCTTATTCGAAATAGTATACTGGCTTCCTGGCGCCTAAAAATGACCTTTTTTGTTTTGCCAAGCTCAGGTTGTGCTAAGTACGTGTTGTGCAAAGTTCCTAAAGCCAAATATACCCCAAGAGTTAACTTTTCGAATACCTGCGACTAATTTACGGGGGGCATTACCAAAAAAATCAGAAATCCGTTAATGACACATATGGACTTCAGTGAACACAGAAGATGCGAACGGACGACCATTTTCTCGTTTCGTAGTTGGCAAGCAGGATGCCGAGCAGAAAACAAAACCTCTTATGGTATATTCGAATTAACCAGAAAAAAAAAACAAGCGCTGAGACTATTTGTGTACTCGACCGTTGAAGTACTACATCTCTGCGGAGCCTATTTCCCGGCCGCGGCGGCCGCTTTTATGATGGAGGCGAAAAGCAAAAACGCTCGTTTGTACGAGATTCGGGCGTACGTTACAGATCCCGAGGTGGTCAAAATTAATCCGGAGCCCTTAACTACAGCGCGCCTCATCGCCTTCGTTGCGTCGGCACGTTAAACGGTACAATCAATCAATCAATCGATTTGCGGAGTCTCGGCGCCGGAGTTCGGGTGCTCCATACACAGGAGGCAGCTTATATGCACAGGGTTGCTGCACTTCTCTAAGTTCATCTAGCGAAAGGGTTAACCTCACTTTGAGCGGTGTTTTTCGAGTCGCCCGTGTGCAGAGAAAAGGAGGAAGCCAGCCAAAGTGCGGAAAGTAAGAGAAAACATTTATCGAAGACCTGTTGGCTGATACCCGTAGCAACGCATTAGTTTCGCATCCTTCAAGATCGTGTGGGGATCTTCGTGAAATTTTATTATCTCTTTTTTTTTTCGCCGTCGGGACGTAATGTGTGACTTTTGATTTACTCCTTAGTTAACCAAAGCATTTATCGGATATCACTCTCACAGCCCCGCCTTCCTTGCGAGCGTGGTGATAGGCCTATCGACGATAGTGTTTTTTAAACACTATCGTCTTTAAAAAACAAGGACAATGAACCCGCCACAGCCACGAACGTGGCGGTAAACGTTAAGGGCGCCTCACGGGAGAAGACCACGCGAACCACATATGAAGGTTTCAAGGCGACACCAAGAACACGTGCACAACCAGTCAACGTGCCCGGGGACACTGCCGACCGGCAAGACGCAGGACGTGTACACGAAGGAGGAGCGGGCCACAGAGGTTACAGAACGAGCATCTCGGCTCCTCGCAAGTAGCCTGGTTGCGAAGGCCGTCAGTTGTCGTGCCGGTCAACTTTCAAGGACGTTTGCAACTTATTTCTTATGGCTTGTTGCAAAGAATCTTGTGTGCTGTTCGACATTGGTAATCTGTATCTACGTATAGTTACTGAGTGGTATTATTCTCCACAGCTCCGCAAGCCATCGAATTGTAGAGGGCAAAATGACTCCTCATTTTTTCGCGTACACCAAATTATTACATTTCCCTGTACTATTCGTGCTATTCGTCCTGGGTGGGCAGAGCTGAGAAAGCTTTTTTTTTTAGTTCAAAAACAAATAGGTGCAACCAAGAAAGTGGTCTTGCAGGTACGGTCGTGTCTTCAACGAGCAGTTAACGAGTGTGCTTCATCCCCCAGAAACGGGTGCTACCCCCTGGGGAAGTCGACTGTGCAATAGGCGCTTCGCTGTTATTGATAGCTTTCCAGCCGAGGAGAGCGTCGCGGCGCGGACTAATCTACACCACGCTACACTTGAACGCGACTTGGAATATTCGTATGCTTGTTTCGCCTTCTTAGCAGAAAGTGCTTGACAGCTTGAAACTCGGGCGCTGCTTCGACTGAGAATGTTGTGCTTACTTTGCAGGTCAAAGCATCGCCCCGGTCTCCGAAGGACCGGATGATAACAGAGCTGTTTAGAAGCTGAAATCTGCGACAATTATTTCGGGATTTTGGGTCCTAAAAGAACTGTCAAAGGGTCCCTGCGGTAAAGACTCTGAAATTGCGGATGCAATTATATAATCAAGCGTTGCGAATTACAAGCACACTCCGCCAACTGCAGTAGACGTTGAGGTTTCCTTTCCGCATGCAGACAAATATTGGCTGCAAGGTGGTACAACAGAAGGATGGAAAACATTGAGATTGTGATAGTTTGTCATTGCTTGTGAGGCTTTCTTACAGTGTCCCATTCCATACATTCCACGTAAATCTGTTCAAATGGCGACACTTTTCTACCTTATTTTCACAACGTAAATAAATGCACTTTCCAACAGGCCACGATTTTTTCGCTGTGTTCGTTGCAAGTCGAAAAACTGTCGTGAAATACGCTGCGGAAGTAAACGTCGATTGAACCTATAAACGCCTGAACGACGTTATTTGGCGCCTATATAAGCCTGAATTACGGCATCGTGTGCCTATTATGAGCACGTAAAACATTTAATTTAGTGCCTGAAGTTTAGGTCTTTACACATCGCATCTCCCGAGTAAGAATTCGGTTCGGCGCCCTCATCAGAGTTTTACACCAGAAAAGAAAAACTTTACAAGCCAGGTACAAAACAAACGAGAAACTTGCCAAGTTCGCCTTTTCGTAGTCGCCATTTTTCCTGCAAGTAAATATGTAAGAAATTCTGCCAACCTCGCTCAACACGCTTTATATCCCGCGCGCGCTCAACCTTTACAGAGCCTTCAGCGCCACGCGCCAGTCGTTTGACCTTTAGCATTCGTCGTGCGCACACTCGGCTGTCTTCGTAGACATTCCACCCAGTTTAGTTATTTCTTGCGCGTCAGCGTATGATGAGGAAACTAAAATAAAGGACGCCAAAAATGGACAGCATCCGAATTTTCTTTCCATACAGAAACAGTGCAGCAGTCAAGGACCAATGGAATGCGAACACGAAAATATCGACCAGAACACGTAAAATTGAAAAAACTGTCCGTTGAGGTCCATTAATGGCGCGCAATTGGTATATTTGGAGAGCCACATTTCCCAACTTTCTTTTGTAACTAAGCCCCGCGCCATTATGGCTTGCAGGGAAAGAATTAAACTGCACTATTTGTGTGTTGTGGTTCATATTTTCATGTTGGCGTTTAATTTGTCCATTAATGTACACTCCTGAACAAAATAGAGAAACGGCTGATATATTTTTTTCCTGAACTCCTCGATATTTCGCAGGCCCGTTCATACATCAAACTGGTTTTTGCTGTTTTAGGTCACCCATTTGAATTTCTAAGAACTGCGCTACGGGGTATTGTCTAATCAACCTCTCATAGGACTGTTTGGGATTTGGGGTGAAAAACATCTTTCGGGGAATTTCTCAATAAGCGTTCGGCCCGTCAATATATCCAATTGGTTTTTGCTTACATATGTTAACCACACAGATGCCCTAAAACCAATTCCAGTATTTTACCCTAACAAACATGTAGAAGGGTGAGCGGTATGTATAAAATTTCCCCATCACGAAGTGAAAATGGCTAAGATGTGATACCAACGACCCGTCCAACTGTTGACTTACTCACCTGGAATTTCTGGACTACAAACCTATTCATCGTCGTCGTCGGCGTCGTCGTAATCATCATCATCATCATCATCATAATCATAATCATCACAAGAAATTTCCCCATCTTCCCATAGGGGAACCCTGAGTAGTATGCGAAGCAGCCATGAGGTCGACTCAAGTTCCCATTAGTTTTCAGTTCAATCGCGGCGTTGCGGGAGGAGAATGAGGGGAGCGGAGCGCGCGCGCGCGCGTCATTTATACCGCGGAGCGACAGTGGCGCCCCCAGCGGAGTATGCAGCAGCTACCGTCGCGTCTCTAACCCTAAGCTGCTTCGCATTATCGGTTGGTCAATCCCTGGGGGCATCCTGCCACAATCATCATCAGCGGTGCCCGGCCAGGCATGCGCAGTGGGTGTGCGGACGGCGGACAACCACAAAGTCAAGGGAGGGAGGGACACAGCCCGGAACATGAGATGCTTCGCATCTAATAACAACAGCAACCTATTTAGGTCCACTGCAGGACGAAGGCCTATCACATTGACTTCCACCCGCGTCTGTCCTGCGCTGCCCGAGTCTATTATTTGCTTCCGAACTTGCCTAATTCGTCTTTTCATCGAGTTAATGGTCTCCCCCTTTTCCTAGTCCCGTCGCTCGGTAATCAGTCTGTTGCCCCGGTAACTCAATTAAGGAAGCCTATTTTCCCACGGTCTCAATGCTCGCGGGCTATCACTTGGCACAGTGCGCGCCTCTTGAATGCTACATCTTTACAATTCGTCTTTTTGTTCGTTTGATGTAGAACAAATTCCAATCGCACCTGTATTTTAATCAAAATTACCCCTTTGTTCTGGCGTTTGTGAACATCGACAAACACTGCCGTCTTTCAAAATCGCCACCGAGCCGCGAAACCATTGAGTGCACGACGTAAAACACTACTGCAAGGGGAGTAGCCTAAGTGCAGTGCAGGTTTGTTCAATACAACTTAGCCGCTTTCCCATACCTCACGGGCTATCTGTAGGAACAGCGCAGGGCGCTTTCTTCAACCCCCCGGCTCCCGCAGGACATAACGTTATTAGTTATAAAACTGTGCTATGTTATAAAACACGACACCTAGTGAGAAAAATTCCATTGGGTGTGAATGCAGTCCTTTGAGCACACAAACGTCGCAAAATTTATTTCGGAGTTGCCCATTAGGGCAACTCCGAATAATTAGGGCAACTCCAATAGGGCAACTCCCAATAATACACGAGTTCGAGTCATTTTCTGCTACCACATGCCATCGTTAGGCGCCCATGTATGGACGGCAGGCGGGAATTTCAGTTTGGGTGCAGTGCCGTAGTGAACTAATTATGACAAAGAACAAATATACCAAGATATGTTATACCACTTTTTACATTGGCTCACGCTGTCATTGCCGGGCACTACCGCTAGTCGACCATAACTAGACGCCGAAGAAACAAATTGGCTGTAGCGCTCGCGTTCACCCGCAGATATCTTCCGACTGTACTTCCGTGACAATGCAAAGCTTTTGACTAAAATCGAAACTGAAATCAATTTTAGAGCCAGTTTAAGTGGGAAATCTTACTTAAGGTCAGCAGATAAAACCCATAAGATTGAAAAAAAATTTAGGTGCGCGAAGAAGTTACCATATACGTTTATTTTATAAACTCTTAGGTGTATACCGGTCTTACTGCTTGTTCTACCAAATTGTTTAAGCAGCTTCCAGTAATCCTTTCTCCCCATTTACGATTCTTCAGGCCGCAACCCGTGGTGCGTACCTTCACACCTTTGGCATTTTCTGAATTAGGCACCGAGTGATATATATGTACCCACGGCACTGTAATATCTGGATAGTACGGACTTTCAGTAGGGTAGCAAAATGGGCGAGTGGGAATAGGCTCATGCAGGCTGTAAGGCAAGGCAGGCTGTGAGCGCCTATGTCGTTCCCACTCTGTCTCGTGGTTCGTTAGGCCACCCTTCATAGGAGAGCAAATTGTTTGTTCCCATACTACAGGGCCCCTTTAGCTTTCATCGGTTCTAGTTTCGCATCGTACAAACAACTAATAAGCTAAACCAAGAAGAAACGATTTCGAAGCCACCGCGTTTGCAGCGCCTCAAGCCGGGTCATTACAGCGGAGGTAATGACAGAGAGAGAGAGAGAGAGAGAGAGAGAGAGAGAGAGAGAGAGAGAGAGAGAGAGAGAGAGAGAGAGAGAGAGAGAGAGTCAACATGCTTGTGGCGAAACGTATTAGGGAGGAGGCCTCAGTTCAGGACCCCTTGAGCTCTTCGAGCCTCAACAGTTCTTCACTGAACAGATCACTGAAGTCGGCGGTGGTCAGAGTTTTATCCGAACGATCGTACGAAGACGGGAAAGGTACATCTGCCGTCAGTTCGAAAGCACAGACCACGTGTACACGGCATGCGCCTGTAGGCCGGTATGTGCACGCAGTGTGCGCAGATAATTTCGGCAGCATGCTTACAACTATGAATGTATATTTGCAACAACACGGCGGCCGAAAACGGCATATATTTTATTTCGGTGCCCCGTGGCAGGGTTTCCCATATTCTGTGATCTTCTGGTACAATTGTTCATCTACACAGCGAGTTAGGCTAGTTGGTATTGAAGCATTGTAGACGCAAGGCGCGAGAAAAGAAGGCAAAAACGAGGACCTAATAGCAGATCACATGGCGGAGATCATGGGTGAATTATTTTTCGACAACCCCTAACGCAATGCCTCAACATCACCGCTGACAATGGCAGGGCATTACCACCCAATCCACTTACCAGTTAGTCAGTATAGTCCCGTTCGGCGTCTTTTTGCGTACTTTCAACAGGCCCTACCCACTGCATTGTTGAAGCCGTTGCAGCATACGTGTTTGTTGTGCGGCGTGGGGACAAACTCAGTAACAGCGGCTACGGTGGGCCATGTTGTTGTCTTTTTACATATTCACAATACTAGCCACGTCATGAATAGCACACCATAAAGGTCTCTGCATTTAGACGCAAATTACTACCGTTACCGGTTTGGTTAGTGTTACAGCGCAGCTCTTAAGCGCCCGCTCCTGTGATTTCGCGCCGCCGTCAGCCTCGTAGTAAGCGAGAGAAGGAAGAGGACACCGAAGACAGACGAGATAGAGCGAGCAGGGAAGCGGAGAAGGAAAGTATAGCGAAAGTATGAGGAGGAGAGAGGTGTGCTGAGGCCGCGTGGGAAATTCTCAGGGGCAGCGAAGCTTTGCGAGACAACGCCAGAAGCGCGTAACGTCGTGAATTCGACGGTGACGCGATCACTTCGTGAGGTGAAGGAAATCTTGCGTCTGCCGCTGGAGCTAAACGAGTCGCCCGAGCAGAGGCTCAGCGCCGCCGACGCCAGAATCCAGAGGGGAATGCTGCTGAAGCAGCAGTTATACGCTCACAGAGACCGCAAAAGAACGGCGGGAGGGGCTATCTACTTGCCTATGGGTCTATCAGCAATGGCCATCGAAATTTCTGGCACGTCTGATAAAGTTGGCAACCTGTATGCCGCAAAGTTCGACAACGGCTTGCTGGTAGTGGCCGCCCACTTCTAGCCTACCGCGCTCACCGAAGACGCAGTGCACTTCCTGCGCCTCGCATTAACTGTCCATCGACCCACGATATTCTTAGTGGGAGACTGTAATGTAGATATTAATACAACCAGACATTTTGTGCAACTTATGTGCGAGAACCACTTGTGCAACTTATGTGCGGTACTCACCTACGGGGCAGAAACTTGGAGGCTCACTAAGAGGGTTCAACTTAAATTGAGAACGACTCAGCGGGCGATGGAGCGTAAAATGATAGGTGTAACATTAAGGGACAAGAAGAGAGCGGAGTGGGTCAGGGAGCAAACTGGTGTTAAATACATATTAGTAGAAATGAAGAAGAAGAAATGGACGTGGGCAGGGCATGTAATGCGAAGGCAAGATAACCGCTGGTCATTAAGGGTAACAGAGTGGATCCCTAGAGAAGGCAAGCGTTGCAGGGGGCGGCAGGAAGTTTGATGGGCAGATGAGATCAAGAAGTTTGCGGGGATAAATTGGTCACAGTTCGCACAGGACCGAGGCAATTGGAGAATAATGGGAGAGGCCTTTGCCCTGCAGTGGGCGCAGATAGGCTGGTGATGATGTGCGAGAACATCCCGTTCCTCTCTCTTGTAATGCCTCCCAAATCTGTCGCCCCACGCAGAATGCTTGCGTAAACCTCGCGTTTTAAAACCAGGCATTGGCGCAGCAAGTGTAACATATATCCGGGCATTCCTCTGGCGCAAGGCCGCCTTCACGAAAATAAAGGGCTGCGAAAGAAGGGTCTCTTGAAAGAAAAGTAATATGCGAAGAATGAAAGCGGTCTTTAACCATACATATATGTCTGTCTGAAATTATTTGCCTCAACATATTTTGCACAGTCGATAAAGCTAAGCAGCTGCACTCAAATTCTGCATTAGGGAGTATCGTAATCCTCGGCCACTTTCTTGTTACTTGCTATTCGTTCGGCCCACCTTTTATTAGGATTCTTGTTCCTTTTCGCGTGGTAGCACGCCGAAATGAGCGTCACCGTGCTGCTCCGTCAGTCGAAGTAAAAAAAGTGCTTGGCAATACAGCCCCCCCCCCCCCCCAAAAAAAAAAAAAACGGAACAATAATTGAAGCCCTAACCACCCCTCATTAACGTGCACAAGACCAAATAGCGTAAATAACAGGGGCTTCACCTTTCGGTTACATCGACGTTACTCTTCGTTCAAAGAAACGTTGATGCAGTGTTCCTCCTTAGGCCAATTGTACACAGTTCAACAGCGTACTGGATTGAGTTTTCCCAACACAGTGCCCGCCATATGAAAACAAACTCACGACATTCCCATGACGCGGCAAAAAGAGAGGAAAGGATAAAAGCGAGAAGTAAAACTAGGAAAACAAACAAGTAAAGCGGAAGCCATCATTGCTTCAAGCCGTTCATATGAAGCCGCGATCACTCTCACTTCGATGGCGTCGAAACAGCTGCGGCCTTGCTTGCTCGCAAAAGCACCTGGGCAAACGGGGCCGCGTGCCATGACGTTCATCCGTCGATGAAAGGCCATTTCCATAAATCACCGGAGAAAATGGACTAATGCGGCATTTCAGCCTGCTTGGCTCTCTGTTTGGTATGGAAGCAGCTGATACATTTTTTCTATTTCTGGGGGCAAAAGAAAGAAGTAGAAAAAATACCTGCGTGCTTTACTCTTATTCACACGAATATAAAACCCGCTGGTACATGCCCACATTTCATCGTTTCTCTTTGTAAGTAAAAAACAAAATGTAACGTAAGTCTTTGGGCTTGTGGGTCCATTCCACCAAAACAAAACAGCTCTTAGGACGGGACAAATTAAGAGGCAACACACAGCGCCATGTGCGTTGCCCCTTTTTTGGGCTGTCCTGAGCACTGTTCTGTAGTGGCAATGAAAAGTACATTTAAAATGTCCATTTTATCCGGTAGGGACTGTATATGAGGTTATGATGGTCCGGTGACATAGTGGCTTATGGCCAAGATCGCTCAACGCACTCGAAGAACTGAGACCATATCCCGGGCATATATTAGGCAATAACGCGGATGACGTCCTCGTCTAAATAACAGGCGGTCAAACAGGTCCACAAAGGTACACCACTAAGAAACTCTCGAGGTTGTACTGCAATTTCTATTTTATCAGGGCCTTACCCAATTCCTTGAAAAAAAAAAAAAACACACAGGACGAGGTATTTCGCAATGCCCGCAGTATAACCCTTTAAGCGATCCGGTTCAGGGCACCACTATCCCTATACAAACATAGTACGAAGGCCTGGTTTTAGGTCATGGGCCACCTGACATATGGCTGAGCACTATCAAAGTTTATATTTTATATAAAACAAACTGTGCCCTTCGTACGGTAGTTCAGCCCCAAAGAGTGCATTGCAGACACCGGTTCCTTGAACATGCTAACCCGGAGGCCGATCGATGCTAGGATCACCTACGGAGCGTAAGACTCCCGCCTCACCAAGAAGCAACAGGAGACCCTGAAGGCTACACTGAAGGCGTCTGAGACCGCGCTAGAGAGCCACGAAGGGTGGGTGCTCCTTTTGATCTTCTTTGTGCCTCCTCGGCGTAGAGTAGCGGTTAAGCCCCGTCATGTCAGCGAGCGTCCAGTCCTGATTCCCGTTTCTGCCCTGGCTGATTTTATGATCAATTCGTCGACGTAATATGCCCTAACAGCGACCTAACAGTGTCGGAAGTGCCTTAATCAGCTGTTCTTGCAGCACAAAAAAAAACCTTCCTGGATTTTCTCTCGTACTGCATACGCTACTGTAGAAAAATGACAAAAGAGAGCGATCCTGTTATCATTAGAGAAGCATTGAAAAGCTTCTGAAAAAGTTCCAGTTCTCCGCCTTGCGTCTGCTTCTAAGCTCAGACGCCGCAGTTAACCATATCTGGATGTGTTTACCAACACATTCCCACTGTTAATACGGATTTGAAAGAAATTGATAAGAACATATAATGTACGGATACGCGTATCCACATGGACGCACGAACATACGCACACACACAAATTTATCGTTAATCTACAACTGACATTGGTGAGAATGGTGTGACACGAGCCAATCCCGTTACATATAGACATTGGCGGGCTGTTTTACTTCCGTGCCTTCTTATTCGTCAAAACGTTCCATGGGGAGCATGACCGCTCCTACTACATCTTTTCATTTCAAACCTTTGTATGGAGCGGGTTGGGGTTGTTCACCTTC